>NC_057813.1:470895640-471261227 GCF_018294505.1 Triticum aestivum
GGGGGGGGTGGGGCGCGGCCCCGTTAACGTTACGTGTGGCCCTCCCTCTTTGCCGTCCGCCACCCTTTGTCATCCGCCTTCTTGCTCTTTGCCGTCCGCTAGCGGACGGCAAAGAGGGGGCCTGTTAGGTTTTTTCTTTTGCAGCTCGTCAGTGGGGCCCCTCCATCTTTGCCGTCCGCTAGCAGACGGCAAAGAACTGGCTGATGGCAAACTTGGTCTTTGCCATCAGCCAGTTCTTTGTCGTCCGCTTTTTGGAAGCTGATGGCAAAGAGCTTCTTTGCCGTCCGCTAGCGGACGGCAAAGAACTGGCAGATGGCAAAGTAGCTGATTCCAGTAGTGTATGTGATAGTTGAGTATGTGGACTTGCTTTTAAGCTCTGACATAGACTCTTTCCGATGTTATGATAAATTGCAATTGCTTCAATGACTGAGGGTATAATTTGTTGGTGCTCAATAAGGTTTCTGACTCATACTTTGGCTTTGTGAAAAGATCGTCACTTGAACATAAGTAATCATATGACAAAATCTATATATGTTGCTGTTATGAAATAATCATGATGCCTTCATGTCCGTATCTTATTTTTATCGACGCCTCTACATCTAAGCATGAGGACATATTTATTGTTATCGGCTTTTCGCTTGAGGACAAGCGAGGTCTAAGCTTGGGGGAGTTGATACGTCCATTTTGTATCATCCTTTTATGTCAATATTTATTGCATTATGGGCTATTATTTCATGTTATGTCACATTACTTATGGCTATTCTCTCTTATTTTACAAGGGTTACATGAAGAGGGAGAATGCTGGCAGCTCGAATTCTGGGCTGGAAAAGGAGCAAATATTGAAGGCCTATTCTACGCAACTCCAAAAGTCCTGAAACTGCACGGAATACCTTAAAATAAATAAAGAAAAATCGTCGCCAAAGATGAAGGCCAGGGGGCCCACACCCTTCTCACGGGGGTGGGGGGCATGCCCCCCTGGGTGCGTCCCCCTGGGCGCGTCCCCCTGGGCGCGCCCCCTACCTCGTGGGCCCCCTGGTGGCTCTCCGACGCCCATCTTCTCCTATATGAAGTCTTTCGATGAGAAAAAATAGAAGGCAACCTTTCGGGACGAGACTCCGCCGCCACGAGGCGGAACCTTGGCGGAACCAATCTAGGGCTCCGGCAGAGCTGTTCTGCCGGGGACACTTCCCTCCGGGAGGGGGAAATCATCACCATCGTCATCACCAACGCTCCTCTCATCGGGAGAGGGCAATCTCCATCAGCATCTTCACCAGCACCATCTCATCTTCAAACCATAGTTCATCTCTTGTATCCAATTCTTGTCTCCAAGTCCGGGATTGGTGCTAGTAGGTTGCTAGTAGTGTTGATTACTCCTTGTAGTTGATGCTAGTTAGTTTATTTGGTGGAAGATCATATGTTCAGATCCTTTATGCATATTATTACCCCTCTGATTATGAACATGAATATGCTTTGTGAGTAATTACGTTTGTTCCTGGGGACAAGGGAGAAGTCTTGCTATTAGTAGTCATGTGAATTTGGTATTCGTTCAATATTTTGATAAGATGTATGTTGTCTAGCCTCTAGTGGTGTTATGTGAACATCGACTACATAACACTTCACCATTATTTGGGCCTAGAGGAAGGCATTAGGAAGTAATAAGTAGATGATGGGTTGCTAGAGTGACAGAAGCTTAAACCCTAGTTTATGCGTTGCTTCGTAAGGGGCTGATTTGGATCCATATGTTTCATGCTATGGTTAGGTTTACCTTAATACTTTTGTTGTCGTTGCGGATGCTTGCAATAGAGGTTAATCATAAGTGGGATGCTTGTTCAAGTAAGAACAGCACCCAAGCACCGGTCCACCCACATATCAAATTATCAAAGTACCGAACGTGAATCATATGAGCGTGATGAAAACTAGCTTGACGATATTCCCATGTGTCCTCGGGAGCGCTTTTCCTATTATAAGAGTTTGTCCAGGCTTGTCCTTTGCTACAAAAAGGATTGGACCACCTTGCTGCACTTTATTTACTTTTGTTACTTGTTGCTCGTTACCATTTATCCTATCACAAAACTATCTGTTACCACTTGTTTCAGTACTTGCAGAGAATACCTTGCTGAAAACCGCTTATCATTTCCTTCTGCTCGTCGTTGGGTTCGACACTCTTACTTACCGAAAGGACTACGATAGATCCCCTATACTTGTGGGTCATCAATCCCCCAGGCCTGGGCCACACATAAGCGCAGCATGTTGTTGGGCCAGGCCCAGAATGGTGCGCAGGCAGTTGGGTGAATTTTTACCGTGGCCACTGTCCCGTCCGCTGCGCTTCCCACGACCCGCGTTGAACGCGCGACGTGGGGGTCGTGTGCGTGCATGACGTGGGCATGCGGGCGTCACCTCATGGTGGACAGTAAAGAGGCGGCTGGCTTGTCTCTTTGAGACCGCAGGGCCACCTCCCATTTACTGCCCTCGCTCGGGAACCATCGTTCCACGCGTCCCATTGCGCCCGCCCTTTGCGCCACGTTTGCTGCATGCAGAGAGAATGACAGGCGTTGGGGTCGTGGGTAGTCGCGCGTGTGTGGGTCGATTCCCACGCGCCTTCAATGGAGCGGGGAGGGCGGTCGACGGCCCCGCTTGCTGTCACTTCAAGAGGCCGGATTGGCCGAGGGGGGGCAGCCGAGCCTCGCCCCCGCCCCTTTATAAAGAGGGGAGCAGGAGGGACGGTGCCTCTCAATGTTTCGCCATCTGCCTCTCCTCATCCCTGCTTCCTTTCTTCTTCTGCCATGGTGAGGGGGCGCGGCGACACTTCATCGGTGGCGGCGAGGGTTTCAGCCAGGCAGCGCATCACTCCTCCCCAAGAGCTCATAGCGGTGGACCCGGCCGCTAGGGGAAGGGGGAAGGGGGCGAGGTCGAGGCTGCCGTGGTGCTCGAGGGAGAGGAGGACGGGGCGGCAGATCCGCCTCGCCCGCTCCAGCAGCCCTTCCTCCGATGGAGGGCCACGCTGGGGACAAACCATGCAAATTCTTCGTCAGGATGCCCCATCCACCGCACCGTCGCCTTCGCCTTTCGACCCCGTTCGCGCGGGAGATGGAGCTGGATCCGTCGCAGGCGCTGCGGCTGCACATGAGGGGTTGTGGGAACAGTGGCATGTGGGTCGACGTCGAGTTCCCCGCCCCTCACGTCATGTACTTTCATCGAGGGTGGAAGACCTTCGCTCGCCTCCACAGCTTGACGGATGGGCTCGCTCTCCATTTCAAACTGATGGAGGGTGGCCTCCTCTCCGTTAAGATCTTCGGGCACTTCGGGACCCGTGTGAGGTGCTGTGTAGAGAGCTCCTCCGATGATGAAGATTCCTCCTCAAGCGAGAGTGGCGAGGAAGACAACGGCAGCGACGACGAGGGCAGCGGGCGGCAGGAGGACGAGTCCGACTAGGTGTCGGGCGCCGCTCCGAACGGCACCGGCGGCCCCATCATCCATGTCGCTGGCTCCTTGAACTTCTCGGGGTCGTCTCCTTGGGCAGCTGGCATAGGGAGGCTGCAGAAGAGGAAGAGGACGAGCAGCAAGGCCGTCAAGTCGGAGTACGCGGGCACCGACGCCTTCGTCGTGTGTTGGCGTCCTGCCGCCTCGTCTTCGAGCTCTGCCTCCGGTGCTGCCATCACCATCCAGCCCTTAGGCGACCACCGAGATGTTCCCTTGGTGTCTTCCGCCACTCATAGCTCGCCTAGGCGCCCCTTTTGCCCTTCTGCTTTCTTGTTCCATTTCCTGAGGAGAGGGACAAGAAAGGGATTATGGGCATCTTATATCTTTTTAGTCTTGTAAGCCTTCGGGCCTTTGTTAGCTTTAGAACTTTTAATCCCCTTGTTCATGTTTTTCATTTCGTATGAACTGTACCTATACGAGATGTTTTTTTAATGAAAAAGGGATGTTTGCCAGGATTTTCATTCACGGGAAGAACCCACGGCAAGGGGCGAACCCTTCTCATCTTTAAGACAAACGTTTTTTCCGCCCGGCAATAGGACTTGCCGTCTCCCCACCTCGCTCAACCTTTCTTGCGCTCTTGGCGGAGGCAGGGATGAGGTGGGATTAGGCCCCTCATTCCCCTTCTTTGCTGCCGCGACTACGACCGGATCCAGACCCAGGAGATAATCCTTGGGTGCCGAAAAGAGGGAGCACGGTAGCTTAGAGATAGGACGGGGTTTCACGTATCCCAGTCCATAACGAAATGCATGATAGAGGATAAAGGACTTATCTGGATCTGCAGCCCCCGGCGATTTTGGCTTGCCACGGAAGGATCCTTGTTCTTGCAGCCCCCGGCAACTCTGGCTTGCCGGGGCCTGGGCGCCGGTCCGTTCCTTTTCTTCCAAAACAGCTCGGCAAGAATACTTACGTGCCCTGTGAACCAAAGAAAGATAGAGAGGAACAGAGAGACGCGCACTCGACCTCTAAGCTAGGGTTAGCCGTAGCTAAGCACTATCAACCCTAACCAAGGAAGAGACTTAACCTAGCATGCATGCTATAACTTAGGGCGCCAGCGCTTCTTTTATTTATGCTCAGGGTCTGCACCTGGCTCTGTACAAAGGGTTACATGCCTTGCCAGCAAGGCTTGTACAAAAGGGTGGCTTGCCGGGAGGCCCGGCAGCCGTGCCTTATGGGTAAAACTTGCGAAGATGCTCGATGTTCCAGGAGTTGCTCACTGGAATGGCGTCTTCGGTCTCCAGCCGGACAGCGACCGGCCTGGTGACTCGTGTTACCCGATAAGGGCCTTCCCACTTCGGCGTCAACTTGTTGGAATTCTTGGCCGACTGAACGTGCCGAAGAACAAGGTCTCCTTCCTCAAAGCTCCGGGCATGAACCTTGCGACTATGGTAGCGGCGCAAGGCTTGCTGGTAGCGTGCTGCTCTTACAGCCGCCCGGAGACAATCTTCCTCAAGGAGCGTCGTGTCATCTTGCCGCAATCGCTCTTGCTCAAGCTCATCATAAGCGAGCACTCGAGGTGACCCGTATATGAGTTCTATGGGGAGAACTGCTTCTGCCCCGTAAACCAGGGCAAAGGGTGTCTGGCCGGTGGCTCGATTTGGCGTTGTTCTGATCGACCAAAGAACCGCCGACAACTCATCAATCCAGCACCTTCCACTCTTGCACAGCCTGTCAAAAGTTTTCGTCCTTAAGCCTCACAAGACTTCAGCATTTTCCCTCTCCGCTTGGCCGTTGCTCCGTGGATGTGCCACGGAAGCAAAATAGACCCTGATGCCGAGATCTTCAATGTATTGCATGAAGGCATGGCTCGTGAACTATGTGCCGTTGTCGGTGATGATCCTATTGGGCACCGCGAAGAGGCACACTAGCCCCTTGAAGAACTTGATGGCTGACTACGCTGTCACCTTCCTCACTGCTTCCACCTTTGGCCACTTTGTGAACTTGTTGATTGCAACATACAAGTACTCAAAGCCCCCGACGACACGGGGGAAGAGGCCCAGTATGTCGAGCCCCCAGACCAAGAAGGACCAGGAGAGAGGGATAGTTTGAAGGGCTTGAGCTTGTTGATGAAGCTTCTTCGAATGGAACTGGCACGCTTCACACTTGGTCACTAGTTCCATCGCATCCTGGAGGGCGGTGGGCCAGAAGAAACCTTACCGGAAGGCCTTGCCGGCAAGGGCCCTCGACCCTATGTGGGAACCACACACTACTAGGGAAAAGCCTATACACAGAATCTTACCAGTAGCGCTCCTCAAAATACGACCCTACTGCTATTTAGCAGTAGCGCGTGATAGAAAAACGCGCTGCTGAAAGGAAAATAGCAGTAGCGCATCCACACCAAACCGTGCTACTGCTCCAATTGCGATGACCTCGCCCCCAGCTAGTTATAGCAGTAGCGCCCTATACTGAACCGCACTAGTGCTATAGAAGTTAGCAGCAGCGCGCTTCAAAGAAAATCGCTACTGCTAAGATCAGCCCACAAGTTTAGTCCCACCTCGCTCCGCGGACAGGGTGTTTACCACCTTAAATATGTTACTTCTGAAACTATCACAACCAGTTGGTCTTCACTGAACTCTATGTGTAAAATTTGTGGCCGCAATATGAGTCCTCTCCGGTTCCTACCGGAGAGGACTCATATTGACAATTCAGATTGTACACAAAAAGATCATTGATGGCCAATGTATTTTTGCATTGACGTATTTTTGTATACTTACACTTAGCAGTAGCGGTTTATCTGCAAAGCGCTACTGGTAGTCCAACTTAGCAGTAGCGCGTAACAATGCACAATGCGATTGCTATTCAGATTAGCTGTAGCGCGTTTGGCAAACGCGCTACAACTATCCCTATCTTATCCCCACGCGCACGACCGACCCTCTCTCTCACTCACACTCTCACTCTCGTCCGCGCACCGATAACCGTCGTCGTGCGTCACCGCCGTCGCCTTCGTCCGTCAGCCGCCGAGGTACTCCCCTCCTTCCGTCCCTCCTCCCTCCTCCTCGCACATCCTCCCTTCGCCTGCGGCCGCCCCTCCCTCCTCCGCTGCCGCCCTCCTCCCTCCGCCTGTGGCCGCACCTCCTCCCTCCTCTGCCGGTAGCCCTCCTCCCACCGCCCTCGACCTCACCGCCGCCACCCGAGCCCACCGAGAACCGCCGCCTCCCGATCCTGATCCCGCCCTCGCCGCCCCTACCTCTCCGTCGCCCCACCCCCTTTCTCTCTGCTTAGTTAGTACTAGATGTTGTTTAGTAGTAGTAGATGTTAATTTAGGGTTCATAGATAATGATTTTTAGTAGTAGTAGATGTTAATTACTAATAGTGATGGTACTAGTTAACTAGGGCAGCATGATTAATAGTAGTTGTAGTTGAACTACTTTAGTTGTAGTTGAACTAGTTTAGTAAGTAAATTAATAAACTAGTTGAACTAGTTGAATTAATAGAACTAATGTATTTTTAGTAAGATAATTAATATAACTAGTTGAACTACTTTATTTTTAGAAAGAACTAGTTTTTTTCTATTTATAGTAAGTTTATATTTAGTAAGAACTAGTTGAATTAATAAAACTACTTGAACATGTCATATTTGTTGTTATTTTTTAGTTTAAGCAATTATTTGGGATGTATTAGTGATAACTTATATGGTTTTTGCTTTTGCAGAAATCAAGGAGCCCCTCCATCATCCCTGCCATCGTCCCCGTCACCGACCCCCTCCGACATCGACGTGAGACCACCCAAATATCCATGTATATCTTGTGTTGCTCAAATAGGATATGTGGTTGCCCAAGTGGCCGTTCATGTTTAGTTTACACCTCCGAGTGGCCTATGTTTTGCCGGAGTGTTGATTAATTTCCGTTTCGGCAAATTTCAAGCGCTCGATATGTCCTTTTTTAGCAAAGGTCATGCCGGATTTTTCCGTGAATTCTGGCATGACTTGTGCTAGAATATGTAGGAAATATCGAATGGCCTGGATTTTCTCAAAAAATAATGATCTAATTTAGGTTTTTTAGTACATATATTTAATTGTAAAAGTTTAATCTTTGAATTATGAACGTAGGAAATGTCGTACTCGGAAGACGACAGTCTCCCGGGGGAGTGCAGCTGGTGCCACGACGATCGAGGTATGTGCGACAGGTTCGTTGAGCTGGACGAATATCGGCGCTTGAGCATTAAGCTCGAGGAGACCTTCGATGTTGAAATGGTACGCAACAACGACAAGTGTTTTTTCGTAATTAAGCATGACTTCAACTATTTCAACGACAAATTTTCATCTTTTACAATTCGACCAGCTTATCCCATGCCATGCAAGACGCTATGTCTTGGAGAGGATGGGTTTTGAAGACCATGAAAATTTTGAAACAAAGAAAATACACCTAAGGACCCATCATGATATGGATTTTGAAGTAAATCTGTGCAATGCTCAGAGCGTAACCCATTTTGGTTGCCAAAATTGGGAAGCACTTTGCAAAATGTATGGTTTTTATGAGGGTATGATTGTCACCATGGATCTTGGTGATCCTAACATCAAGCAAGACAATATGGACATTTGGGTCCTTGTTGATACGCTTCTAATTGTACCGCTATGTGAGTTTCTTAAACATAGTTATTAACTAATTTGTATTGTTTATTTCAAAATAGTTGACAGCTTATTTCCATTGACAGCTTATTTTGATTCTTCAAAGACTATGCGGGAGATGGTAGACAAAACCCACTACACCGATGGCTCCGAATTAACTTATAAGGAGAAAAATCATCTGATCGCATTTTGTACTCTTCTTGAGGATTACAATAACTATTATCGAACTCCTCCAAATTATGGTGAATACGTGCCACTAGTGCATGTGTTGAACCACAGTAACTTCTCTGGAGATACCCTGGTAAGATTTTTTACTATTACGACATCCGTGCATGTTTTGCATACTTCTAAAACTAGTACATCATTGCTAACTACGAAGTTATTACTATGTTTTTCAACAAAAACTCCCGATGGATTGTGTGCCTCATCTGATGTATCTGAATGGTCGCCTTACAGTTCTGAACATACTGCCAGGTAAATCTAGGGAGCTCACCTGTGCATATCGGATTTCTAAAACCGGTGAGCACATGTTCATCAAAGAATGGAAGAAATGTATGGACATTCGCAAGGAGGTTCTTGGAAGTAACATTCAGCGAAAGGCAAGAATTGGAGACAGGCTAATCTCCATTCTCCATAATGGAGAGTCAGGGGCTATCTTATTTTTTGCTACTTTACCTTAGAAAATGTAGTAGGTCTTAATCGAATGTAGTAGGTCCTATGAGGTACAATATGTTTATTATGTGGTAATGTGTTAGAGTTGATAATGAGGAGTACTTGTGATTACGACTAGTGACCAATTTGCTATGTGATGTCATTGATGAAAACGATGATCTTGAGGAGGTGTTATATGACAATGATGTATTATGATGATAAGTTGTTAATGATATGATGATGATGATGATGATGATGATGATGATGATGATATTATATCATTGGGTGAAAGAACCGTGGACTAGTTTCAAGTGTATGTCCATTATTATATCATTGGGTGAAAGAACCGTGGATTAGTTTCAAGTGGATGGACATCCACTTGAAACTAGTCCACGGTTCTTTCACCCTGTGATGTAATAACTCATTATGATGTAAAAACAATCTCTAAATTCCTGTTGTATGAAAACTTGTGTAAAGGTGTATGAATACAACATGAAAAAAAGAAATAAAATACTAAATAATAGTAGTAGCATGGGCAAGGGGAAGCCCTACTACTAATTACCAGTAGCGCTCCTATGGAGAAGCGCTACTACTAAGTCAATTTAGCAGTAGCGTGGGTCTAGGCACGCTACTGCTAAGCTTTAGCTGTAGCGCCTTATCTGTAGCGCTCCTACCCGCGCTACTGATAGGCCTAAAACCCGCGTTGCTGCTAGGCTTTTCCCTAGTAGTGACATATACCCCCATGTATCTCTGCCAACAGCTTAAGCCCTTCCTCCCGGGAGATGCACATCAATTTCACCCCATTCGGTCTTCTTCTGTACAATACGTTATCAACGAATTGGTACAGAGCAGACCGACGGGCTACTCTTTCTGCCTCTTCCTGCTCCTCAGGAAGCTCTCCTTTTTGAAGGAAATGGACGGTGGGTTGCGCCCATACTGGAGCCTGGGGCTCGACGGCAAGGACCAAAGGCATCTCTTCTGCCGCGGGAGCGGTCGCCTCCACGGCCATGACCTAAGGTCCTGCCAGAGTTGGTTGCCCCGCGGCAGGATCGGCATCCACGGCAACATCTTTGTCGGCGGCTCCGGGGAGCTCGGTGGGGAAGTACTTGCCGGGGCCTAGCTTCCTCCATTTGTTCTGCCTAGTCGACGGCTCAACGGATGGTTGGGTTAACTGAAGCACGAAGGTACCTAGTTCCACAGGTAGCTTGAGGGCAGCGTGCTTTGACAGGTAGTCAGCAATGTCATTCTCCGCCCGAGGGACATGCTCCGCTTGTATACCGTCAAAGCGCTCCTCCAGTTTCCTGACCTCATCTACGTAAGCTTCCATCAACGGGCTTTGATAATCTTTGTTAACCTGCCTAACGACGAGATATGAGTCGCCCCTGACGATGAGCTTCTTAACTCCAAGGTCTGCCGCGATCCTGAGACCGGCAAGCAAACCCTCGTACTAAGCCGTGTTGTTGGTTGACATCTGAAAGTGCAACTATCCCTAGGTGGTTTTGGTAATTAATAACAACATATAGCTCATTGAGCTAATGCTATTCCAAGACTATTATTTCAGGAAAGCTCAATGAATGGCATGGCATGGATGATGAAAGTGGATCCCTCAAAACACTAAGGACAAAGGATTGGTTCAAGCTCAAAAGCTCAAGACTCTTCATTTTATATTTTAGTGATCCAAGATCACATTGAGTATATAGGAAAAGCCAATACTATCAAGGAGGGATGAGGTGTTGCTTAATGAGATTCTTGCTTCAATGTGCTTAGTGATATGCTCCAAAACCCTCAACTACTTTCCCACATCCACAAATGACCTAAACCCAAAGCCAAAATCGGTCACACCGAAACTTCCTATCCGGCGCCACCGATTCCAAAAGTCATAGCCACTGCCACAAACCCTAAGCAAATCGGTCTTACCGATAGGGATCTCGGTCTCACCGAGATGGGGTTGCAATCTCTCTGTTTCCCTTTGTACGTTTCGGTCTAACCGAAGTGAGCGGTCGGTCCCACCGAGATTGCGATGTAAACTCTCTGTTTCCTTTTTGTAACATTTTGGTCTCACCGAAAAGAGCAAATCGGTCCCACCGAGTTTACCTGACCAACTCTCTGGAAAGCTTATTACCAAATCAGTCCCATCGAGTTTGTGTAATCGGTCTTACCGAGATTACGTTATGCCCTAACCCTAATCGAATCGGTCTCACCGAGATGCTTGTCGGTCCCACCGAAAATCACTAACGGTCAGTAGGTTTACTAAATCGGTCCGACCGAGTTAAACAATTCGGTCCCACCGAGTTTGGTAAACTGTGTGTAACGGTTAGATTTTGTGTGGATGCTATATATACCCCACCACCTCCTCTTCATTCGTTGAGAGAGCCATCAGAACAAACCTACACTTCCAACTTACCATTTTTGAGAGAGAACCACCTACTCATGTGTTGAGGCCAAGATATTCCATTCCTACCATATGAATCTTGATCTCTAGCCTTCCCCAAGTTGCTTTCCACTCAAATCTTCTTTCCACCATATCCAAACCCATTGAGAGAGAGTTGAGTGTTGGGGAGACTATCATTTGAAGCACAAGAGCAAGGAGTTCATCATCAACGCACCATTTGTTACTTCTTGGAGAGTGGTGTCTCCTAGATTGGCTAGGTGTCACTTGGGAGCCTCCGACAAGATTGTGGAGTTGAACCAAGGAGTTTGTAAGCGCAAGGAGATCGCCTACTTCGTGAAGATCTACCGCTAGTGAGGCAAGTCCTTCGTGGGCGACGGCCATGGTGGGATAGACAAGGTTGCTTCTTCGTGGACCCTTCTTGGGTGGAGCCCTCCGTGGACTCGCGCAGCCGTTACCCTTCATGGGTTGAAGTCTCCATCAACGTGGATGTACGATAGCACGACCTATCGGAACCACGCCAAAAACATCCGTGTCTCCAATTGCGTTTGAATCCTCCAAACCCTTCCCTTTACTTTCTTGCAAGTTGCATGCCTTAATTTCTGCTGCCTATATACTCTTTGCGTGCTTTCTTGAATTGTGTGATGATTGCTTGACTTGTCCTAAAAGTAGCTAAAATCTGCCAAACTCTAAAATTGGGAAAAGGTTAAGTTTTTATTGGTCAAGTAGTCTAATCACCCCCCTCTAGACATACTTCAAGGTCCTACAACATCTGCCGGGGAAAGTGCATCTGGATGACATACTTGAGGTGCTCTCCGGTGGATGCGACAAGCAGCACACCAGCACCGGCGCCTTGCAGCGAGAAGGCACCATCAAAGTACGTGATCCAGTTGCAGCTCATTTCCTTGCCGGGGAGAGTGGTCTCCTGTACCTCTTCGTCGGGCGTCGAGGTCCATTCCGCAACAAACTCCGCCAAGACTCTGCTCTGAATTGTCGAGGTACTTTCAAACTTCAAACCGAAACTTGACAGCTCCAGGGCCCATTCCACGATCCTCCCCGTTGCATCTGGGTTGCGTAGTATCTGTTGCAATGGGAGGCGGGTGACCACCGTGATCTCGTGCGCTTGGAAGTAGTGGTGTAGCTTCCTCGAGGCCATAAGGAGGACGAAGAGCAGCTTTTGCATACCTAAGTACCTCGACCTAGCCCCCTGCAAGAGGGAGCTGACGAAGTACACTGGGTGCTGCACCATTTTCTTCTTCTGCCCTTCTTCACCCAGTTGCGCGGGTCCTATTGCGCTGCCGTCAGCCCCTGCCGGGGACTCAATCTTGCCGGGATTAAGCCCTGCCGGAGAGGGTTTCGGCCCGCCATCTGTTGGCTCTGCTGCTGTCGCTGCCTTTTCGTTGGCCTCTCTCTATGCTACTAGTGCGGCGCTAACCACCTGGTTCGTTGCCGCTAGATAGAGCAGCAACTATTCTTGTGGTTTGGGCGCAACCAGCACTTGAGTAGAGGAGAGGTATTTCTTCAAATCCTGCAGCGCTGCCTCGGCTTCCGGGGTCCACTCCACTGGCCCCGCTTTCTTCAAGATCTTGAAGAAAGGAAGGGCATGCTCCGCGGACTTGGAGATGAACCAGCTCATGGCAGCAACGCAGCCAGTGAGCCGATGCACGTCCTTGACCCGCTTGGGTGCCTCAATCTGCTCGATGGCCTTGATCTTATCTGGGTTTGCTTCAATCCCGCGCTGGGACACAAAGAACCCGAGAAGCTTGCCGGACGGGACACCGAAGACACACTTCTCAGGGTTCAATTTGAGGTTGATCTTGCGCAGGTTCCCGAACATTTCCTCCAGATCTTGCACAAGGGTTGCTTTGTCCTTGGTTTTGACCACTGTGTCATCCATATAAGCTTCCATATTTCTATGTGGCTGGGGCTCAAAACCGATTTGGAATACTCTTGCAAAGGTCGAGCTAGCACTCTTCAACCCGAAAGGCATCCGTAAAAAGCAATACGTACCACATGGGGTGATGAATGCTGTCTTTTCCTCGTCTTCCTTTGTCATTGAAGATCTGGTGGTGTCCTGAGTAGGCGTCGAGGAACGATAAGAGGTCACACCCAGCCATGGAGTCAACAATCTGGTCGATGCGCGACAACGGGAAAGGGTCCTTTGGACAGGCCTTATTGATGTCTGTGTAGTCAATACACAACCTCCATTTCCCATTTGCCTTGCGCACCACTACCAGATTGGCCAACCACGTCGGATGGAGTACTCCCCTCACCAAACCTGCCGCCTCTAGCTTTCTGATTTCCTCCGTGATGAACTCTTGCCTCTCCAGAGCTTGCTTCCTGACCTTCTACTTGACGGGCCGCGCGTGAGGACTGACAGCAAGGTGGTGCTCAATCACCTTCCTGGGAACGCCGGGGATGTCGGAGGCTTGCCATGCAAACACATCAACATTCGCCCGCAGGAAGGTGACGAGCTCGCTTTCCTATTTATCGTCGAGGCTGGAGCTTATGGTAAAAGCTCCTCCCGTGTCGTCCTCCTTGAAGGCCACCTTCTTGGTCTCCGGTGGTGTAGATGCTGAGGAACTCTGACGGGTGGGTCTTGCCATTGTACTTCTCGCCAACGTCGGGCTTGAACATACGGTGGGAGGGCCACTAGAACTGCCGCAGCTCACGGGTGAAAGCCGGACAACCCACCTCGTAAGGTAGGCCACCGTAGCCCCCCGGTGCTCGGTGGTCCGTAGAGGGCCCTGCCTGCCTGTCCGACTGGTGGCGCGCGTCACGTCGGCGCTCGATCGTAGTTCGAGCAACCTCATGAGCCCGCTTTAGAAGGACCTGGCACTGATCGCGGTTGGTTCGCGGGTCGGATGACACGATGGAGACATCATCACGAGCGTCGCCGCGACGGGCCAATGCCCGAGGCGGTCGGGATGGAGGCGGGGAATACACCGTGGCCGCATCGCCTCCGGCGTGGCCTCCGCTAGCATGTGGCAGCCCGGCGGAGCGACGACCGTCGGGTTCCGCCGACCGCAGCCCATCGTTGTTGGCGATGTCGACGAGGCTCCGGACGGTCGCCCTCCATTCGTCAAGCTTCTCCGTGGCAGGAGGAAAATTGAGGAGCAGCTGTGCGCGCGCTAGGGCTTCCGCTGGCGTGGGTGGCGACGAAAGCTGGGTGGACCGCGATGCGCGTCGAGTCCTAACCATGTTAGAAGGAGCTGCGTCACGGCTCCACAGCCGTTCGCCACCTCCATCAGCACCTCGGCGCGCATGCTGGCTCTCCTCTTCATATGATGGACGTACGGGACTCTTCCCAGGGCGGCGCGCAGGGTCACCGGTAGGATGACGCTGTTCATCACGCACAACCTGAGAGGAGCGCACCGTGGGCGCCGGTGTTGGCATCTTGGAGGTCGCCGCGCTGCCGCCTGGCGGGACAGCGGCACCCCTGAAGGGCCCTGCGCCGCCTGCGGGGGCCCGACTCCATCTCAGGAGCCCGTGACTGGTGGCTCGTCGCCTGGCGCGCGAACGGCGCCACTCGCCAGGCCTGAACCGACAGGGTGATGTGGATGTTCGCGGGCCGCGCCACGGGTTCTCTCCATGACTGGCCCGCTAACGGTCCGCACCGGTGCCGGCAACTTGGTCCCAGATGAGCCGATCGCTGTGGTCGCCTTCTTCTTAGGAGCCATGGCAATGAAGAACAACTAGGCCAACTGCTAGACTAGATTCTCACAATAGCGCTGCCCCCTACCTGGCGCCCCAAAGATGTTAGTGGGAAACGACAATTATGGGATCACTGGAATCCCTTCTACGGTTGCAGGGCGTGGGGATCGTGAGAAGAGCGGGACTAACAGACGACACGAGGGGGATTTACCCAGGTTCAGGCCGCAAAGATGCGTAAAACCCTACGATCCTGCTTTGGTGGATGTATTAGTGTTCTTGAGATCTCGAACTAGCTCTGGGTCCTGTGGGGTTCAAAAGAGCCGAATCTTCTCTCTGTATGCCATGGGCCTCCTTTTATAGGCGAAAGGGGCTGCCACAGCGGCACACAGGAGGTGGAAAGTGCTACAGTATTGCGAGGTTATCGCTAGCATTATAGGACAAGACACATTTATTGCAAGGCTTAGGTGTCCCTTTGCTTTATCGGGGATGGGGGCGAAGCCCGTCCCGTCCGTCGTCGCTCCTCGCTTTGACACGCGCCCTGGCCAGCGATGCATGCGGTGCCATGTAAGCAGGCAAGCAGCTGAGGTGGTGTGGTGGCAGAGCCTCCATGAAGGATTGCGTGCTGCCACGCAGGTGCCTGCCCAGCTGGTTGGGTCGGCAGCTGCATGCGAACGGCGGTGAAGACTTGGTCGGCGCGGGCCTGGCGGTGGCCCTGTTGGTGCGCTTGGCGAGGGCCTTGTCGGGTGGCCTGACAAGGGTCTTGCCGGGTGACCCGACAAGGGTCTTGCCGTGGCGCGCTGGCTTCCCCGGCAAGGATCTTGCCGGGGGTCTTGTGGGTTTCTTCGTTGAGCATGGTTGCCCTCCCATCCTTATTTGATCTTGTCTCTTCTTGGTCTTCACAAAGATCTGCATGCCACCATAGAGGTGCCTCCCGAGCCTTGCCCCAACGCGTTTGTCAAGCATTGGTGAGCTCAAGGGTGGCTCACTTTGGCTGGCGCGGGCGAGGTGCCCCGGCAATGGTCTTGCCAGGGTTCCTGAGGCTGCCCCGGCAAGGGTCCTTGCCGGGGGAACCTGCTACGCCTATCTGATCTTTGTTGCCTTGGTCCTTGTTGTTGCTTCGTTTGCCTTGTGGCCTCGGCTTCCCTCCGGCTTCCCCTTCCTGCCGTGTCTGTGCGTGGCCGTGGTGGGAGGCTATGACTGCCCGTGCACAAGTAATGGGATCAAAAGCAGAGCCCCTACTTTTGTACACCGACATTCTCGTATAACAATGGGTTCCAGACCAGTTTAAAAATGTCATCACATGAAGCTTTGTATGGCCATAAGTGCCGCACTCCATTAAATTGGTCTCAAACCGGAGATAGCCGTATTTTCGGAACAGATCTCAAGCTGGAAGCCGGATAGCAAGTCAAGGAGATCCGAGACAGATTGCAACTAGCTAAGTCGCGACAGAAAATTTATTACGATGCAAAGCACCGACAGATCAGTTTTGAACCCGGAGAACATGTCTACCTTTGAGTCACGCCTATGAAAGGAGTCAAGAGGTTTCAAACCCGTGGAAAGCTGGCACCCAGGTTTATTGGTCCATTTCCCGTTATGACACGAGCAGGTGATGTGGCATATCAGTTGGAATTACCCCCTGAGCTGTCATACGTACACAACGTGTTCCACGTTTCACAACTGCGACGGTGCATAACACCACCTGAGGAAAAGACCAATTTGCCAGAGATAGAACTAGCAAAGGACTTGACCTACGAAGAGAGGCTAGTGAAAATTTTGGATCAGATGGAAAGGGTCACTCGCAGTAAATCACGAAAGTTTTACAAGGTCCAATGGATGCATCATACCGAGTGAGAATCAACCTGGGAATCAGAAGAATTTCTAAGGGCATGTTATCCAGAATGGTTTTCCCAAGCAACCGAATCTCGAGGACGAGATTCATTCTAAGTGGGGGAGGTTTGTGACAGCCTGGTTTTTGCCCTCTTCTCCTTTGTTTGATTTTAAGTTGAGTTGGTTTTGAATTTGGAGTTTTGAATCATTTCATTTGGACTTAACCACTTGGGTACCCCTTGATTTTCACCCAAGTGTTCCATCTCCTTCTCACAACCATCATTTCACCCCTGGCCAACCCAACAATGTTTCTTGGAATGTTTTTCTTAAATGAAAAATATTCATTTTGGCCTCCAAAGTCCTAGTTAAACCTTTGAGCTCCAAAGCAACCGTAATTTTTCTTGCCCCAAAAATCCTGAGAAATCCTAAATATTCTTTGGACCCTAGGGCACCTTTCTGAGCAAAAACATTTCACTACTTTTTGGAATATTTTGGCTACAGAAAATAAAGTCACTTTTGGGCTGAAATGGTAGTTTCTATAGCAACTACCTTTTTACTAGCTCCATTGTAGCTGGTTTCCCCTGTGCTTATTTACCTTAGTAAGAGATAGTAAACCCCAAAGCTCAGCCCTTGAACCCCAGTGGTTTGACCACAGTAACTCTCCAAAGTTATTGTCCTGTAACTTGTCAGTAGCACAACTTTACTTCTACTGCACCTGGAAACTAACCAATCCGTGGTAACATCTCAGTTTACTAAGGACTACACGCCAGACATCTTTGTTAGTGCGTAGGGTGGCCTGATGTCACGGTTCACGCGGTGACCGCGTTCGTCCGAGCGTGCTGGCATGCAATACGCGTGCTCTGCGCGTCGCCAGCGCCTCTGTTGGGCGTGTGCTTGCTGCCCAGCCGGCCAGAGCGTCCCACCCCTTGCCACCATCCTCGTCTCCACCTCCATAACTCCCCCTACCGCTCGCAAATGCTGGAGCTCGCCGCAGCGAGCACGGGCACGGTCCGGCCAATGGCATAGTGCGCGCGCACTGTGTTCGTCTCTTTCCCCCTCGCTCCTGTGCTCGTCCACGCCCGCGCATAGTGCCTATGTGACCTCCGTCTCTGGCACCGTTCGTCGCCGGCGCCGGAGACAGGTGTCCTCCGGCGAAGCCCGAGCCCTCCTCGCCGCCCAGCCTATAAAAGTAGCCACTCCGCAGCCTCCCAGAGCACCTCAGCCACTCCCACTCCCTCCTAGAGCCAGTAGAAGCCGTAGCCCGGTCGGGCAGGCTGCGGGCTACCGTCCCAGAGCCGAGCTCGCCGATAATCCCCTCCAGATCATTCCCGCAGCTCCAGCCCCTCCCAAGCCAAGGCGACCCCGCCAGGGCCTACGCCTCTCCTATGTGAAGCCAAACCAATCCCCTGGAGCCCCTAGAGCCGCCCCAAGCCGCCGTCTTCTTGAACTCTGGCAACCTCCACCCTCTGCCGCCGCTAGAGAGGTCAAATCCGACGCTGTCCGGTCACCGTTAGCTACGCTACGGGTATGGGCAGGTGCGCAATCATCTTCTCCATCGATCCCTCCCTCTCGTTTGCCTCCAAGAAGCCTCACCACCAGCGTGAGCTCCGGCGAAGCGCCGCCTCCCTCTTTTTCTCTCCCCCTCCCTCCGGCCTGACTAGCGGGGCCTGCTAGTCAGCCACTCATTAAGCGCGCGAAGCGGTATGAGTGGTGGCGCCCCGGGAGTTTACGCTTTCGACATCACCCCCCTTGTTTTATTATTTCAAATTCATTTAAATTCCAGGAAATTTCAAATGGCCATAACTTTTTATCTATAAGTCCAAATGCATTGATTCTTTTTGCGTTGTGTTCTGTGTCCAAAAATCTAAGAGCACCCAAAAGATGGGATTTTTCCTTGCTGTCTAGATTTTCTGGTAATTTTCAGAAGGTTTCTTGATATTTTGTTTTTGTGGTTTTGAATATTTTCCGAAGAGCAAGCTTGTCTTGAGGATCACCAGGAGCTTTGTGACCCTCATCAGCACTAAGGCAAGCCACAGTAACATTTTCATGATGCCACTTCAATATTTGTGATTTTTCCTACTTGAACTTATGAATATTGATGCATTTAAATTGGTTATATAATGAATATATTCTGTTAAATGCTTGTTATGTTAAAATACTTGAACTACAGAATGATTGAAGTGAATTTTGTTGGTAAGTTAAGGAGAACCTAGTTGCAAATGATGAATAAATGATATGGTCATAGAGTTTGATAATTAGTGTAATTATTATTTTTGCATGATGAAAAATGATGAGATTGCTAGTAATGATTCTGGTATAAGTGGTGAGTGATCTTAACCAGAGTAGTAGCATGAGTTGATGATGGCTCCGTAGGAGCGTGGTTGATTCAGTTGTTTGCATGGTTATGTGATGCATATGTTAAGTGATGCAAAGTATGGCATGATGACACCGGTTATTTTCCACATTAAGTTGAACCTGATTAATAACTGAACTTGAATATGTTGTTGACTGGGTCATGGTGCCGCTAAAACGAGTCTTTCCCAGTGCAACCACTTTTGCCGGTATGGGACGGCCTTAATGCGTTTCATTGTCGTGCCTCTGGTCGGTGCCTCCATTTAGGGAAAGTTATGGGCATGCTATACCCTGGCCCGTGAGGCAAGCATAACCTTGTGAGCCCGTTGTTAAGTTAATTTTGGTACCGGATCCCAGAGTGGATCGTGGCCACGACGGTGGTCGAGGTGTCTGGAGGTAGAAACGGGGCCACCTAGGACTAGCCCGGTGGGGTCTGAGTCGAAAGGGCCGGGAGAGTGTCATAACAATGAAATGGTTTTGTCAGAACGCTGTTGGTCCACCCAAATGGGAGCACGAGGCCATGGGGTCCATAGTGTGGGTACAGTGTACTAAACTTTGCAGAATGTTTTTAATCTATCGATAGCCGAGTCCACGGTGATGGACACGCTCGAAAGTAGGGTACACCATGGGTCAACACTTAATAAAACATGCACACTAAGTTTGTACTGAGGATGGCAGTGAGGCCATCGTGTTGAGATTGGCCATGAGTTGGTCGGGTTGTGATCGCCGTAAAGATCATGGGCCAAGAGTTGGTCGGGTTATGATCGCCGTAAGGATCACAGGCCATGGATTGGTCGGGTAGTGATTGCCGAAAGGATCACATGTGTTTGGTAGAGATTATCATGTTGGTGGTCTGGAAATGATCACGTCCGGTAAGCACGCCCGTGGAACAAGTACCAGTTGAGCATAGCCACAACATGTTAGATGTATGGTTGCATTGTTGATTAAATGGTTAAATATCATGATGTTATTTGTCATTATGTTTATGCTTATTGTGAGCTTGCAAGTACATTCAATGTACTGACCTCGCGTGTCATGCCAGATTTTAGGAAAGTCTCGTTGGGAAGGAGTGCTCTCCGAGTCTAGACCGTGTCCACATCGGTGTCCTTGTGCTATGGAGTCCCGCTACGACGTTGTTCCACTGCCGAGTAGTTATCATGATCGAGGCCCCTTTATGTTCACTAAATAATGTACATATTGTTCAGCCGCACCCGGTGTGCCGCTTGGCCTTGCTAACTGTTGTTATATAAACTATGCTCCGCTAGCATGAATAAAGCGGTTGTTTTCCTGTGCCATGTTGTTGTGTGTTGCCAGAAGACAAGGTCTCTGGGCTGGCAATGCAAGGTAAACCGGTCGCTCTGAGCCGGGGTGCCACATTCAATAAATTCACTCCATTTGGCATGACGCTTGTTCAACTTAGTTTGACCTTTCGAGTACTTAAGCGTTTCATGATCGGTATGTATGACAAACTCATGAGGTCTAAGATAATGTTCCCAAACATGTAGCACATGCACTAAAGCATACAATTCTTTGTCATAGATGGGATAGTTAAGTTGAGCACCGGAGAGTTTTTCACTAAAATATGCAATGGCTCATTTTTCTTGTGTCAAAACTCCGCCAATTCCGGTACCGCTTGCATCGCAATGAACCTCAAAAGTTTTGTCAAAGTTGGGCAAAGCGAGAATAGGAGCATGAGTAAGAAAAGATTTGAGATCATCAAAAGAGGTAGATTGCAAAGGTTCCCAAACAAAAGGAGCATTTTTCTTACTCAAAGCATGCAAAGGTGCGGCGATGGTGCTAAAGTCTTTCACAAAGCGACGATAAAAATCCGTAAGGCCAAGAAAGCTACGCACTTGTTGCAAATTGGTGGGTTGGGGCCAAGTTTTAATTGCTTCAATTTTAGATTCATCAACATGGACACCCTTGGAAGAAACAACGAAAACCCAAGAAAACAAGCTTGTCAACACCAAATGTGCACTTTTTCATGTTGGCATAAAGACGTTCCTTGCGAAGAGTTTGCAAGATAGCCCTAACATGATTTAGATGCTCTTTCATGGATTTGCTAAAAACAAGAATGTCATCGAAGTAAACCACAACACACACTCCAATGTAAGGACGAAGCACAAAATGCATAAGACGCATGAAAGTACCGGGAGCTTCCGATAAACCCATAGGCATAACCAACCACTAGTACAAGCCAAATTTGGTTTTGAAATCGGTTTTCCATTCATCACCTTCTTGTATGCGGATTTGATAATAGCCACTTTTAAGATCAATTTTGGATAAAATGGTGGCACCGCTAAGTTCATCAAGCATATCATCTAAGCGAGGAATGGGATGCCTATAACGAATGGTAATAGCATTGATGGGTCTACAATCCGAGCACATGCGAAAACTACCATCTTGCTTGGGCACAATTATAACCGGAATGGCACAAGGGCTTAAGCTTTCACGTACATGTCCATTGTTGATTATTTTTTGTACTTGCCATTGGATGTCCTTAGTTTCTTCGGGGTTGACGCGATATGGAGCTTTGTTTGGTAGAGGTGCTCCGAGGATGAGGTCGATTCGGTGCTCAATTCCTCATAGTGGAGGTAGTCCCGGAGGTAGCTCATCGGGGAAAACATCTTGGAATTCCTGCAAAAGAGAAGAGAACACTAAAGGTGGATCGTGGAGGTGTTAGTTTTTGGTTCCCCATCCTTGCACACAAGGACAAAGTGCATAATACTCGATGGGTTCTCACACACTTCTCTCATCTCACTTTTGGTGGCAAATAAGACGAAGTTTTTCTTGTCGCCCATCATGGAGGCACTCGGTTTTGGCTTGTGGCCCTCACTCTCTTTTGGGTGGATCACTTTCTCACTCTTCTCTCCATGATGGGTGGCTTGCTTGTCGGCTATCACTTGACTAGGAGACATAGGTCGTAACACATACTCCTTCCCTTTCATCTTGAAGCTATAGTGATTGGTACGCCCATTGTGGATGACGCGGCGGTCAAATTGCCATGGTCGACGAAGAAGGAGGTGGAAAACGGACATCGGGACGACATCACACTCCAAAGTGTCCTCATAGGCTCCAATTTTGAAGGAGACTTTAACCGTATGCTCAACTCGTATAGTGCCAGAATCGCTTAGCCATTGGACCTTGTAGGGGTGCGGGTGCTTCATCTTGACCAATTGGATCTTGGAGCATAGTTCTTCACTTGCCAAGTTGTGAAAACTACCTCCATCAATGATGACCTTGCCGGAACTTCCATTGATGCCGGCCTTAGTGTGGAAGATGTGGCATCTTTGGTCTTCGTCTTGTTGATGTTGAAGAGTCAAGACTTTGGAGACAACGAGAGTGGGGCTCGAATCCTCATCACAAAAGACTTGATCATCTTCATCTTTGTTCATGCGCCGGTGCATGGCCACTTGCTCAAGGGCTTCCATTTCCTCTTCACTCATGGAGTCATAGGTTCCATCATCGTTGAGGATCATGGTTCGCTTGTTTGTGCATTGGAAGGACTTGTGGCCTCGGCCGCCACAAGTGAAACACTTGAAGGAGCTTGTCTTGACGGTCTCATCGGTTGGAGTAGATGATGAAGCGCGCGACTTGAAGTTGCTTGTAGTAGGAGGAGGATGACTTGAGCTTGTCGAAGTTTTCTTGTAACTTGACTTGTCGTCGTTGCTTGTAGATGGCTTGGTTGAGGTAGAAGTCGGAGGAGTCGTTGAAGCTTGGTTGTTGGAGAAGCCGTAGGTCTTGGATGAGTACTTGGCATACTTGAAGTCATCTTGCACTTGATGTTCCGCTTTGGTAGCTTGATGCAGAGCTCAATGAGGTTGGAGTAGGGTTGGAAGTCGGCAATCTTCTTGATGTGATGATTGAGGCCATTCAAGAAGCGTGCCATAGTTTGCTCATCATCTTCCATGACGTTGGCTCGTATCATGGCTATCTCCATTTCCTTGTAGTATTCTTCAACATTCTTTGTTCCTTTCTTGAGTAGTTGGAGCTTCTTGAAGAGATCGCGGTTGTAGTAGGTGGGCACAAAATGTGCTCGCATGACATCTTCCATTTGAGCCCAAGTGGTGATTGGTGGTTCACCTCTTGCTTCTCGGCACTCAAGAATTTGTTCCCACCATATCAGCACATAATCTTGAAACTCCAGGGATGCCATAGTGATCTTCTTCTCTTCCTCATAGTTGTGCAAATGAAAGATTTTGTCGACCTTCAATGCCCATGATAGGTACTCTTGGGGATCATTATTTTCCATTGAACTTGGGCATTGTGAACTTTAGCTTTCCATAGTGTTGCTCTTCATTGTGTTGTGGTCGAGGATGATGATGATGCCCTTGACGTGGAGGATAATCATCCTCATGTTTCTCTTGGCGTGGGGGAAGTCCATGATCAACTTGCTCTTGTTGAACTTGAGGATGAGGAGGAGCTTGTCGAGCTTGAGGAGAAGGTGGGGGAACTTGACGTTGCACTCTTGGTTGGTAGTTCTGCTCTTGGATTTCTTCTCGAAGTGCTTCCTCTTGATTGCGCCTATTGCGGTTGCGCTTGGCAATGGCTCGACTTGATTCTTTAAGGGCATGTTGCACCTCAAGAGCTTGTTCTTCACGTTGTTGTTGTTAAAGACATTGAGCCTCGGCGTCTTGTTCCTCTTGATGTTGACGTGCTCATTCTTCCTCTTGGCGACATTGACGTTGTCATTCTTGAGCTTGTGCAAAAGGATCTTGGTGAGGTTGATGACGAAGTACTTGCTCGTTGACTTGCTCTTTTAGATGATTGCCGTGTAGAGGATTGCGAGATGCATGACGGTCTTGACGCGCGGCTCGACGAAGAGTGTTTGATGTCGGTGTACTTGAGCCGGAGAAGGTGTCGTCGGAGTGTCGACTTGAACGGCTCCGTCTTGAGTATGAAGAAGTTGAAGGAGGGAAGTTCACCAACAAGGCATGGATCTCGTCCATTCTTGCATCGTTCTCTTGGTTGTGAGTGTCGAGCTTGTTATCGAAGTAGTCCCTTGTACGTTGCTCGGAGAGTCGCAATTCGGTGGCGAGATTGTCGATGCGGTCGGTCATTGCTTGTTGCTCTTGATGTAATGCTTGTTGTGCACCAAAGAGGTGGATCTTGGTGACGTATGATGTCATGTCGTCGTCTTGCTCGATGAAGAGTGGGTTGGTAGAAGAACTTGGCCTATCCATCATTCCAAGCGAAATGTGAGTGGGAGAAAGACAAGAACTTATACCAAATGTACCTTGACCGATGTTGGAGATGGATCAAGATCACTCAAACGCGGACAATGAAATAGCACAATTGGTACCAATTCTTGTCGGTTCTCACACCTACACAAGTAAAAGCTTATGGTGGAGCTCGGTTAGGATGGTTGCACAAAATTTGATGCAATTGTAAGTGAGCTTCAATAATGTTGGAAAAGATTCACAAATTTGCAAATGCAACAAGTAGACCAAGCAAATGGTGGTACACGGAAACACACACACAAATAGATAAGTGGGATTGTGCAAACCAAAAATGAGCCAAAATGTGTAGTCCATGAAAATGCTCTTGTTGCACAATACTAGAGAGACGCTAGCACAATTGCAGAATAGGCGGATACGGACTTGTGCACAACCTACTACGCAAAAATGCAACAACCTCTATCCCGAGTATGCTATATGTATGGTATTTCGGTGATATCACCCAAGATGATCGGATATGACAATCTTAATGTAGTATGATGCTATGGTTTTTTGCTTATAAGCTGTTTGCTTATCTTTCCCTCTTTGCTTAAAAGCTTGTTTGGCTCTTTCACTTTTGAGCTCTTTTCTCATGCAAAACTTCACGAACCAAGATAGCAATTGTGTACGCGATGACAACTTTGTGACACAAAAGATGATGCCAAGATATGTACCACTATGATATGGTATGTATGCTATGGAGTATGATCACTAATGTGCACAAGTCACGTTGCCGGCAATACTCAAAGGCTAGTCTCGATGGGTAAGCAACACAAAAGTAAGTCTATGTGGTTATTAATGCAATCGCATGGTGTGACAAAGATGTCATCGAGGTTACCGTCCTTGGCGATGATGAGTCCTTTGCAAAGATGAGTCGTGGTGATGATGATGTCGAACCGTACCTATATAGCCAAAACACAATAGGACACGAGAACCACAACCCAATATCTCAAAGACCAAAACGTGTCAAAACTGTCATATGAGGTATTGGTGAACGATGGTGGTGTATGTGGGCAGCTGTGGTGGAATAAGTGTTTGGAACATGTGGTGGAAAGAGGGGAAATGGTGGTGGCCGAACTGAAAAAATTCAGTTTTGTCAGGTTTTTACGGACGTCCGGTGGGGCACGGTCGTCCGGTCGCCGGATGTCCGGTGGAGCCCGGTAGACCGGTGCCTAGGTGGATTCGGGCACGTGAAGAACTGCTCGACTTCGGGGTGGAGGAAGGTGGGGATGTCGAATTCGAACGATTTTGTGGATGGAAAAGGGTGGGGAGGGTGGGGAAATCTAGATCCACACGTGGCAACAAAATTCATGGATCAAATCCAACAAAACTTCAACACACCAAGAAATGACAAAAAAAATTTGGGGCTATTTTTGGTGGGGATTTTTGGATTTAGGACAAATCAACAAAATGAAGCTAGAAAACTAAGGGTAGGGGCTCCAAAAACGTGATCAACGTGGCTCATGATACCAAGATGATGTAGGGTAGAACCCTAGAGGCCGATCTTTCACGTTTGGAGAGAATCCCTATGACGAACACGAAGAACACGAGGAGGGGAACGAGGGAAAAACACGAGAGAACACTCAACCAACAAGAACAAAGTCACACATGTGCTAGATCATCGAAACACAAGGAGAGATACAAGATCCAAGTCCAACACATGATGATACAAAGGGTAACTGGTTCTTCTCCGTGAGGAGGTCTTGATGATGGTCTTCTCCGAATGGAGGTCTTGAATCTCGGTGGATCTTCTTCGAAGAGGTGTTGGTCCCTCACAAGGAGTAGATCTGGATGGATGAGCGAGGCTATATCTCACAAATGAGCTAAATCAACGCTAACCCTAGCTAGGAGGTGGGAGAGGTCTATTTATAGTCATAGTGCAAATGGGGGTCGAAGTGAAGGGGTACAAGGGCATCAGCCCGAAGCTGCGGTCACACAGGTAGTGGACGTCCGGTCTCTACCGGTCGTCCAGTCGCACGCGGAGGTTCGGACGTCCGGTAGGATTGGACATCTGCTGTTTTGGTTCTGGTGCTGGTGTGACGGACGTCCGGTGGCTTTGGTCTTCCGTTAATATCCTCTCGGGAGTCCAGTTGCCGGATGTCCGGTGCGGCCGGTTGTCCGCTCGCTGGGAGTTGTCGGACGTCCGGGCTGGGCCGGTTGTCCGGAGCCTATAACTTTTGCTTTCCAGTCTTCCTTGGGCTGTTGCGACCTCTAGGGGTCGGACGTCCGGGCTGGGCCGGTCTTCCGGTGCCTGTAGCTTCCGTGGCAGCTCTTCTTCTTGTCCTTCCCGCTTGGTGTCCTCGCCGTCTTGGCCATTGAGTGTAGCTGTTCCGTGGCTCTCCTCCAAGCACCTGATCACACATAGAGTCTCCACGTGAGGTAGTAGCCATGTCTCGTAAGTAGAGAGAGGGAGTTCGGAGAGGAGCGAGTTCACCTTATCTTCGATAGCCTTTGCTCGAGCTCTTGTCATAGGTCCAAGTGGTTTCATGGGAGATGTAGACACGTCCATGGGGATGAACGTGGGATGCTCCACATCAGGTAGGGTGTGCCCTCCACCCTCGTGGTGGCCTCGGGACTCTTCTGGTCCATCTCCAATGCTCCGTGGGCTTCTTCTGGTCCAAAAATAATCTCCGTAAATTTTCAGGTCAATTGGACTCCATTTGATATTCCTTTTCTGCGATACTCGAAAACAAGGAAAAAATAGAAACTGACATTGGGCTCTAGGTTAATAGGTTAGTCCCAAAAATCATATAAATAGCATATAAATGCATATAAAACATCCAAGATGGATATTATAATAGCATGGAGCAATGAAAAAATTATAGAAACGTCGGAGACATATCAGGCCGCTGTTGCTTCTAAGTTGTCGGCAGCAACATCTGCCTCAGGGATAGCAACTGGCGAGAGCGGCACATCAGTTGTCCGTTCCGCAGCGGAGGCCTTAGCCCTGATGGTGGCCGCCCATGACCATGTCGACTCCGCCCACGCCCAGCTCATGGTGGTCACCGCACAAATCGAACGAAGCTTCTCCGACAACGGTCGGCAACCCACGGCCGAAGAGTTGGCAATCGCTGAGAGCGTTCGAGCAACTGTCCATTCCTCCGCCGCATACGTTGTGACAACGGAGCCAATCCAAGCCCAGATCGCGGCCGCCCATGCGCAGCTTGTGGTGGCCTTTTCCAAAGAGATGGCGGTCGCAGATGGCGAGATGCTTGCGGAGTATGGTGTGATGGATGCCATGGAGCCCTGTCCCCAGGAGACCGTCGGGCGCGAGCTGGACATGGAGGAGGCGGCGGAGATCGACGAGCACCAGCCGTAGTAGTACTCTTTGTTTTGTTTAATTAAGAGCGTCGTTCTTTAATTTGTTAGAGTAATGTTTAGGCCAGCTAGCTCTATTTAATTGCTGAACTTGCTCGATTAAGAAGTGTGGGTGTGCTGTAGTCTCCTTTGTGTACCCAAATTATGCAATGACGTGGATGACCACTGTAACCGGGGAAATTGGAACCAAAATTTTTGACGTTCAAACTCATCACACACGGGTTAAGCCATCTGATGTTCACATATCGTTTGTGATGTTCACATATCGTACACAGCTCTGAATAAGGGACCGTGTCTGATGACACTTTGCGCACTAGCTTTTTCACTGAACCAATTCAAATTTTTTGGCTTCCACGGAAATATCTACCTCCCCGCCCCCTCCCCTTACCAAAAGCCACATTTCCTCTCCGCCTTCCTTTCCAAGTTGAAACCTTCACTCCTTGCTTGCAGCGCCGCTTCCTCACCGGCGACCCCCCTTCTCACTGCTCGACCTCGTCTATCCAGGCAGGTAATCCACACCCGACCCCCATGCTCCTCCTCCTTCCACATCCCACATGCCCCGACCGCCAGGGAGACACCTTCCACCCAAATCACCGACCCCTCCACAGAATAAGCGCCGCCCTAAGCCATGATGCACGCAGTATAGCTAGGAGCTCAAGGAGCATTCATTAGCGGAGAAGCAAATCGCGGCCGCACGCGCGGATGAGGTCGTGATGGCTGCCATTCGTGCCGACGCCCATGTCGGTGTCAAAACCGGCGGATCTCGGGTAGGGGGTCCCAAACTGTGCGTCTAAGGCTGATGGTAACAGGAGACTGGGACATGATGTTTACCCAGGTTCGGGCCCTCTCTATGGAGGTAATACCCTACTTCCTGCTTGATTGATCTTGATGAATATGAGTATTACAAGAGTTGATCTACCACGAGATCATAATGGCTAAAACCCTAGAAGTCTAGCCTTGTATGATTATGATTGCCCCTACGGACTAAACCCTCTAGTTTATATAGACACCAGAAGTGACTAGGGTTATACAAAGTCGGTTACAGAGAAAGGAATCTTCATATCCGAACGCCAAGCTTGCCTTCCACGCCAAGGAGAGTCCCATCCGGACACGGGACGAAGTCTTCTGTCTTGTATCTTCATAGCCCACTAGTCCAGCCTATGTCACATAGTCCAACCATCCGAGGACCCCTTAATCTAGGAATCCCTCAGTAGCCCCTGAACCAGGCTTCAATGATGAGGTGTCCGGCGTGAAGATTGTCTTCGGCATTGCAAGGTGGGTTCCTCCTCCGAATACTTCAAAATAGTCTTCAAACACAAGAAACGTGTCCGGCTCTACAAAACAAATTCCACACATAACCGCAGAGAGTATAATATTTCACGAGTCCAATCTGCTGGCAACTTTTTGTAGTGTGACTTCACGCCGTCTGTCGGTGTCAAAACCGGCGGATCTCGGGTAGGGGGTCCCAAGCAGTGCGTCTTAGGATCAATGGTAACAGGAGGCAAGGGACACACTGTTTACCCAGGTTCGGGTCCTCTCGATGGAGGTAAAACCCTACTCCTGCTTGATTGATATTGATGATATGGGTATTACAAGAGTTGATCTACCACGAGATCAGAGAGGCTAAACCTTAGAAGCTAGCCTATGGTATGATTATTGTTGTATATGTCTATCGACTAGCCTGGCCCCGGTTTATATAATGCACCAGAGGCCTAGGATAACAAGAGTCCTAGCCGAATATGCCGATGGGGGAGGAGTCCTTGTCTTGATCGCCAAGTCTTGTTGATTCTTCCTTGTATGCGGCAACTGTCTGGACTGGCCCATGAGTATACGGCCATGGGGGTCCTCGGCCCAATCCAACTGATTGGGAGACGACGCATTGAGTACCCCCTAGTCCAGGACACCGTTAGTAGCCCCCTGAACCGGTCTTCAAGTTAGGTACGCTCCTCGATTCTTCCGAACTTTTCTTCATCTTCGGTTGCCGGTCTTGAAAACTGGTTCAACAAATCTTCTCATCTTCTATCTTGAGGATCGTCGAAATGCATTCGACGAGTTTATACGTCGGGTATCCAAGGAGCCCCTTTAAGTTTCTGGCCTTTATCAATGCCTTGTTATTTTTATGCCACACCTCGGGTTTGAAGTTGTTCCCGGGCAGCAACGTCCTCTTGCGTCCGAGCTCCAACGCCGGACTGCATTCGAGGTATCTTTTGCAGCCGAGCACCAATGCTGGACTGCTTCCCAGCTCTAACGCCGGGCTATGTATCCGAGCTCCAACGCCGGAATGTATCCGAGCTCCAACGCCGGACTATATATCCGAGCTCCAACGCTGGACTTTATCCGAGGTGTCATAAATCACCTTGGTTCAAAGAAGTTTGAAGGAGTTTAGCCGAGCTTAATGCCGGAAATGCCCTCTATGGAGCCAGCCACTAGCGCCCGAGCTTTATGCCGGACTGCTTCCGAGGTGGTGCACCTCCCCTAATGTGGGCCAATTTTTGTCAATATTTTTGATTGGTGCAATTTATTCTCTGCCGAGATACATAGCCAGTAGCCCTCAAGGTGGGTATCGGTCTAAAACCCGAGATGCACATGAAGGATGACATAAGACCGCTGATCCCCGTAGCCACTGAGACTTAGGTTGATTTGCAAAATCGGTCTGAGGATCAAGTCCTAGCTCGGAAGAATACTTCGGGACACAAAAAGTGGCGTGCTCAGTCCTCGAGACTCAGGTTGGGTGCGGCCGACCAACCCGAGGATCAAAATCTCCTCGGAAACTGTATTGCACTTAAAATTTTCCTGCATAGAACAGGCAATGCAGTAGCCCCCGAGACACTGGTCGGGTGAAAACACCAGATCAGGGAATCGATGTGCCCCTTTAATATTTGTAAATAATAAGCCCGAAGCCCAGTAGCCCCCGAGCATTAATGCGGGCACGGGAGGCCGAATTAAGGATCGATATCCATAGTAAAATCACAAATTATGTGTAATGACTCTATGTATCCAAGTACTTTACGTCATTAATGCTCGGATCCGCATAAAACTTTGTTGACCGACCATCGGCTTCCACCTCCTCGGCCAATAGCCGAGGAGTGTTTGTCCTACTTTATAAAGCCTTTATGAGGGCAAAGATTTACAACAAACAAGGCAATCTGGCCATACAGTTTTATAAACAAAGGTACGCGGAGAGACATGTTATATTACTATTTAACAGAAGAAATGTCTTCCAAAGAAAATAGTCCCGCTATCGGTTCCTTTCTTTGGGTTGTCATGATAAGCATGATCATGAAACCTCAGCTCCGATGCAAGAGCAAAATATCGAGGATTTAGTTTGGGAGGCCAGTTAATAGCCCCCGGTAGTGTTGGGCGACAGTCGAGGTCAAGCCGTAAACACTTTGGCCATTGTTATGAATGCCCCGTCGTTTAACGCCATCATCGGATCGCCGACCAGTTTACGCTTATTGTGACAGTCAGTTTTCGGCTTTCTCCACTGAGGTGCATAACCATGTGAGTTGGAAGCACAATCGCAGTGGTTCTCCCTTTGCACACCTAGACGAACAAAGCGGAACATAGGAGGAAAATGCAGGAGCCGGGCAACCCAACTATTGACCGAAGACACAATTCAAAACCGATGCATATATAGCAATATCCGAGAATGTTTTTGCCGAATATCTAAAGGTGTCCAGCGTTGCACTGCGAGACTTGTGTTGAAAACACACAAATAGTTTAAAAGTGCCATGGGCTCTAAAAGCCAAAAAACTTCTTCAAAAGGTTAATGTCCGAACTAGATCAAGTGTTCGGTGCCAATCCGAAAATTGGACTTTAGAAAAAAAAGGTGCTTCTGCCGTGCTTTAACATGACACATCCTATCTCTAAACTTCAAGCGGGTCAGCCTACGGCTTCAACCTCCTATCCCGAAGGCAGAGTACTTCTTACTAGGCCAGTTTAGCAAACTAAACTCTAGCGGCTTTGAGAGAGAAATTAGGCTCCCCGGCTAGTGACCGCACACTTGTGTCGAAAAAAGGAGTGATAAATAATAATAAAAACTTTGCAACGACTAAGAAGAAAAACACTTATCATAGAACGGCTCATATAAATTTAAGAGCCCCCAAGTGACTTGGGTAAAAGAATGATTGCATGTACCGAAGTACTTATATCATATCTATGTTCAACCAAACTTTAAACGCGTCTTAACCGACCGTCGGCTTCTCCCTCTTCGGTCAAGGACCAAAAAGTGTTATGTACTCCATCTGTCGAGAATATCAACGGTGTTTCCAATAACCAGGCAATCAGGCCATAAGGCTGTAACAGACAAAGCGTGCTCAGGGAACTTATGCTATATTACTACGAAGAGTAAGAAGCATCTTCGAAGAAAATAGTACCCCCACTGATACCTTTCTTCGGTGCTCATTGTTATTATGAGACTTGTGCAATAGATTTTTTGTACTCATGAATTCCGTTGTCTGTCAACCATGATTGAAAACAATAAGAGCGCTAGCTTTCGGCTTCACCCAGTCTGAGGTCCGGCTCGGGTGACCCGATCATGACAATCGCAGAGGTGCTCCCTTTACTCCCTAGCCGAACAATCGGGAACGTAGGGGTAAGCACAGGAGCCAGGCAACCCAGCTTGCAAATCGCTTAAGTCAATATGGTGCATATTGTGGCGTAATACACGAACAAGGAACGAAGCCGTACAAGTATAACCATATGCAAGAGGAAAAAGCTTCATGAAGGAAGCCCCCAAGTAATTGGGGTATTTGAATTTGTGCGTCACAAACAAAGTTTGGACCAGGAAATTTTTACAAGCAACTTTTTTCCAAAAAAGTATAATGCTTGGTTGAGCCGAACACAAGTTAAAAATTTAAAACTTTGAGCATGAGGACAACTTAGTTGGTTAATGTGTTCGGTATTGATGACGTGGTCCGTGCATGACGCGGGACAAGGTTCCATCCCCGAGCTGGTCCCAAGGTGGCGGAGCAAAGAGCTCGGCACTCCAAAGTGGTGACATAGCACGGTCAATGCAGGACGGCAGGGTGACGCCAAAGTCCCCGGCATGGGGTAATGAAGTGTTGACGAAGCCCCCCGTCCAGCTGAGGTGACGCCAAAGGATATAGCCCGGCTGGATCATTTTCCTGTGCACAAAAAATAGTGCAAACCGGAGATAATAGTAATAGTAATAATATAAAAAATCGTTGCATAACAAATAATTTATGCAAAGTGAGTAATAAAAGAAATATGGCCTGGCGCCGAAGTCAATGTCGATGCAGGGCGGCGGCGTGATGTGGTAAAGGCATGGCAAGGCCTGAATTCACAGGTCGGTTCGAGTTCCGGATGCGGCATTCGCCGGACTATCTACGGAAACTGACCGAACCACCATGCGACCGTCGTTAATGCGACCACCATTTGATAGACCTGCGTACATATGACGGACAAACCAGAGTAATATTCATTGGGAAAAATGAACCGTAACAAGCAAAAAATACTAGGATTAATAGCACCTAGCTTATTTGTTGTAGCAATCCGAAGAAAGGTGATTCCCAAAATTGGGACTCGATCCGCACACCTATCACCTGATGGGCGATAAAGCAACGGCATGGCGATGCTGGCAAAGGTTGGCTTGCCGAGGCAAAGCCCTCGGTCCAGCTAACGTGACGGAGCTGGTCGACCAGCGACGCCGAAGTCTCCGGAGTAGGTTGATGAAAAGTGATGAAGCCCCTGGTCCAGCGATGCAGGTCGTGACGTGGTCGATGCCGGCTTGATGAAGTGACCGTGTGGCGATGCAGGTGTGCCCGCTCCGTGTAATCCGTGGGGCAGAGATGTTGGTGACGATTTATCCTTCGCGATGCCAAACTATTGTTCGGCTGACCGAGATGACGATCGGAAGAAATTGAGCTCGGCTCAACAAAGCGACGACGTGTCTAACGCAGGTCGGCCGCCTTGGAGTGATGTTGTCGGGCTGGTTTGACACCGGCGCGATGGTGAAGTTCATATTGAAAGATTACTTTTAATACTACTGGGATGTGTTTGAGAATAAAACACAACACCCCATACGAAAACTTCCTTCAAAAAGGATGTCCGAGATCCCATTCATAAAGAAGATGAATTCGGGTCGGATTCGTTCTCGCGCAGAAAATAGATCCAAAAAGTGATGCACTAATAGCAAGTTTCCCGGAGTTTGGACGGTCGGATCGAGCTGAATTTTTGGCAGGTGGTAGATATGGGAATTCCTCAGCAAATCAACGGTTGGATCCTCCAAAGGACGTCCGAGCTAGATGCTGGATACCACACCCTAAACTCGTACGGATTCTCGTCCAGATTCAATAGGGCTCCGGTATATCGGAGATTGCTGGAGATTCCTCCATCGAAACTCGACGAAATTTTTGCAGGGTTGTTGTAGACTTAATTCCGCATAACTCCACCGAAGTAATCGTTTAAGCGACACTCGAGGATGCGGTGGCGGCGGATACAAGCTTGCTGTCCAGAAAAATAGCACGGTCGCCTGAGGGCAATGTTGACGCTGAGCCCCCGAGCTCCATGGATGACTCCTCCATGATCTTGATAGAGATCGGAGTTGGTGTTGATGAAGGCCTTCATCCGAACATGACGATCGGAGGTAGGGCGCATTCCTCGGTCAAGCCAAGGTGACCAGTCGAGCTGGTGACGAAGAAGCCGACGTCGCATTTGACCTGCAGTCGAGCCATTGATCCTTTCACCAATCACACAGCGGAACTCTCAATGAAAGCACCAATGTCGGTGTCAAAACCGGCGGATCTCGGGTAGGGGGTCCCAAGCAGTGCGTCTTAGGATCAATGGTAACAGGAGGCAAGGGACACAATGTTTACCCAGGTTCAGGCCCTCTCGATGGAGGTAAAACCCTACTCCTGCTTGATTGATATTGATGATATGGGTATTACAAGAGTTGATCTACCACGAGATCAGAGAGGCTAAACCCTAGAAGCTAGCCTATGGTATGATTGTTGTTGTATATGTCTATCGACTAGCCTGGCCCCGGTTCATATAATGCACCAGAGGCCTAGGATAACAAGAGTCCTAGCCGAATACGCCAGTGGGTGAGGAATCCTTGTCTTGATCGCCAAGTCTTGTTGATTCTTCCTTGTATGCGGCAACTGTCCGGACTGGCCCATGAGTATACGGCCATGGGGGTCCTCGGCCCAATCCAACTGATTGGGAGACGACGCATTGAGTACCCACTAGTCCACGACACCGTCACCGTCGCTCGGTCATTATTCGAACCATTTTTAGCCTGTCGCTCCATATTTCGAGATGCGGTTCCATTGGCACATCTTGTTAAAGCAGAGATCGTGTCCCCTTATTGCAGGATTCTCATCAATACGGGTGTGGGTAATCCAACTGTGCTGTCTGCATGGCCCTTGGGGAATAGACGAGTTTTAAGGCGAGTGGGGAGGTGCTTGATATTCACTGCCTTTATAAAGGGATAAGGATTCACCCCTTCTCTCCAACGCCTTCTATGCCTCCCCCATTGTCAAGATCCATCACCCAAGTTCTCATCTCCCCCCCAAAAAGCACTCCAACCATGTTCGAATCTGGAGCGCAGGGCAAGTGGATGGCCTCCACCGTCAAGGAGAAGGACATAACCCAGCTCCGGGAGGCTGGGTATCTGGTCAAGGAAATCGCCCACCAGCTTCCGACCAAGGGACAGATCATCCCCACCCAGAGCCCCATGAGAGGGTTGTAGTCATCCCTCACTTCGTCCGCGGGTTGGGATTTCCTCTCCACCCGTTCGTCCGCGGACTCATGTTATACTACGGGCTGGATTTCCACGATCTGGCCCCTAACTCCATCCTCAACATCTCAGCATTCATTGTCGTGTGTGAGGCCTTCCTCTGCATCCCACCGCACTTTGGATTATGGCTAAATATCTTCAATGTGAAGCTGAAGGTGGTGAGTGGCCAACACGCAGAGTGTGGAGGCGCCATGGTGAGCAAGATGCCCAACGTCACATGGCCCGAAGGCTCCTTCATGGAGACCGTCAATGGGTGGCAAAAATCATGGTTCTACATCATAGAGCCGCGCGGCACCACCTGGGCCGTGGCTCTCGCATTCCGGTCTGGAGCCCCGATGCACCTCACCTCCTGGCCAGAGAAGGGCCTGGACTGGTCTTTGCCAGACGAGTTGACAACGCTTCAGATGCGCATCAAGAGCATGGTAGACAAGAACATCAAGCTTGCCAATGTGATCCAGGTGATGCTTATTCGCCGGAATCTTCCGTGCCAATGCCGGGCCTGCCACTTGTGGGAGTATGATCCGGCCAAGCACCAAACCTTGCTGGAGTTCTTCGGCACCACGCACGAAGACATCCGGAAGGTGCTCTTCAAGGCCAACGAGACGCGGCCGACTACGACCGAGGACCGCGGGCATGACTTGGCCCATCCCGCTAGTCCTGTAAGTTTTTTTTTCATGTTTTCAAGGTGTATCCTTTACTTGCATACTCGAGGAAGACGCCTAAGCCTCCCTACTAATTCACTTAGGGCTGGACAAAGAAGGCAGAGCGGATTCACTGTCCGGCTCCACTGCCCGAAGACCCAGAAATCTTGCTTCTGACAAAGATGCTGGTTCCGGCGCCCTATCAAGCACCGGAGAAGGAGGCCAAGAAGAAGGCCAAGGGGACCAGAGGTTGTCTCCGTTGCAAGGGTGCTTCGGACATGATGTCTGAAGACACCAAGACTCACTCCTCCGTCGCCGAGGACGAAGAGGAGGAGGAAAGCAATTCTCCCCCTGAGGGGGAGGAAGAAGAGGGCGGCCTCCACATGTCTGGAGGCTGAAGCGTGCAAGAATGGGAAAGTTTCCCTCCCAGACAGCTTCACAGCGGCCACCGACAGCAGCTCAAAATGGCGCCCCAGGGACAAGCCCCTGGCCAAATCGTGAGTACTAAAAAACCCAGACATATTCATATATCCGGCCTCACTACTTCATAGTATTAATATGTTGAATCATGTATTTGCAGTCCGGCTCGGTCCAACCTCGAGCGATCCTCATCTTCGGGGGATTCGCTGGACCCGGAAGCGATGGACAGCGGGACCCTTCTGGAGGCCTCTTCTCCCAAGGCCATGGAGGACACCGAGGTGTTATCCCGAAGGATCCCAGGCCAGGGAGAGGTTCAGGAGGCTATTCGGGTGGCGCCGGAGGGTGAAACCTCAGCCGCCGGACACATGGGGGAGCAAATCCCCATCGAGACAGGCGATGGGGGCCATATTCAGTTCGGCCACCAGCCGAATACAATTACGGAGACCCCTACGACTCCGGAATCAGGCAAGAAACCTCTTTCAAAACAAGGAGGTGCCCCTATTCTACCGGTGACCTCTGTCCACCCAGAGGCACTGGATAATTTGCTGGAAGCGCTGCAAGACACTTCCGTCATTGAGGAACACCGTGCCCTTATGGGTACGGTGATTGAGAAGATCTAGTCCGCGAAGAGCGGACTGATCGGAGCCTGCACAAGCCTTCTGACAGGCTTTGAGGTAAGCAACGCAATTATGTAAAAAGAACATCACAGTATAGACAGTATCCCCTGAGACACTGTCCGGTGTACGAGAAGAAAAGCCGGACAAAGGATCAAAAAGTTTCGTAGGGGACTAACCAGATGAGTCGATGTGAACAAGCAGGCGTCGTTACTAGCTGCGACTTCTCATACTGCGGAGTTTCCGGACTGAAACAGAGTCTGGAGCAGGCCGAGGAAGAGCTCGGCCGCGTGAAGAAGCAGCTAGAGGATAAATAAGGTATGCAATGACCTTCTGTATGTTCAGTAAGGATGAATGATGTGTGCCGACTAAAGTGTCATGATATTTGTAGGAGCGGTGACCGAGGTGGAGGCCCTGAAGATGGCGCTGGCCAAGGCTGAGGAGAGAGCGGCCAAGGAACAGGCCGCCCATGAAAAGCATGAGGCCAAGGTCAGTGAGGTCCAACATGAGCTCCAGGACCCCATCAAGAAATGCAAGTCCTTGGAGCGCAACATTACAGATCAAGAGTCCAAACTTGCCAAGGCCTGCCAAAGCACACATGATGCCCGGGTTGAAGCCCAGGGTGCCCTTTAGGAAATCCAAGAGGCCAGAAAAATCGTGGAGGGTAAGGCCTTTCTTATGCAGAGAAAATATGTGAAGAAAAGGTTCCTCTTACTGACCCGGGTTTGGAGTTCTCTGGGGGCGTTTGCTGATCTACCGCGCAGTGTTTCAGACGCTGTGGAGTTCTCCCAAGCCGAAGAGGGGAGCTCTACAGAGAAGCTGTTTTGGTCGCAATACCTTGCGCCAGAACATCTGGTGCTCTTTAGCGATCAGCTAAAACAGCTGGTCGAACTGCATAGGGCGGCCGAACTAGCCATGAAGGATTCGATAATCCAGCTATGGCCTGCCGAAGCCATACCCAGCAGCTAATTCGGGCTCGTGAAGTGGCTGGTCAATGCCTGCCCTCGGCTTGATGCCATCAAGCGGTCGGTCTGCATCGAAGGCGCGCGAATGGCCTTCGCCCGAGTCAAGATGCACTGGGTGAAGACGGATGCTGTGAAGCTTGTGACTGAGGGACCGCCCGCGGGCAAGGAGCACCGCCCGAGCTGTATTTTGGCAATGTCTTGGAGGGATCCCGCATTGGAGTGGAGCAATGTGCTAAGGATATTATATTTCCATGAATACATTCCTGTTATCCTGTCCTGTACTATGAAACAGTGCTGTTATGTAATTATAATGCCTATTTATTTAAAATTTTACCTCCTGTGCGGCCATTTTGTTAAATCTGAGAGTTGGCCAGTCGTTGGCTTCAACCCTCACGTAGATAGTATGGGGGTATTTGGGATGAATCTAAACACTCTTTATTCCAAAGTTTTGGTCCTTGAAGGAGGTGTTTAGCGCAACGAACTAGGCAATCGGACTATGTGGCTTTATCACCCTCACTTAGCCATAGGAGTTTGACAACAAAAATTTAGGTGCAGCCCCTAGTGTTCATAAGTCCAAACTCGGGGTGCTGTAAACACCTGATCGGATAAAAACTGATTCATCGCATAGTGCGGAAAAAATCGGTAAGGATTTGTGACCTCTCAAACGGCTGACCGCCTCACGCCGCATCATGATAGTCAGTTTTCGGCTTTATCTACTGAGGTGCTCATCCGGATGAACCAGGACACAATCGTAGTAGTTCTCCCTTTACTACCCTAGCCGATATAGCGGAACATAAGGTAGTAAGCACAGGAGCCGGGCAATCCAACTATTGACCAAAGACATGATTTAGAGCCGATGCATATAATGCTATAAGTTTGGGGGTACTAAACTATACTATAAAAAAGTGTTCGGACATTGTTGCCGTATTATGCAGCGTAATGAAGCCCCTGGTGAATTAAGGCGTACCAGAGTGTACGGGTGCAATTGATAAGAATATCAAGAAAAAGAAAAATGAAGTAATAGGCTAATGCCACAGAAATTGGGCCGCAAACCATTTTCCATTGTAGTTTGATTAATATGTCAAAGCGTATTTTGTACAAATAGGGAAATAAGCAAAAGGGCTATTTAACATGCCACGACCAAGGGTGAGCTACATGCGGGGTCCTTAAAGCAGGCATAACGATCATTTAAAGAGACTACGTAGAAATTCCCTTATACGTCAAAACCATCTTGCCGTCTTGGTGTATCCGTCCCTTGATATGTCCGACAATCAGGTCACCAGGAAAGGCCTAGGGAAAAAACAAACCTGAAAAGAAAAAGAAAAAATGAAAGTATGTGGGTCCAGGAGCGGTTGAGCCGTATTATGGACCACGATCTAGCTGTGCCTTCGTCTATGGCCATGGTATTTTGAGTGCATAGTTATGTACGCGCGGTACGAATGCCACCGTTTGGTCAGGACTGGGAAGGAGGCCGAATTGCCAGTCAAGCTCTTGACGAGCTGGACTGTCCTATTGCAGAGTAGTTCGGATTCACTTGACAGTGTCCGGGAGCTTGGCCGCCGAATTAAGGTTCTGCTTGAAAAGGCCGCTCTGTACTTCTGCTGCGAGGGAAGCGGTGTGCTCCTCTGTACGGAGGGAGCGTTATGTGTTTCCATTGACTGTTATAAAACCGCGTGGTCCGGGCATCTTGAGCTTGAGATAAGCATAGTGTAGCACGACATTGAATCGAGCGAATGCAGTTCGTCCGAGCAGTGCATGATAGCCGTTGCGGAAGGGGACGATATCGAAGATCAACTCTTCGCTTCGGAAATTGTCCGGGGAGCCGAAGACCACTTCCAGTGTGATTGAGCCCGTACAGCGGGCCTCTACACCTGGTATGACACCTTTAAAGGTGGTTTTTGTGGGCTTGGTCCTTGAGGGATCTATACCCATTTTGTGCATTGTATCCTGATAGAGCAGGTTCAGGCTGCTGCCACCGTCCATGAAGACTCGTGTCAGCTGGAATCCATCAATGATTGGGTCGAGGACCAGTGTGGCTGAACCACCATGACGGATACTGGTCGGATGATCCCTACGATCAAAGGTGATCGGGCAGGACGACCATGGGTTGAACTTTGGGGCGACTGGCTCCATCACTTAGACGTTTGTGAGCGCGCGCTTGCGCTCCCTCTTGGGGATATGGGTAGCGTATATCATGTTCATCGTTTTAACTGGGGGGGGACTTCTTCCATCCCCCTGTGTTCGGTGGCCGGGGCTCCTTGTCATCGTCCTCGCTTTGCAACCCCTTCTCCTTGTTCTCGACATTTAACTTGCCGGTCTATTTAAAAACCCAACACTCTCTGTTGGTGTGATTGGCGGGTTTATCAGGGGTGCCGTGGATTTGACATGGATGATCGAGTATGCGGTCCAAGCTGGACGAGCCCGGATTGTTTCTTTTATATGGCTTCTTCCGCTGACTGGACTTAGAGCCACTGAATCCAGCGTTGACCGCCGTGTCCTCAGTATTGTCACCATAGTTTCGACGTTTGTGTGTGTTGTGTCCGGGCTTGCCGTTGCTATTTCTGGCTTCAGAAGTGCCAGGTTTGCTTGCATTGTTATTGCTACGGGCTAGCCATCTATCCTCGCCCGCGCAGAAGCGAGTCATATGCGTCGTGAGGGATGCCATAGACTTTGGCTTTTCTTGGACGAGGTGTCGGGCGAGCCATTCGTCATGGATGCTATGTTTAAAGGCCGCTAGGGCTTTGGCATCCGGACATTCGACGATCTGGTTCTTTTTAGTTAAGAACCTAGTCTAGAATTTCTTGGCTGATCGACTCTCTGGGCTGTTCAACTATGTGACTTAAGTCATCCGCATCCGGAGGTCGGACATATGTACCTTGGAAGTTGTTTAGGAAGGCATCTTCCAAGACCTCCCAGCTGCCAATGGAGTTTTCGGGCAGAATGTTCAACCAGTGTCGAGCTGGTCCCTTGAGTTTTAGCGGGAGGTATTTGATGGCGTGAAGATCATCACCGCGGACCATATGAATATGGAGAAGAATATCCTCAATTCATAACGTGGGGTCTATTGTCCCATCATATGACTCGATGTTCACGGGTTTAAACCCTTCCAGGAATTAATGTTCCATTACTTCATCAGTGAAGCAAAGGGGGTGTGCGGCACCTCTATATCGGGCCAAGTTGCGACATAACTCGGATGGAGTTCGTCTGCGGTCTTCGGTCCGGGCGTGGTTATGTTTGGCACGTCCGGTGGATGGCCATCATCGCGCATCAGGGCATGCCTCCGCAATCCATAGATCGATCTGGTCTCACCTGCTCTGTTTTCCAGGTCATACCGCAGGTCATATGTGTATCCCTGAGTTGTTGTGTTTCTGTTTTTACGGCGAGGTAGTGTGGGCTGGTGTTCGGCTCGAGTTGCCGCTTTGTCCCGGCCACGTGGTGGTTGGTCAGCCGCATTATGTGCTGGAAGGATATGGGCTCCAGCACCTCGTCATCGAATTGGGGTAGCAATTTGTGCTTCGAGTAACTTTTGGTTGGGCGCTCAAGGCCGTATTCTTCGGCTGCTAAGACATTAGTCCATCTATCGTTGAGCAGATCTTGATCAGCTTAAAGCTGCTGCTGCTTCTTTTTCAGGCTCCTTGCAGTGGCTATTAGCCGGCGCTTAAAGCGCTCCTGATCGACGGGCTCCTCAGGCACGATAAAGTCTTAATCACCGAGGCTCACCTCGTCCTCGAAGAGCGGAAGGTAGTTACTGTCCTTCGAGTCTTCATTCATGGCCTGTTCCTTAGGGCTAACTCGCCCATCTTCCCTTTCGTCCTGTTCGGAGGTTGGCTCAACGGGGTCTTCGTTGTCTACAACATCGTCCGGAGTGTTATTTTCTCCTGTGCCGGTATTGCTGTTTTTCCCACGGCGTGGTTTAGAGCGGCGCCGCTGACGTCGGTGCTTTGGCTGTATCTCAGGAGGCTTATCCTCGACTGGATCCTTCTCATTGTCACCGTTGTTCTCTTTGGGTGTATCCACCATGTATACGTCATACGAGGAGGTGGCTGTCCAGCGCCCTCTAAGCGGTGGTTTTTGTCCCCGCTCCTCTCCGGCATCGTCATCCATACCATCGATGTCTTCGGAGTCGTAATCGAGCATGTCGGTTAAGTCTTGGACAGTGGCTATGAAGTGGGTGGTGGGTCGGAAGCGGAATTCTCTGCCGCCAGCATCCAATTCGAACCGGATATAGTTTGGTTGAGAATCTCCTGATAAGGAGAGGGCTTTTAATGAGTTTAGCACATCGCCTAAAGGCGAGTGCTGGAAGGTGTCCGCGGAGCTGAACTCAATGATTGGCGCCTGATCAGGTTCGATGGGCGCGGATGCATGCAGTTCAAAACATATGGCCGGAGTTGAATCTGAGGTTTCGGGGACACAGGCCCTGCTCGAGGTTGGATCTGTGTGCGGCTCCAACGCTGCTGAGTCTGTGGCTTCCATGGAGGGGTTGAGCCTCCAGTCCTCGGACGGCGCAATCTGCTCCGGATCTAGGGCCAGAGCAGTTACATGCACTATCTCCTTAGCACGGTCTGATGACAGATTTAGGTCATGTTCATTGTGGTGGTAGGGAGCGGTCGTCGTGGGCTTGAATCCATCGATGATCAAGTCTCCGCGGATATCGGCCACGTAATTCAAGCTTCCAAACCTGACCTGATGGCCAGGGGCGTAGCTGTTGATCTGCTCTAGATGGCCAAGTGAGTCGGCCCGCAGTGCGAAGCTGCCGAATACGAAGATCTGTCCTGGGAGGAAAACCTCCCCCTGGACTGCATTGTTGTAGATGATTGACGGAGCCATCAAACCTTTTGGTGATGACGCAGCGGAACTCTCAATGAAAGCACCAATGTCGGTGTCAAAACCAGCGGATCTTGGGTAGGGGGTCCCGAACTGTGTGTCTAAGGCTGATGGTAAAAGGAGACGGGGGACACGATGTTTACCCAGGTTCGGGCCCTCTCTATGGAGGTCATACCCTACTTCCTGCTTGATTGAGCTTGATGAATATGAGTATTACAAGAGTTGATCTACCACTAGATCGTAATGGCTAAAACCCTAGAAGTCTAGCCTTGTATGATTATGATTGCCCCTACAGACTAAACCCTCCGGTTTATATAGACACCAGACGGGACTAGGGTTATACAAAGTCGGTTACAGAGAAAGGAATCTTCATATCCGAACGCCAAGATTGCCTTCCACGCCAAGGAGAGTCCCATCCGGACATGGGACGAAGTCTTCTGTCTTGTATATTCATAGCCCACCAGTCCGGCCTATGTCACATAGTCCGGACTTCCGAGGACCCCTTAATCCAGGACTCCCTCAGCCCATATCTTGGAGGAGCACCTTGCCATTTGCTATCTACACCGGTTAAGCATGCTTGGTTTACCCGTTGCATGTGCTGCTCCTGCCTTTCCTGAACAAATTCTAGTGAATCGTGCTATCTAATTTTACCATGCAATCTGTTGCTCTAGTGTATATGTTCTATTTGTCGTGCAGTGTGGTTCTCACTTATTAACTATTTGTTTAATTAGTTGTCGTCTTCAGTTAATTGTTTGGTTCAATTCTGCAAATGTGATGTTCAATTCTTCAGGCTGGAATTTTGTATTGTCTTCCATGTGAGAAATAAATCGACTTTATCTTTACAAAATATGTGAGAAATGAATACAATTGTTATATTTCCAAGTTTTCAAGCATTCTTGGTTTGGTTATACATTGTGCAATGTGGTGCTCAGTTAACATTTGGTTCATTTCTTGTGGTGTTTAGTTAACTATTTGGTTCAATTCTGCAATGCGATGTTCAATTGTTGTGGGTGCATTCTATTATTGTATACCATGTGAGGAATAAATTGAATTTGGCTGTAGTAAATACATGAGAAACAAATACAATTGCTATATTTCCAAGTTGTTAAGCATGCTTGGTTTGGTTAACTATCTGATCTTCTATTAGGAGTATGTTATATTGTGCAATGTGGTGCTCAGTTAATGCTTGGTTCATTTGTTGTGGTGTTTAGTTAACTGCTTGGTTCAATTCTGCAATGCGATGTCCAATTTACATGGGTAAAATTTTGTATTGTTGTGCATGTGAGGAATAAATTGAATTTGGCTGCACTTAATACATGAGAAACATATACAAGTGTTATATTTCCTAGTTCTTAATCATGCTTGGTTTGGATAAATGGGTTTTCCATGTGGCTTGAATTAATCTGATGAATATGCAATGTGCTTATTTTTCATCAACATATTTTACTGATAGCATGAGAACCCTTACTTAACCTGATGACTAACTACCTTATATGTGTTGCAGGGAAACAATGGGAATCACTGATGTTTACAATCGAGGTTAGCACGTGCATGGTCTGTTGGCTAATAGAACATTATTGTGCAATTGCAGAAACCATTGTAATATTTAGGTTTTTAACAATTTGGTCTTTCACATGTTGGTCCTGCTGTCAGAGGTTTTGACCCACTGTTCGACCCTTTTTGCGTATGGGGAAATGAGTTGTCCATGAATATCAATCAAGTCGAGAAACTCAGAAAGATTGTTAGGATAAAGAAATCGGCGACAAAAAACAACAAGATCGTAGTCTGCACAATGAAGAAGACATCAGTTCACTACAAGATGGTACTAACTATTATACCTTGCCTTTTTTATTCCGTTGCCCCATTTCCAATATAGAGAAGATATTTATGCACACCCTTGTTTCAGGCCTTTCCATAGCAGTTCACTGATGATTACCTCTCAAAATACCTCTATGGTCAGGAGGCGAGGAAGATTTACGTACAACACCATGGTTCAATATTGAAGTTTTCCTGAAGAGGACGAAGGATGGACGGTCAATCATCCACATGCACTGGCCTAAAGTTGCAAAGACCTTCAACATGAATGAAGGCTCAATGTTTTCCTTCCGCTTCAGTAGTTTTCTAGATGAGATGCATCTGTCTATGTACCATTTATGATGCTAATTTCTAAAGGTTCTAGATTTTGCATGTGAAACTTGGTTCTTGTGCAGTTGTGTAATGGGGTAGCTGAGTGTTGAAGCTATATCATGTTGTACTCTGATGTATTTCAATTATCAAATCCTGCTTCCTTAATATGGAAATGAAATATATTATGTGCTTAATATGAATGTCAATTAGATTAATAAATGGATTATCAATAATAGGGTAATTAGCCTGCTAATGGCGAATTTGCCTGCTAATGGGTTTTGCTATTGCAAACGGTTATTGAGAAAATACCATGGGCGATGACCTCAGGCAACACACACAGTTTCTAGGAATAAACCATGTTGGATAATTGAACAATCACACACGACATTCTCTTGAAAACTGTTTGCGTTAGGCCACCTTGCGCAAATGTTTACCATATAAAAACTGTGTGTGATGGACAGCCTTTGCCACACAGTTTCTTCTACGCACTATGTGTGATGCATTCAATAATGCAAACAATAAAATTGTTAATATCCTGTGCAATGGCAACGCTATCACAAACGATTTAACAAGGAAAATTGTGTGTGATGTACTTGCGAACAGAAACGTTTTCCTTGGAGCGACTATGTGGGATGTATATACGAACGAAAACGTTTAGCGGGGACTGACTGTGTGGGATGTACTTACGACCGGAAACGGTTTCACCTGTATAATTGTATATTTTTGAGCACTACTGCACATGTAACCGTATTTGATTGCTCGTCGGAAGCACATGACCTCATTTTGTGGAGCGTGTGCTAGGAGGGCATATCCCCGACAGTTTCTGGGTCGTGTGGGAAGGACCCCCCTATCACAGTCACTCACTACACTGGCACGCATCGATGTTATTCACACGGTTTTTAACCCCTTTCCGCGACGGCATTTGGAACCGTCGCCAAGTGAGTGTGGGCGATAGGGGGTCCTTCCCACACGACCCAGAAACCATTGGGGATATGGAGCAATGATCTAGAGGCCTTGCAAAACATAATAGTGTGCGATGCAACACACACTAAATTCTTTCGCATGTGTAGGATCGGTGATTAAATGTTTCTAATGACGCAGTGAAACCAAACAGTGTGTCGTAATGAACCGTTTGGGAAACAATATGTAAGGCACATAGGCCAACATATGAACTCTGTGCGATATGTGCCCTATCACACAGGAGTTTTCTACGGAATCCTTCTGCCATGAAAGGCTCCATCGCACGCGTTCTCCCAACAATTACCGTCTACGATAATGTTCCATCACAAACGATTCAGGAGCCCCTTCGCACACATACAAGTGTTGTAGAACGTTTGTGATTTGTTCTGTATCACCGATGGTTGCGGCTAGAGTGACGTGTGCTTTTCGTTTGGGATCCCACGCGTTTCCTGAAAAAAATTATGACTGGGATTGTATTTTACATTGGGCACGGTTTACTCCGAGTTCTCGTGTGTGATAACTTGATATCACAAACGGTTCCGGAGAGCCTACGCACACGTAGTAGTGCTACAAATCGTTTGCGATCTGATGTGTATCACCGACGGTTCCGCTACAATTGATGTATGCTTTCCGATGTGGATCACACACACTCATTTAGTTGAACCGTGTGCGGAGCAATTGCTAGGTTAAAACAAAAATATCCCATTTTTGAATCGGCATGCAAAAAGCAAATTCACCACAATATTCAATTGAACAAATAAACAAAAATATCCCATTTTGAATAGGCACACATAAAGCAAATTGGACACAATATTCAATTGAACAAATAAACAAAAATATCCCATTTTGAATCGGCACGCAGAAAGCAAATTCGCCACAATATTCAATTGAACAAATAATTTCCACAGGAAGAACATTCATCAGATTTTGCAACAATTGCAATCGAACATATGGTAGCTAAATTCCAATGATTTGTGCACACATATATGCATTACATAATTAATCATAGTGTACAAAATACGAAGACCTCATCAGATTGAAAACAATGGATCCATGTGTCGTGGAATTGTCATGTCAGATGTCCAAGTGAAAGGACTTCGTTGTGGAGCCATCGCAACTAGGAAGCTTAAAGGGGTTAATCGGGACAAAGGACACGGGGTTTATACTGGTTCGACCCCTTATGGTGAAGGTAAAAGCCTATGATCCAGTTTTGAGTGGGATTGCTTATGTCTCGATTACTAGGGAGCGGAATCCCTTGACCTAGCTCTCGACCTGATGTTACTTACCCTGAACCGCCGCCGGGTCGTCCCTTTATATAAAGAGGTCGATGCCTAGCGGCTCACAGAGTCCCGGCTGGCTCTTAAGCAGTGTTCGGCCTGGTCTCTAACTATTCTTTCCTTACAATACAAGTCATGTACATATGGCGGTTTATCTCTACGGGCCTTAAGTCGCCTCTGGGCTTTGGGCCCTTAACTGAACCGCCATCTTCAACCATGGTATTGGGCTTCAGGAGTACTCATAGGTATAACCCGGCCCCTCCTAGGCGGGTCATACCTAATAGTTATATTCCCAACATTAGGCCCCAGATTGATTTGAACAACTGGTTCATGTCTATCTTCGACACTTAAGAAAAATCTTCTGCTCTTTGTTATGAAATTTATGTAACCCGCCATGACGTCACCCTTTGGATTTGTGGTAACCCGCCATGACATCACCTGTTATAAATGCATGTTTTATCCAACATATCTCAACGGATCTTTTATCTTAATGACCATCCCAAAAACCGAGGCGTCTTTGCAGCTGGATAAATATGTCTTTGGCCTCTTCATTTTCGCGCCCACTCATCAGTCTTCCCTTATAAATAGGCATGACTAGTTCTCTTCTCATTCTCCCCTTCCTCATATTCTTCCTCTCGCAACCCTACTACCACTCGAACTCCGCGCTGCCGTAGCGCACCTCGTCTTCCTCGACCTCGACCGCTGCATCGACCTGAATCAGTCTAGAGAACGGCGGCGCCCCTCCGCAGTAGATCTGCCTCCGTAAGTCCTTGCCTTTCTGCACCTTAGATCCACATTAGGGTTTCTGATTTCTTCTGTGTTCTTCACTGTTCATCACGGATTCTTCGTAGTTTCTCAACCGCAGCCTCTTTTGATCTAAAAGAAGTATGAAACTCATGCGGTAGCTGTTTCGCATCCATTTCAGATGCTAGTAGATCCCTTTTTCTTGTACAAAGGCCTCATTAGAACTAATGAACTCATCTATACTTTGTTTATAGGTCTAGAATATTTTCTTTTCTGAACAGCCGTTTGATCCAAAATAGTAACTGCAACTTGTGAAACTTGTTTATGCCGCACTTAGGTAAAACTGTATTTGTTAGATCCACATAGTCATGTTGACTCTTATCACTGACTTTAAAAGGCAATGCTCAATTGATACTCTTGACCGCCCATGGCGGCTTTAGATAACTTAACTACTTGAGTTAGTCATGGCGGCTATAATAATCTGACATAACTAGCCTTATACCATTAGGCCCCTTTATAAGTCGCCATCTTGATTATGCACTGTAATGCTTTTCTCCGGCTTAAATTTGAACCGGAAACTTTTACTCTTTCTTAGGCTTTCTACACTATGGAACCCAAAGCACCCACTTCATGCAATTGGGTCAAGTCCATCGTTACAGACAGCACTCTTGAGGAATTTGTGAAGACCGACTATTTGCCGAACAAGGAAGTCATGTCCTATCATGCTCCTGACCCAGAGGAGGAAATTCTCTAGCCCAAAGTGGGGGAGGTCATCGTTTTTATCGATCATATGATTCAGGGCTTTTCACCTCCCGGCTCAAAATTCTTTAGGGACGTTCTGCACTTCTTTGACCTCCGTCCTCAAGATATCGGACCAAATTCCGTGTCGAATATTTGCAACTTTCAAGTGTTCAGTGAAGTATATCTTGGAGAAGAACCCAACATTCTACTCTTTACAGAGTTATTTACTTGAACCGCCAGAATGAGTGTGCCAACGGCCAAAGCTTGGAGCTTGGCGGTGTCTCCATTCAACATCGCAGAGACGTAATTTTTCCTTATGCCAACCCACCGAGTCATCCCAAAGACTGGAATCAAACATGGTTCTATTGTCAAGATACTTCTCCGATTGATGAAAATCCTCTGCCTGGCTTTCGTGCCCTACGTCTGGAGTCCAAACACCCACTACCGGATAAGATAAGAGCCGCCGTACGCAAGACGCTCGCCCCCACCATGGATAAGATCAAAGCTCTTCTAGGAAATGGGTTAAATGGCTTCGATTTAGTCCGGATTTGGCTCGCCTAGCGAGTTATTCCATTGAACCACCGCCCCGGCCTGATGTGCACCTACACAGGCAAGAAGGATGATCCTCTGCGACACAGTGCTGACGATTTGCCTAACCATGTCGTAACTGACATGACCAAGTCGCTCTTGAACGAGAGCCTAGAAGATTGTGGTAAAGTGGGCTTAAGACCCTTCTGTGAAGCTAACCCGGCTCCAGCGGCAAGCCGCCACCCCTTAGAATAAATTACCTTCATCTTTTGATATTTCATCTATACTCATACTTTTGCTGATTTTTACAGGCTGGTGATAAATTCTGGAAGGTTAAATATGATCATGAGACTGCGAAGAAAGCCAGGAAGGCCAAGAGAGCCGCCAGGAAAGAGGCCATGAAGAAGAAGGGCAAGAAAGCCACCGCGTCTGACTTGCTTCGGCTAGAAGATTCTTCTGAGTCAGAGGTAGCCCTTGACTCTCTTGGATCCTATTTTAACCATCTTATTGACACTGATTATTAGCAGGACGACACGGGAACAAGCCATGGCAAGTATGAAGAGGTAACTATCATTTCCTTCGACTCCGAGCCTTTGCCAAGACAGAAAATCCGAAGAGTAACCCGGAAAGTAAGATTTTCACATCCTTTAGCTTATCAAGATCCTCAATTTCTTTTGAAGCAACAGATTCATGAAAGCCGGAGGCAGACCCGGACCAGCAAGGATGCAGAGCTCTCCTCCGGCTTACTGAACACCCCAAAGAAGAGCCGGAATGAGGTCACCTCCGATTTAAATCTCTCTTATCCTTTGGCGGGTCTCACTCGTCAACCACTCAATTCTTCTGACTCAAATTATCAGGAAACTTCACCTTCCTCCAATGACTCAATGTAGTCTAATTTACCGACTTTCAAGACCGTTCCAGGGTAATGATAACCTACTTACCCTATGTTCATTTCAATTCGTTTGTATTTGCACTGACCTTTTGATTTTATGCAATGGAAAAGCAAAGCCCAGTAAAAGGGTGAAGAAAACCAAGTCGACCGAAGAACCGATCCTCAACGAGTTGGAACTTGGAATGGCTGCCCCTGAAACTTCAACTCATGAGCCGCCACCTGAACCGGGTCAGGACACACCAATTCCAATTGCTGACCCACCTGCCGAGCGAGCCGCCGATGGCTCAAAAAACCCTGAAGTTCCTAGCCCGGTCAGGATGGATGATCCTCAAGACATTGATGTCGAGATCACCAAGACCGGCTTTGCTGAGCCAGGGAGGCCAACCGTACTGGCCAAGTGTTCTTCCAAGGAGGAGCTTCTGGAACGCCATCGGGTCAAGCTTAATGTTACTGATTATACTCACATGAGTATTGGAGAAGTCTTTTTGGGCTATATGAGCCAAGTGCATAGCAGCCGTGACATCAAAATTGACATGGTGAAGCAGATGCACCAGAAGTTTGAGGTACAATACTTTCTCCGTACTCATTTATCCTTACTATGCCAGCCCCCAAGTCTATTGCTTATGATGAATACGTTGTAGACTTAGAAACAAACTTAGTGAAATTAGTAACATATTTGGATAAAATATATAAGAAATCCGGCTTACTCCGCAGTCCCCAAGGGGTGGCTTAACCAGCATAGTTGAGCCGGTCCTTCATATGGTTGTATAAAATAAAGTAGTTGAAAAGCTTGAACAGCAATATGCATTAGCCCCCAAGTGCCAAGTACTCTTGCTTGCAAAGTGCTTGGGACTTATTGTCATGAACCCCCACTTTAAGTAAAATTCTTCTGTAGACATTAGCCCCCAAGTGCCAAGTGTTGTTGCTTGCAAAAGGCTTGGGACTTAATACTGTATCATGATAGTCCTGATTTTGACCCGATATTTATATAGGGCACCACTAGTCAACTGGAATCAGAAGTATCTGATTTGAAGAACCGCCTTGAGGCCCAAGAGACGGAAACCCAAAGAGCTGACTCCAAGTTTAAATTCACCGTTTCTGAACAAGAGAAGCTGAAGAAAGACTTTAAAATGGAGAAAAAGGCCTGGGCTGATGAAAAAATTTCTTTGATCAATCAAGCTGAGAAGGCAGAGGTAGCTCTTGAAGAGGCGACCGGTGAATTATCTGGCTTAAAACGCCATGTCTCTCAAATGGTCTCAGCAATCTTTGGTAAGTCACCCTGCAAGTGTTAAATACTTGAATCTTTCTATTGGTCATACAAATTGTAATTAACTCACCTAACATTGTTTATGCAGGCCCCATGAGCTCAAATCTGAACCAAGATATGCTGATCAAGCTGAAGGTGTTTACACGCTGGTGGAACAACTCTACACCGGGTCTCAGCGTGCCCTAGCCATAGTGGCCTTGTCAAATGAAGTGCCTACCCTCCTGGCGGATGTGCTAAAGAAACTCTCTGTGCTGCCCTAGCGACTTACTGAACTAAGGTGATCGTCTGAAGAGCCAGAGTTGTGGCTGCCTTAAGTCGGGCCAAAGCTTGGCTACCGGAGTTAGACCCGGCCAACATCGCCGCTGGTTATCCAAGTTTTAAGGAAGATGACACTCCCTTTGAACCGGAAGACTTTGCCACTTGTGTGAAGGAGATACGCCCCGTAGCCACCCTGATAGCTGATGAAGCGGACCTCAGCAAGTATCAGCCGGGTTATGACGCAGAGAATCAGAGAATTCCAACATAACATTACAAAGTGACCAGCCTGATCCCCCCCACTCCGTAAGCATACCTTCGCCCTTGAAGTTGACCCGACCAGACTAATTGATGATGAAGCTAAATTTGAAGCTTTAAATGGCATTGACAGGTCATCATCAACCTTCCAGGAAAGGGAACAGGGCGAAGAAGCAGAGAGGGCTGACCCGGATGCTTCAGGTCAACACGAGAATTAATCCACCAGGCAACTCATACTTGTGATGTGCTGAAAAACAATCTTACCCCTTCAGACTTGGGGAGTCGTGTAATAGAGTAGAAATAACTTTGATTTGCCGTGCCATCGTGCATGTTTTCGTGCTCAATACTATTAAGCCGCCATCTTATGTTCACCCGTGTTATACTTATCATCAGTTTTCCTTATGCTTGGCCAAATCTTTTAACTGTCCTGCACACAAAAATAGATCACAAGATCCCTTGGCGGCTTGCCGCAAGGCGGGTTATAATATCTTTATATATAACCATTAAGATGGAAAAGGAATCACATATAAGCCTATTGTGACATATAATTTTGGAACACATCTATAATATCATACCTCTGATCTTCTGATTTGTACTACCGGTTTATATGACCCGAACAGTAAGATGATAACCCAATCTTTGAAAACCAGCACTTCCAAATATATGATGATTCTCATATGCTGGCGATTTATCATCAAAAACCAAGCCGAGTTAAATCTAACCACACTTGCACTTAAATCTTTGAACAAAAAGTCGTCAAATAAAGGTTGCTTTCAAATAAAACTTAAACCAAATAAGAAGAAACAATCAAGGCTTCTGATTCGAATACGATCAGTAAACCGTTCCAAAGGGGTTAAGCTAGGATTCGAATACGATCATGTAGCCCCCAATGGCTTTGGCATTGCGCTGATCAAGAGGGTACCGACAGCTATGTTCTCTTTGGTTCGAATACGACCTATGTTTGAAAAAGAAGCCCCCTAAATGACCTTGAGAGTTTTTTAATGACTCTGATTTGAATATGATCAAAGTCGGTTCCCAAAATGGGTTGAGCTATGATTCGAATACGATCAAGAAGCCCTCTAGTGAGCTCGACAGTGTGCCAATCAAGAGGGTACCGACAGCTATGTTCTCTTTGGTTTGAATACGACCTATGTTTGAATAGGAAGCCCCCTAGTGATCATAAGGTTTAACGGCTAGATTCGAATACAATCATGAGCCGGACCAAGAGGGTTAAGCTAGATTCGAATATGATTAGCCCCCAAGTGATCATTTGATAAGACAATAATGAAGACATATGCTCTTTAAGGATGAAAAGAAAAGAGGTCATGCTATATTTATAATATATACATCGTCAAAATATGTACGTCATGAGAGCCGATGGCTCAAGTGTAGTAAGGCCGAAGATGAGCAATATTCCATGGCCGGCGGGTCTCCTCCTCTGACTTACGTGAGTATTTGTGCTCTCGAAGATCGATAAGGTAGTATGATCCATTGTTCAAGTTCTTGGTGACCACAAAGGGCCCTTCCCAAGGTGGGGATAACTTGTGTGCATAAGTTTGATCCTGGATGAGCCGGACCACCAAATCACCTTCCTGAAAGGTTCTGGACCTAACCCGGTGGCTGTGATAGCGGTGCAGGTCTTGCTGGTAAATCACCAATTGATTTGCTGCTAGGTTTCGCTTTTCATCTAACAGGTCAAGTGCATCCTGACGTGCTTGTTCATTGTTAGCCTCAACATAAGCCGCCACGTGGGGCGAGTCATGACGGATGTCACTAGGGACAACCGCCTCGGCTCCGTAAACCATGAGGAAAGGCGTATAACCCGTAGACCTGTTAGGAGTAGTATTGATGCTCCATATCACAGAGGGTAACTCCTCAACCCAACAACCCGGCGTCCGTTGCAAGGGGACCAAAAGCTGGGGCTTGATGCCTTTCAAGATTTCGTGATTGTCTCTCTCAGCCTGACCATTGGATTGGGGGTGAGCTACTGACAAAACGTCAAGCCGAATATGCTCACGTTGACAAAATTCTTCCATGGCGCCTTTAGACAGATTAGTACCATTGTCAGTTATAATGCTGTGTGGAATGCCAAAGCGAAATATCACCTTTTTCATGAACTGAACCGATGTGGCTGCATCACACTTACTAACTGGCTCTGCCTCAACCCACTTTGTAAACTTGTCAACCGCCACCAAGAGGTGATTTTTTTATCTTTGGACCTTTTGAAAGGCCCAACCATGTCAAGCCCCCAGACTGCAAATGTCCAAGTAATTGGAATCATCCTCAACTCTTGAGCCGGCACGTGAGCACGTCTCATGAACTTCTGACAACCGTCACATTTACTGACCAGATCCTCCGCATCAGTATGAGTCGTCAGCCAATAAAATCCATGACAGAAAGCTTTGGCTACAAGGGACTTTGACCCGGCATGACCGCCACAGTCCCCTTCATGAATCTCACGAAGAATTTCTTGACCTTCCTCAGGAGAAACACAACGCTGAAACGCCCCAATGACACTGCGATGATGCAACTCACCATTGGCAATTGTCATTGACTTAGACCGCCGGGTTATCTGCCTGGCCAAGGATTCATCCTCAGGCAGCTCGCCCCGGGTCATGTAAGCCAAGTATGGCACTGTCCAATCTGGGATGATGTGAAGAGCCGCCACCAATTGTGCTTCTGGGTCAGGAACAACCAAGTCTTCCTCTGTAGGTAACTTGACAGAAGGGTTATGCAGAATATCCAAGAAAGTATTAGGCGGCACTAGCTAACGCTGAGAGCCCAGCCGGCTTAAGGCATGAGCCGCCTCAGTCTTTCTGCGGTCAATGTCCTCCACTTGGTAACCCTTGAAATGTCCAGGAATGGCATCAACTTCACGGCGATAAGCCACCATGAGAGGATCCTTGGAATCCCACTTGCCAGATACTTGTTGAGATACCAAATATGAGTCGCCCAAACACCTTACCTGGCCTAAACTCATCTCCTTAGCCATCCGAAGACCATGGAGTAAGGCCTCATACTCAGCTGCATTGTTAGTACAGGGAAACATCAACCCAGCACATAACAAAAAATTTCACCTCGAGGGGATGCTAGAACGACTCCAGCCCCTGAGCCCTTCAATTGCCTGGACCCATCAAAATGAATAGTCCAATATGTGTTGTCTGGCTTCTCTTCAGGCATCTGCAGTTCTGTCCAATCGTTGATGAAGTCCACCAGTGCTTGAGACTTGATAGCAGTGCGTGGTACATACTTTAAACCATGAGGCCCAAGTTCCATGGCCCACTTGGCGACTCGTCCTATGGCCTCTCTATTTTGGATGATATCTCCTAAAGGAGAAGAACTGACCACAGTGATAGGATGACCCAGAAAATATTGTTTAGGCTTCCGGCTTGCCATAAACACCCCATAAACGAGCTTCTGCCAATGTGGATACCTTTGCTTGGACTCAATAAGTACATCACTGATGTAATAAACCGGCCGTTGAATCGAATGCTCCTTGCCAGCGTCCTTGCGTTCCACCACAATGGCTACACTGACGGCACGTGTGTTAGCAGCCATATATAATAATAAGGGCTCCTTATCAATGGGAGCAGCAAGGACTGGCGGCTCAGCTAGCTGTCTCTTCAAGTCTTCAAAAGCAGTATTAGCAGCATCACTCCAGATTAAGTCGTCTGTCTTCCTCATCATCTGATATAGTGGTATGGCCCTCTCACCTAACCGGCTTATAAACCGGCATAAAGCAGCAATACGACCAGCCAAACGCTGGACATTATTAATACACGCCGGTTTAGCCAAAGAAGTGATTGCCTTGATCTTCTCCGGGTTAGATTCAATGCCCCTGTTGGAAACCAGAAAACCCAAAAGCCTGCCTGCAGGCACACCAAAAACACACCTGGCCAGGTTAAGCATCATCTTGTAGACCCAGAGATTATCAAAGGTCTCCTTCAGATCATCTATCAATGTCTCGTTCTCTCTGGATCTCACCACAGTGTAGTCCACATAAGCATGAACATTGCGCCCAATCTGATTGTGAAGACAGTTCTGCACACATCACTGATAAGTCGCCTGGGCACTCTTAAGCCCAAAAGGAATAGACACATAGCAGAAGGCTTCGAATGGAGTAAAAAAAGCCGTCTTCTCCTGGTCCTTAACTGCCATCTTGATCTGATGATAACCAGAATAAGCATCCAAAAAGCTCAAACGCTCACAACCCGCCGTAGCATCAATGATTTGATCAATACGAGGGAGAGCAAAGGGATCAGCTGGACAAGCCTTGTTTAACTCTGTGTAGTCCACACACATACGCCAAGTGCCGTTCTTCTTAAGCACCAGCACCAGGTTAGCCAACCACTCGGGATGAAAAACTTCAATAATGAACCCGGCCGCCAAGAGCCGGGCCACTTCCTCACCAATGGCCTTACGCCTCTCTTCATTGAATCACCGAAGAAACTGCTTGGCCGGCTTAAATTTTGGATCGATATTAAGAGTGTGCTCAGCGAATTCTCTCGATACACTCGGCATGTCAGAAGGTTTCCATGCAAAGATGTCCTGATTCTCACGGATGAACTCGATGAGCATGCTTTCCTTTTTGGGATTCAGATTGGCACTGATAGTGAACTGCTTAGATGAGTCGCCTGGAACAAAATTGACAAGCTTGGTATAATCAGCCGACTTAAACTTCATTACCGGCTCATGCTCTATGGTGCGCTTCTTCAAAGACGTCATGTCCGCCGGGTCGACATTGTCCTTGTAGAACTTCAACTCCTCTGTTTCACAAACAGATTCAGCATAAGCAGCATCGCCTTCCTCACATTCTAAGGCTATCTTCCGGCTCCCATGCACTGTGATGGTACCCTTATGACCCAACAACTTGAGCTTCAAATAAACATAACACGGTCGTGCCATGAACTTGGCATAAACCGGCCGTCCAAACAGGGCGTGATACAGGCTCTTGATTTTGACCACCTCAAAGGTTAACTTCTCATCCCTAGAATCATGCTCATCTCCGAAGGCGACGTCCAGCTCAATCTTACCCACTGGGTACGCTGACTTGCCAGGGACCACTCGATGAAAAACAATGTTGGAAGTTTTGAGATTTTTATTAGTCAAACCCATGTGGTGAAAAGTCTCATAATAGAGGATGTTGATGCTACTGCCTCCATCCATGAGCACTTCAGTGAATTTATACTCACCATGGTGCTACCACAAAGGCCATGTGACCTGGATTGTCAACCCGGGAGGGTGATCTTCCCTACTCCATATAATAGGCTGCTTAGACCATCTCAAATAACGAGGAGCTGCCGGATCAACAGCATTCACAACCCTCTTATGAAGCTTCTGGTCCTGTTTGCACAAACTGGTGGTAAACACGTGGTATTGTCCACTATTCAGCTGCTTTGGTTGACTCTTGTATCCACCCTGCTGCTGCTGCTGACCTCCCTGGCTAGATTGCTGATTATAACCACCTTGATTACCCTGAGAGTTTTGAAAATTGGAATTTGAACCACCGCCCGGGCCATGAAAGCCGCCGCCACCTGAGTCGCCGCCCGGCCCATGATTACCGTCGAACATGTTGGAATTCTTGAAAGCTTCATGATCATGCAGTCCTTCCATAGGTGAGTGGCCGGTTTCTGCGGGGTGCCGTGTCTCGGACAGGGCTCATTCATCAGCTGTTCAAGTGTGGGGCTTGACCCGCCAGACCGAGGGGGTGGCCTCCCCTTACGTTGTTGATTGTTACCCTGTGCATTCGTGTTAGCCACAAACTCCAAGCTACCATCAGCCTTACGTTTATCATTGCCTCCTTGATTTGCCAGGTTATGCTGAGGACCCTTGACGTTGTCGTTCTTTTTTCCCTTCCCTGTCTTTTCATCATCAGACTCAGTGTCCTTGGTACTATCAGAGTCAGCGTACTTGACTAGAGCCGCCATCAGCTGACCCATGTCATTACAGTCGCGCTTGAGCCGCCCTAGCTTCATCTTCACAAGAAAAAAGGCAATTTTTCTCCAACATTAAGACTGCAGAGCCGGCATCCATCTTATTAGACGAATGTATTATGGCCTTGACCCGGCGCACCCAATGGGTCATGGACTCACCCTCCTCTTGCTTGCAATTAGTCAAATCCACAATTGACATGGGCTGCTTGCATGTATCTTTGAAGTTCTGAATGAACCGGGCTTTTAACTCTGCCCATGAACTGATGGAATTAGGTGGCAGCCCCTTCAACCAAGTGCGGGCAGTCCCATCCAACATCGTTGTGAAGTACTCGGCCATCGCAGCATCACTGACCTCCAGTAACTCCATAGACATCTCGTAGATTTCAATCCACGCCCCAGGTCGTAAGTCGGTTGTATAATTAGGCACCTTTCCGGGCCCTTTGAAATCCTTGGGCAAACACTCGTTATGCAGAGCCGGCACCAGACAGGGGACTCCTCTGGTCCTCGTGGTTGCGCGTGCCTCAATAGAAGTCGTCAGATAAACCGGAAAAGGCTGGTAAGCCGCCCGCTGAGCCGCCTGCTGTGCCGCCCCCTCAGCCTCTTGATGTATTCTGCCCTGATCCACCAGGTTAAGAGCTCCAACGCGCGCCAGGTCATGCCCGCACGGCTGGTCACGGCACCGGGCGTTGCTTGAAATGGCAGCTGAATCCATATGCCTGCTATAACTCGGGCTCCGGCTTGGACGAGCGGTTGAATGAATCCTGTCCTAGCTATATGAGTACACCTCCTGCTGTGCTAAAGTCGTCTGAAGAAGTTCTCTGACCCTGCAAGTTTCAATCGCCGTCGGAGAGTCACCCTCCACCAGGAGAGCCGTCAGTCGTGCCGCCGCAGCGATCATGTTCTCCAACGGGTTAGAATAATGACCCGGTGGTGTTGGTACATACTAAGGTGGAGTAGTATTCATCCGGGGAGGCTCCATCATACGCGGTTGAACCGGCATCCCAGCCCCGGGTGTTGCAACCCGATTTATCTCCGGCGGGTTACTGGGCCCTACTTCGGGCGTTCAGAAGAGATTTCGAGGGTCATAAACCGGAGGTAGACGGGACTGACTCTTCTGGTACCTTCTCCTCATGACCTCGTTGGACGCGTTCTGATCCATCATGAGTTGGAAAGCCTGCGACTGAATCTGCTGAGCCTGAGCGTCCAGAGCCGCCCGCTCTGCAGTTATCCTGACATCTTCCGCCGCCAGGTCTTCTTTAGCATGTACTATATCCAGCTTTAACTGTGCCACTTCCGCATCATGTTGAGCTTGATCCGCCAGGTTGACTGCGGCGGTTAATAGAGTTGTCATCTTATCCATGAGATCCATCAGCACCTAAGCTGGCGGGCGCACAGGGCCTCCTACCCCGGCTGCCGCTGACCCGGAGGTTATCGCTGCCGCAGCTATAGAATTTTGAATGGGTTGCATGCCAGCCACGAAGATCCCAACTCTGCTCGGCGGCTCAAGGAGGTCCAGCATACTACTGCCATCGGAACAGCCCCCAAGCCTGCCATCTTGCAATTGATACAATGAATCCATCTCACCCGTGGACGACTCACCATCAGAATAGATGGCCGTCTCACCAGCCGACATAGATCCATTAGGAAGTTCCCCTCTGTGGATGCATCCCACGAAGGCATGCTTCACAGCAGGCTAAGCCCGGGCGGGTCTCGCACGCTTTGCCGTCTCGATGAGGTCAGTGCAGATGTCCGACTCAGGGCCCGGCTCGCCGATCTTGTTGACGTGGATTCTGCCGAAGGGGACCCGGTACCCATACTCAATTGAGCCAGCCTTGGGGCCCCAGCCTTCGTCGTCGATGTAGATCTTGCCGCGATGACTCTTGGTCATCCGACCCACAACGTATCACTTGAGCCCTTCGAAGCTACCCTTCAAGAACTCAAATCCACCGTGTGCTGGCCCCACGGTGGGCGCCAACTATCGTGGAATTGTCACGTCAGATGTCCTAGTGAAAGGACTTAGTCGTGGAGCCATCGCAACTAGGAAGCTTAAAGGGGTTAATTGGGACAAAGGACACGGGGTTTATACTGGTTCGGCCCCTTACGGTGAAGGTAAAAGCCTACGATCCAGTTTGAATGGGATTGCTTATGTCTCGATTACCAGGGAGCGGAATCGCTTGACCTAGCTCTCGATCTGATGTTACTTACCCTAACCGTCGACGGGTCGTCCCTTTATATAAAGAGGTTGACGCCCAACGGCTTACAGAGTCCCGGCCGTCTCATAATCAGTGTCCGGCCTAGTCTCTAACTATTCTTGCCTTACAATACAAGTGATGTACATATGGCAGTTTATCTCTACGGGCCTTAAGTCACCTCTGGGCTTTGGGCCCTTAACTGAACCGCCATCTTCAACCTCGGCCTTGGGCTTTAAGAGTACTCATAGGTATAACCCGGCCCCTCGTAGGCGGGTCATTCCTAATAGTTATATTCCCAACACCATGCATATATATTTAGCGGCTAATTCTTACTCAATGTTTTAGGAGAAGGCATGCTGAAATCTTCATTATCACCAGTGGGATTGATGTAGTGATTCTGGAAGAAGTCACTGATAAATCTCCAAACCATCAGCAATTCACCAGCCGAGAGCGGTGCAGGGGTCCTCGGTTCTAAGATGAGCTGCAGTGTTTTTAAGATCAGAATGTGCCATATGAGTGGAGTAGAAGATATAAATTAAGATATACTTACTGGTACTAATTCGCAAGGATCATCACAACTATCAGCAGATTTGTAGATGGAGATCATGTGTCTGCAAACATAGTATCCACAAAGGTTGGTCCCTGCTTCTTGCTGAGGACACTGAATTTTTTTGTACAAAATTAGTCATGTATTTGTCCCGTTAGGAACAACCTAACCGGTGTTAGATGTATTATTTTCTTTGGACAAAATAGAAAGAGGTTTATTTACAAGCTTGAACATTTGACTAGCATAAGAAAAGGTATTTGCAGACTATTGGATAAATTTTTCAAAAATAACAGATTTCGGTGTGTTACCGGAGAAACGATCTCGTGCTGTAGAGGTGGTTCCCTCTTGAACATGTTCACTGGTTTAGTTTTCCACAATGCGAGCAGACTGCAAATGAAGATGAATTTTGACAACATCAATTATTGAACCAGATATGAATGCAAATTAATTTCAACATCATAGAAAATTCAATACCTATCCATGAATTGCTGAAGATGCGTCAGATCCTGAGCATTTGTTGACTCTCTGAGAGAATCGATGTAGTATACTGTGTTCTTGTTTGGAACAATCAATACTAATGTCCAGTGGCCGCTACATATTAAGAAAGCCATGTACTTACAAATTATGTCGAAATCTGAAAGACAATCAGTGTATGTGTGGTTGTTTACTTCACTCACCTTTCATGATATGGCCAGATAAATGTTTCTACATGGGACGTGTTTACGAAGATACGGACGACCGTGTTAACTGCCCAGTCCCATTCGTCCTTACCATGTAATGTTGTGCCATTAGCTAATGCAGGATCTATGAAATACACACTCTCCCTTTTTCTTCTCTGCGCATTCAAATCCCTGAGAGGAATAAAATGTAGTTAGCTATTTATCATTTACAACCTTGTATGGAGAAGTTGATCAGAGTTTCTTAAGTACTTACAAAATCAGGCATCTAACAGAGTGGCATTGAGCTCGTTGAAGTTGAAGAAGAGATGTAAGTCCTAGAAACTCACATCGAATGAACCAGCATCGTGTCGGAAATGGTCTCTGTTGAAGTGGACTAGCAAACCATGATGACCTGGTGACATTTGATCCATGCAATATTCATGTAACTTGTGGCAACTGGAGCTGCACTCATCAAAGTATTCACCAACAAGAAATGGCTGGCCATGGACGTAATTGCGTGCTTCAAGTACGTCAGCTTTACTTTTAGCAAGCAATAATTCTACTTCTTCATTATCCATGGCATCAGAAATAATATTACTCCCCGATTCGAACAACCTGCTGTTAATTTGGTTCCGTGCGATGAGTGCTTTAAGCAAGAGGAATCGTTCTCTTTCCTCTTCACTCTCCCGCCGCGCTTCTTCGCGGGTGTAGCCTTTTTGGCCACTTCCTTCTTGGTACTTGAAGCATTTCTGGTAGAACGTCTGGTTAGCTGCAAGGTAGACTGCCGAGCGGATGGTGAAGCTTCGACAGACTGCTTAGTAGACGGTTTATCTTTGCTGGACCGCTTAGCTGGCGGTGCTGCTGTGACGGACTGCTGGGATGTAGGAGTAGAGGCATCAGAATGTTGTCCATGCGTTGAATCTATGTCCGGTTTCTGCGCAGGTTGTGCCAACTTGTCGGTGTGCTGAGGAGGTTGTGCCGACGCTATTGGTTTGTTGAGCAGGAAGTGTTGCTGACGCATTGGTATGCTGATCACGCAACTACGGACCGACGGACTGATGAGCAGTCGGTTCTGGACCTACAGACTGCTTAGCAGGCGGTTCCAAAGCATGAGACTGCTTAACAGTCTGTTCCACCAGGTTGGTCTGCTGAGCATGTGCTGCAGCTGGGTCTCCCCCCACTGCTTCAGTGGCCGACATCTGAACCGGTGGTGCTTCTTCAGTAGTTGTAGGCCTTGCCACTGGTTGCTTTGGGGTGGAGGATGACATGGTATGTACGCCACAAAGTCGGGCCGGCTAATCACAAGTTGGTGCATCAGCCGTGGGATTACGAGTATTAGGTTCTTTGGGGGAAGCACGCGAGAGCTATTGTGGCAAGGAGAGCGTCACCAGTTGAGGGGTAACATTGGTTGCTCTTGGCGGGGCTTCAGGGATCTCAGCGATGAACTCTATTTCCTTTTCTGGCCACTGGATGTGATGTAATAGTGTTTCTCCCAAGGTCCTTTGCTCATCAAAGTCTCCTAGGACATTCTTGAGGGAAAATTCATTGAATCCAGGCTTTATTTCTGTCACATAGCACTTCACACAGCCCGGCTTCAATGGCACATTGTCCAACAAGAGGCCCTCTTCCAAGAAGGGTGGGAAAACCTAGGCTGTTGCACATTTTAATGTACCTTCATAATGTGTAAGCACGCCCTTCAGTCTGTCTTTCATTCCAGATAGATCAGATATAACATCATCACGAGTAGTTGCAGTCTCAGTGTCGCTGGGGTCAGCTGATGCACAGCTACTATTGTGCCGTGTTGTCACGCAATAAGCAGCATCCGCCATGCCCGCCTCCCCTCCCATCTGCTGGGTATCTGTCAGTGTTAGAGTCTTCCCAATCATCATTGACTGCGCAAGATCCTTTCGAAGAGCCGAATACATTTCCTTCCTCAACCTTTCATACAATTCATTCTTCTTCATTTCACTCCTTGCTTTTTTCATGATGACCCTCTCTTCTTTGCTGAGTGTGAAAGCCCTCTTGTGCGGGACACTAACACCTGTACCCCTTGCACGGCCAGGGGGCTCTCTTGCTTCTAGAGCAATGGACAGAATGTCACATGGCCCTGAGTTCCTGTAGAACCTTCCAGGGATCTTGGAAGCCTCTACCATCACTTGATACAGTTCTTTGTCATGTGAGTTTTTAATGTAATAAGTTCTGTCATCACGCCTCCTTGCACATGCCCGCAAGTAGTCTCTAGCGCGTTCGCCCCTGATTTCACTAAAGGCCGGTTTCCCACCCACCACTACTGCTTCTTTGTCCTCCTGGTCCCATATCGGTTTCATGCCGTAGAATCCTGCCACACCCATATGGTGGGGGTGTGTGTTCTTCTGAAGTTCCGATTACTTGAAACTCTTCTCAGCAAACTCTTTAGTTGCCCTGACCCTTTTGAATTCTGCCCAGTCTGCCTTTGTAATTTGGGGGTATGCGGGGATTGGGTCCTTGCCTTCACTCAAGTACTTCTTGTACATCACATGCTTCCAGTTTCTCCAAGCATCCCTAGCCTTCTTCAGTGCAGCGTGTTCCACCTGCATTCTCCACTCCTCTGGAAACATTGAAGTGATCCATGATCTCCCGGACTACCCATCACCGTGTTTCTGTGTCAGCCTTCCGAAACCCCGACAGATTTATGTTGAGCCTTGCCCAGCCAACAAATCCACACACACTCCTGAACCTCATAGTGGAGAGTGTCATATACTCATAGTGGGTGTGTTAGTTAGGCTATAGTGTATGATACTACCTTCAGTTATAGCGCATAGTATAATACATATATAGAGTATATATAGTATCATAAATCATATTTATTGCCATGCATGACACAAATTAGCATCGCACTTAACATGATACGGTGTCTACCTATATGTTACTCTAACGGTCTAACCCTCACTATATTTAATTCTTTGCCACATCAGCATACTTGCTATTTTTCCGAGTGCATGGTATCGTCGGATATGATACCACCACTATGGCCAGCCTTTGTATAGTGGGGAAGTATCATATATACTATAGTATTATGTATATGATACTAGTGTATGATACTATGTATGTACGTTCATATAGTGCATATATATAGTATCATAGAGCTAGTATATATATACCATAGATGGCCGTTTTATGGCCATGCATGACACAAAGTAGTATAGCATTTATTATATATGTTACAGTATCTATGTTACTGCTTCTTTGCCACACATCATCATATTTGCTATTCTCTAGTGCATGATACTGGCTATGATACCCCCATTATGGCCACCCTAAGGTTGGTCTTAATGGGAGTATCAAGTGGTATCATGCATGCCAACTAGACTATTTGGATGATGTGCCACACAGCTCAATGAGGAAAAAGAAGGTGTGGGCCGGGTATCATATCATGATACCGTATCATATATTAAATGTTGTACTACTTTGTGTCATGCATGGTGATACGTCTCCAACGTATCTATAATTTTTGATTGTTCCATGCTATTATATTATCCATCTTCGATGTTTTATATGCATTTATATGCTATTTTATATGATTTTTAGGACTAACCTATTAACCCAGAGCCCAGTGCCAGTTTCTGTTTTTTTCCTTGTTTTTGAGTTCTACAGAAAAGGAATATCAAATGGAGTCCAATTGAACTGCCAATTTTTGTGGATTTTTTGAAAGAAGCCCCCGAAGTAAAAAGGTTGGCCCAGAAGAGTCCCGAGCCATCCACGAGGGTGGAGGGCGCCCCTACCCCCCTGGGCGTGCCCCCTGCCTCGTGGATGACTCGAAGACCCCCCCCCCCCCCGACGTGAAACCAACGCCAAAAATTCCTACAAATACAGAAACCCCCGAAAAGAAACCTAGATCGGGAGTTCCACCGTCGCAAGCCTCTATGGCCACCAAAAACCAATTGGGACCCTGTTCCGGCAGCCTGCCGAAGGGGGGAATCATCACCGGTGGCCATCTTCATCATCCCGACGCTCCCCATGACGAGGAGGGAGTAGTTCACCCTCGGGGCTGAGGTTATGTACCTGTAGCTATGTGTTTGATCTCTCTCTCTCTCTCTCGTGTTCTTGATTTGGCATGATCTTGATGTATCGCGAGCTTTGCTATTATAGTTGGATGTTATGATTTTTCTCCCCCTCTACTCTCTTGTAATGTATTGAGTTTTCCATTTCAAGTTATCTTATCGGATTGAGTCTTTAAGGTTTTGAGAACACTTGATGTATGTCTTGCGTGGGATACCCATGGTGACAATGGGGTATTCTATTGATTCACTTGATGTATGTTTTGGTGATCAACTTGCGGGTTCCGTGACCTTGGGAATCTATGCATAGGGGTTGGAACATGTTTTCGTCTTGACTCTCCGGTAGAAACTTTGGGGCAGTCTTTGAAGTTCTTTGTGTTGGTTTGAATAGATAAAACTAAGATTGTGTGATGCATATCGTATAATCATACGCGTGGATACTTGAGGTGACATTGGAGTATCTAGGTGACATTAGGGTTTTGGTTGATTTGTGTCTTAAGGTGTTATTTTACTACGAACTCTAGGGTTGTTTGTGACACTTATAGGAATAGCCCAATGGATTGATCGGAAAGAATAACTTTGAGGTGGTTTCGTACCCTACAATAATCTCTTCATTTGTTCTCCACTATTAGTTACTTTAGAGTGACTCTTTGTTGCATGTTGAGGGATTGTTGTATGATCTAATTTTGTTATTATTGTTGAGTGAAATTGCACTAGTGAAAGTAAGAACCCTAGGCCTTGTTTCCTAGCATTGCAATACCGTTTTCGCTCATGTTTGTTACTTGCTACCTTGCTGTTTTTATATTTCCAGTTTACAATAATCTATATCTACCATCAATAATGCACTTATATCACCATCTCTTTGCCGAACTAGTGCACCTATACAATTTACCATTGTATTGCGTGTGTAGGGGACACAAGAGACTCTTTTTTATTTGGTTGCAGGGTTGTTTGAGAGAGACCATCTTCATCCTACGCCTCCCACGGATTGACAAACCTTAGGTCATCCACTTGAGGGAAATTTGCTACTGTCCTACAAACCTCTGCACTTGGAGGTCCAACAACATCTACAAGAAGAAGGTTGTGTAGTAGACATCTAGCTCTTTTCTGGCGCCGTTGCCGGGGACGTTAGTGCTTGAAGGTATATCTTTAGATCTTGCAACCGAATCTTTTAGTGTCTTGTTTTATCACTAGTTTAGTCTATAAAAGAAAACTACTAAAAAAATGGAATTGAGGGTGCCACATATGCTTCATCTTTTTAATATCTTTCGTGAAAATGATGGAAAGGAAAATTGTGCCAAAGTTTTAGAAGAAGAATGCATTAAAACCTTTGGCACTAAATATTTGTATGATGAGCATGATTGCAATATTGTTAGTATGAATTCCTTGAATATCCATGATGCTAATGATATGCAAAGCCACAAGCTTGGGGATGCTATGTTTGATGAAGATGATATTTTTAGTCCCCCAAGTTTTGATGAGAAAATTTCTTATGATGATAGCATGCCTCCTATTTATGATGATTATACTGATGAAAGTGGGTTTGGAAGAGTGTCAACTTTAGGTAGTATTGATCCCACTATTTTGGAGGGTGTTGAATCTTATGGTTATATTGATGAAAGTGGATTCGGAGAGGTCATGACTTTATTTAGTGATGAATCCACTATTTCGAAAGAGGTTCCAATTGATTTTGAGAACAAAGTTGCTATCTATGATGATTATTGTGATGACATGTATGCTATAAAGAATAATGATAACCATGAAACTTGTCATCATGATTTTAATTTTCAATTGGATTATGCCTCACATGATAGTTATTTTTTTGAGTTTGCTCCCACTATTATTCATGAGAAGAATTTTGTTTTGTGGAGAGTATTAAATTTTCTATGCTTGTAGATCATGAAAAGAATGCTTTATGTGATAGTTATATTTTTCATGATGCTAGTGAAAATTATTATGAGGGAGGAATATATGCTTGTAGGAGTTGCAATAATATCACGTTTCCTCTCTATATGTTGAAAATCTTGAAGTTATGCTTGTTTTACCTTCCTATGCTAATTGATTCTTGTTCCCATAAATTATTTTATCACAAAATCCCTATGCATAGGAAGTGTGTTAGACTTAAATGTGCTAGTCATATTCTTCATGATGCTCTCTTTGTGTTTCAATAGTTATCTTTTATGTGAGCATCATTGAAATCATCATGCCTAGCTAAAAAGGCATTAAAGAAAAGCGCTTGTTAGGAGACAACCCAACATTTACCCCTACTGTTTTTGTGTGTACACATGATTAAGCTACTGCAGTAATCATGTTTTATAGCTTTTGTTTCAATAAAGTGCCAAGTAGAACCTTTGGGAAGACTTGGGTGAAAGTTAATGTGATCTTTCTGTAAAAAACAGAAACTTTGCGCTCACGAGAATAATTGTCGTTTTTAACAGAAGAGTGCTTTTAAGTTGATTTTTTTCAGAATATTAATATACAAATTACTCACGTCCACTAATTTATTTCAGAATTTTTGAGTTACAGAAGTATTCAAGAGTTACAGATTACTACAGACTGTTCTGTTTTTGACAGATTCTGTTTTCTATGTGTTGTTTGCTTATTTTGATGAATCTATGAGTAGTATCGGAGGGTATGAACCATATAGAAGTTGGAATACAGTAGATATTACGCCAATATGAATTTAGAATGAGTTCACAACAGTACCTATGTAGTAATTTTATTTTCTTATACTAACGGAGCTTACGAGTTTTCTATTGAGTTTTGTATTGTGAAGTTTTCAAGTTTTGGGTAAAGATTCGATGAACTATGGAATAAGGATGTGACAAGAGCCTAAGCTTGGGGATGCCCAAGTCACCCCAAGGTAATATTCAAGGACAACCAAGAGCCTAAGCTTGTGGATGCCCCGGATAGCATCCCCTCTTTCGTCTTCGTTCATCGGTAACTTTACTTGGAGCTATATTTTTATTCATCGAATGATATGTGTTTTGCTTGGAGCATCAATTTATTTTATTTTGTTTTGCTTGCTGCTTGAATAATATCCCAAGATCACATAGTTACATAATTATACGACTACTCATTGATCTTCACTTATATCTTTTGGAGTAGTTTGTCATTTCCTCTAGTGCTTCACTTATATCTTTTTAGAGCACGGTGATGGTTTTATTTTGAAGAAATTGATGAACTCTCATGCTTCACTTATATTATTTTGAGAGTCTCTAAAACTAATGGTAATTTTCTTTGGTTATGAATTTAGTCCTAATATGATGGGCATCCAATAGGGATATAATAAAAACTTTCATATGAAGTGCATTGAATACTATGAGAAGTTTGATTCTTTATAATTGTTTTGAGATATGAAAATGGTGATATTAGAGTCATGATAGTGGAGTAGTTGTGAATTTGAGAAATACTTGTGTTAAAAGTTTGTGATTCCCATAGCATGCACGTATGGTGAACCGTTATGTGATGAAGTCGGAGCATGATTTATTTATTGATTGTCTTCCTTATGAGTGGCGGTCGGGGACGAGTGATGCTATTTTCCTACCAATCTATCCCCCCCCCCTAGGAGCATGCGCATAGTACTTCGTTTCAATAAATAATAGATTTGCAATAAGTATGTGAGTTCTTTATGACTAATGTTGAGTCCATGGATTATACACACTCTCACCCTTCCACCATTGCTAGCCTCTCTAGTACCGCGCAACTTTCGCCGGTACCATACACCCACCATATACCTTCCTCAAAACAGCCACCATACCTACCTATTATGGCATTTCCTAGCCATTCCGAGATATATTGCCATGCAACTTTCCACCTTTCCGTTTATCATGACACGCTTCATCATTGTCATATTGCTTTGCATGATCATGTAGTTGACACCATATTTGTGGCTAAGCCACCATTCATAATTCTTTCATACATGTCCTCTTGATTCATTGCACATCCCGGAACACCGTCGTAGGCATTCATATAGTCTTATTTTGTTCTAAGTATCGAGTTGTAATTCTTGAGTTGTAAGTAAATAAAAGTGTGGTTATCTTCATTATTAGAGCATTGTCCTAGTGAGGAAAGGACGATGGAGGCTATGATTCCCTCACAAGTCGGGATGAGATTCCGGACGAAAAAAATATATAAGAAAAAGAGGCCAAAAAAAGAGAAGGCCCCCAAAAAAATGAGAGAAAAAGAGAGATGGGGCAATGCTACTATCCTTTTACCACACTTGTGCTTCAGAGTAGCACCATGATCTTCATGATAGAGAGTCTCCTATGTTCACCGGCGGAGCTATGTGCATTCCTACAGGTGCCATGGCCCCCCAACCTTAGCAAATTTAGTGAAGAAATTTTTTTACAGAGAGATTTAGATTGAAAAAATAGACATGTTTTCCACTGTATTTTCTCTTTGCCCCCCCCAATCTTCTTGGTCTAGCTCCGCCACTGCCTATGTTGTCACTTTCATATACTAGTGGGAATTTAAATTATAGAACTTGGCTTGTATATTCCAATGATGGGATTCCTCAAAGTACCCTAGGTCTTCGTGAGCAAGCGAGTAGGATGCACACCCACTTAGTTTCTTTTTGAGCTTTCATACACTAATAACTCTAGTGCATCCATTGCATGGCAATCCCTACTCACTCACATTGATATCTATTGATGGGCATCTCCATAGCCCGTTGATACGCCTAGTTGATGTGAGACTATCTTCTCCTTTTTGTCTTCTCCACAACCACCATATTCTATTCCACCCATAGTGCTATATCCATCAAAAGTTTGAGAACATCGAAAGTATGAAACAATTGCTTGGCTTGTCATCGGGGTTTTGCATGATTTAAATATTTTGTGTGATGAAGATAGAGCATAGCCAGACTATATGATTTTGTAGGGATAACTTTCTTTGGCCATGTTATTTTGAGAAGACATGATTGCTTTATTAGTATGCTTGAAGTATTATCGTTTTTTACGTCAATATTAAAATTTTGTTTTGAATCCGATGGATCTGAATATTCTTGCCACAATAGAGAATATTACATGACAAATTTGTTAGGTAGCATTCCACACCAAAAATTCTGTTTTTATCATTTAGCTACTCGAGGACGAGCAGGAATTTAGCTTGGAGATGCTTGATACATCTCCAATGTATCTATAATTTTTTCTTATTGCATGCTATTATATTATCCATCTTGGATGTTTTATATGCATTTATATGCTATTTTATATGATTTTTGGGACTAACCTATTAACTAGAGCCCAGTGCCAGTTTCTGTTTTTTCCTTGTTTTTGAGTTTTACAGAAAAGGAATGCCAAGCGGAGTCCAATTGACCTGCCATTTTTGTGGATTTTTTATGGACCAAAAGAAGCCCCTGAAGTAAAATAGTTGGGCCAGAAGAGTCCCGAGCCATCCACGAGAGTGGAGGGCGCGCCCCCTGCCTCGTGGATGACTCGGAGACCCCCCCTGATGTGAAACCAACGCCAAAAATTCCAATAAATATAGAAACCCCTGAAAAGAAACCTAGATCGGGAGTTCCACTGCCGCAAGCCTCTGTAGCCACCAAAAACCAATTGGGACCCTGTTCCGGCACCCTGCCGGAGGGGGGAATCATCACCGGTGGCCATCTTCATCATCCTGGCGCTCTCCATGACGAGGAGGGAGTAGTTCACCCTCGGGGTTGAGGGTATGTACCAGTAGCTATGTGTTTGATCTCTCTCTCTCTTTCTCTCTCTCTCTCTCTCTCTCTCTCTCGTGTTCTTGATTTGGCATGATGTTGATGTATCGCGAGCTTTGCTATTATAGTTGGATCTTATGATGTTTCTCCCCCTCTACTGTCTTTTAATGGATTGCGTCTTTCCTTTGAAGTTATCTTATCGCATTAAGTCTTTAAGGATTTGAGGACACTTGATGTATGTCTTGCGTGGGATACCCGTGGTGCTAATGAGGTATTCTATTAATTCAGTTGATGTATGTTTTGGTGATCAACTTGCGGGTTCCATGACCTTGGGAATCTATGCATAGGGGTTGGAGACGTTTTCGTCTTGACTCTCTGGTAAAAACTTTGGGGCACTCTTTGAAGTTCTTTGTGTTGGTGTGAATCGATGAATCTGAGATTCTGTGATGTATATCATAAAATCATACCCGCGGATACTTGAGGTGACGTTGGAGTATCTAGGTGACATTAGGGTTTTGGTTGATTTGTGTCTTAAGGTGTTATTTTACTATGAACTCTAGGGCTGTTTGTGACACTTATAGGAATAGCCCAATGGATTGATCGGAAAGAATAACTTTGAGGTGGTTTCATACCATACAATAATCTCTTTGTTTTTCTCCACTACTACACTACAAAAAAATACACTTCCGTGATGATATGTGTTTGTCACAGTAGGTCGCGTTTTCTGTCATGCATGTACATCCATAACAATTTTAATACAGAATCAAGATAGTCATACCTGTGCTGTCATAGAAGTGTTCCATGACATTACCAAAATTATCATCACGGAAGTGTCCACTTCCATGACGATAAATCGCGCATCACAGAAGTGCTTTTGTCAAGGGTGATCGACACGTGGCATCCACCGTAACGGAACGCCGTTAAGCTATCAGGTCGGATTTTGGATCCGATAACCCATTAACAGCCACGACCAATGCCGATTTTCCACGTGTAAAATTCTCATTAGCTGACGGATCCACGTGTCAGCTCCGCGTTGGCACATGTGTCACTCATCCAACGGTCGAGATGGGCCTATGATCTGTTGACACGTGGACCGGCCCAAAAGTGGCCCGCAAAGTTCAAATGGGCTGGCCCAACCGAAGGCCCATAAGATTTAGCGGACCATAATGGGCCGGCCCAGCTAAAGGCCCATAAGATTTTGCGGACCACAATGGGCCGGCCCAGCTAAAGGCCCACAAGATTCTGCAGACCATAATGGGCCGGCCCAGCTAAAGGCCCAATATTTTCTGTCAAATCGGCCCGTCAATGGCCTGTCCTAAACTTGTCATCAATGCGGCCCATGGTCACTTCTGGCCCGTTAACAGTCCGCTAAGTAATTGGGCCGAATTACGGCCCGGTGTATTTCCGGCCTCTTAAAGGTCCGGCTTCATTTGGGCGCATTTACAGGCCATCAAAACTTTCGGCCCATAAACGACCATGAAGGATTTGGATCATATTCGCCCATGTCTGACATTCGGCCTGTTAGAGGCCCACTATAGATTTGGGCCACATTCGGCCTGTTGTGATTTTTGGCCTGTTAACGCCGGACGTAAACCATGGGCCATATGTGGCCCAACGTCATATCGGTCCCATTAACGGCCCATATAAAAATGACAATATTATAGCCCGACCGAAGTTCCAGCCTGTTAAAGGCTCGTGTATTAGGTCGGCGCATTTACGGCCCGTCCGAATTTCGGCCTGTCAAAGATCTGCATCGTAAATGGTCCACCATTTCGGCCTGCTAAGTCCAGTGGGTTATTTGGCACAATCAGGGCCCAATCTCACTTTTGGTCTATTAAATGCCCATGTTTTTTATGGGCTCAAGATATTTACACCTGTAAACGGCCTATTTTTACCGAGGGCCCAAATTATGTTTAGGCCTGCTAAAGGCCCACTATGGGCACAGGCCTACTAGAAATATATGAAAGCTTATGCTGATTTAGGCCCAGATATTTTTAGTGGGCTACATGCCAATTTCGGCTCGTAATCGTTTTTAGCCCAATTGGAATGGGCCTGACGAATGGTGGCATGTTGGGCTCCTATGAAGCTTTTGGCCGAATACATTACTAAGATAAACCTACACTATACAAAAATATCGTCGTAATTACTACAGCGTGTGGCAGCATCATAAATGTTGTATCACAACAAAATAAATTCCAACCATACAACAAAAGGCTTGTTGGCATGAAGTTTACAGTCCTTCCAGATAAAAGCACCATTAGATGTATAGAAGCACAGATCATTTGACCTGAGTGCTAATGTTTCAGGCTATAGAATCTGATGGAGCAGCACGATCTCCACCTTTTTTCCACCATTGCTCTTGAACAACTAAGCGAATGTCTGATAGTCTAGTTTCAAAACCATTCATATCTTGACGACATTTCTCAACCACTATTCTTGTTTCCGAAACAACGTCCATTAGGGATTGGACTTGTGTCTGGAGCACAGATATATCACTCTGTCTAGCAGGAAGATTTTGTTCAGTAGGCGATTTGGATGAGGTTACCTTGACAACCAACCCAGAATTACGCAGGAAGGTGCTTTTTGCACTGCTAGTGGAGAGATACTGACGCACTGCAGCAAGAGGTGACATTGTGCCTGTAGTGGCCTCGTCACCTTCAGGTGGTTGTGGTTGTTTAATCATTTGTTCCATAGCTTCCTGGAAGTTTGAACTTGTAGATTAGTGTACCAGATAAGTTACTAATGAGAAAAAAACAAACAAAGTAGGTTAAACATTTATACATAACTTTTTTTGGTGAACTACTGTAATACATTAGCATGTATTGTAGTGCCAACTACATAGTAAAATCACTTTCGGAACATATGTCCATGTAGCATGCCTACTGTATTGTCGATTTCCTCACATTTGTTGACATCTAAGGATGAAGAGACATGGTTTAAAGTAGGATGAACATAGTATGACATCATTCATATCATGGGAAAATAGATATAAAACAAACATGCTATTTTATCATTGTGTGCGCACGTGAACATAACAACTAGATTACAGATCAAGACCAAAAGAATATCCTTCATCTCTTTTAAACCATGTAAGGTGAAATGATATGTTAAGACAACTGTGTATAAAAGTGAACAGAGTAACTGACATTGGCTGCAAACCAAGTAGTTAAATGAACACATCACAGTACCAATCAGTTCAAGGCAGGAGGAGTAAGGACTTACAACAACGGCTTGAACTGGTGTGCTCATGCCCTTCATCTTGCTGGTGTGGAAATCCTTGAAGATTTGCACTGCATTCGGTTCAGGTTCTTTTTGGTTCGCATGGGCTTTCCTCTGTATTTGGAACAAGTCAATATAGATACGATAATATGGCACACAAAAAAAGGAAGTAGCAGCTATTTACAAGAGCCTCGCAGTGTGCGATATAGCTACGAGATCCTGTTGTCTGTTGGAATTTCACTTTAGAACAGTTGGTTTTGTTCTTCAAACAGTTAGCCTAGAAGAAGATACACTTGTAAGGCACATACATAAATACAAGTTCAATATTTGGTCTGATCAAATACATATAGCCTACCTGATACTTTGGATCAGACCAGTGTTTAACGAGGGCTGTCCAGTATTCATCTGTAATATATTCCACTAGAGATGTTTGGGCGATTTCATTGTTAGCCTTGCCTTCAAAGTGAGATTTTCTAAGGTGGTACCGATACTGTCGCAGAGTAGACTGAAAAACATGAGTGCATGCTTGTTTAGTTGCATCATCTTTCAGATCCAACTTGAACCTCATTTGTTGAAAAAAGAATGTGAGTCTTATTAGGAGGAAGCTAGAAAGTATGGGACAGAGCAAGACAATATTACTACTTGCGATGAATAACATTACTTATGGATAAATGGTCAAGGAAGGTGTTAAACTGGTATTGTCTTTCTCATTCCTGTACTGGATCCACGTTGGGAGGATACGTGCATGACACCTAACGGAAACGGCTGCCTCTGATACTAACTTGGCTGACTCTATAGTATCACGTCGCCTTCTTAAACCTGCCTCAACATGGATCTCCATTCTTCCTCCTTTAGATTTTGTTAATCTGTCAAGCATTATCCTTGATGTTTGTTTCCGCTTGCGCCGTGGTGCTAGTTCAACAACGAATATGGAAAGTGTTAGTGTACATCAAACTGTGAGAGTACATATAAAGGAGCATGCAATTGCAACTTGACTCGGTCAGGTACCGTCTTGGTGTTGATGCTCATGAGGTTCATCTGATCTTGCCAAGTCCTGTTGTGTCAGCAGTGCTTCAGAAGTAGTGTTAGGTGTGAAGGCAGCTTGGGAACTGGCCAATTCCGGAGCAAATGAACGAGTAACTGGTTGAGATGCTGGTACAGTTGAAGCGGATGCTGCAGCTGGTGGAGCAGGTGATACTGTGTATGTAGATTTAGCCGGTGGACCTGGACCTTCTACTGCACTATAAGTACCAGCAGAATCTCAACGGCAGAACCTTTTCCGTTTCACCCGACGAGTAACAACACTCCCTACTATATTATTTTCCTTGGTCTTTTTTGACTTTGCGATGTCAAGCTGTACCCACAACACAAAAGAATAAAATCACTCTTCAGAACTCATTGATGCATGATACAGACAAGCAATACTTTGATGTAAGACAATCGTATGAGGATGGAATATGTAAGAAAAACAGGACGGCATGACATATTCACAGCTACGATGTGCAAACTAAGCAGAAGGATTTTCAAGAAAATAGAAGTAATGCAAGCTAGACAACATATGAAAGATGCAACCAATATTACTCTGCCAAGTTAAAAGTGTCTTGTCATAAGTGGCAATTCGAAAAATTAGAAGCAGTACAATGTAGAAATCAATGCAAGATGCAACCACTATCAAACTGCCATGTTAAAAGCGTCCAATCATGAGTGACTGATGTGGGATACACAACAGCAGTACTTTTATCTAAGAACATGGTATGATAGATAGATGTAGTGTATTCTAGACACAGAAAGCCATGTCATATGCACATGTATAACATATAAACTCAGTAGGTGCAATTTAATCAAAATAGAAGAAATACAGGCTAGACACCAATTATCACACTGTCAACTTAGAGCAAGCACCTGCGATGGTGGAGTACGGGAGATGAACTCATCATGTAGACTTGGGACTTCAACTTCATTAGTAGCAACAGTGGCAAATCTAGAGAGTCTCTGTATGCGTCGGTGCGGAGGACCACCAACATCCCCTAACTTACTCTTTTCCTTCCTATTTTCTGATATTGCCTTATTAAGTCAAAACCACAAGAAGATGAATAAAATTAGCTCTGCATAACTGGTTGATGCATGATACAGACAAACACTACTTTGATGTAAGGCAAGCACATGATAGGAGGATGGAATATATACAAAAAAAGACAGCATTTCATATTCACACATATGATAGGAGGATGGAATATGTATGAAAAAACAGTAAGTGGAAGGCATTTTAACAAAATTAGAAGAAATGAAAGCTAGGCACCATATGAACATGCAACCAATATCACTCTATCAGGTAAAAAGTGTCTCGTCGTAAGTGCCATTTCAAGAAATTAGAAGCAGTACAAGCTAGAAGACAATGCAAGATGCAACCTACATCACAGTCCCAAGTTAAATGTGTCTTATGGGTAAGTGATCGTTGCAGGTATAAGTTTTAAAGCTACGCAGATGCAATTCAACATAATCAGAAGCAATACAAACTAGACATCATACAGAAAACGCAACCACGTATAACAGTTCCAAGTAAGAGCAAGCACCTGTGATGGTGGACTAGAAACAGGAACACGTGTCATATTCACAGGCATTATGTGTAAAGTAAGCAGATGCAATTCAAGTTAGAAGCAATACAAGCTAGACATCATACGCAACATGCAACCACATATAATAGTGTCAAGTTAGAGCAAGCACCTATGATGGTGGAGTAGGGGAGATATGCTCATCATCTACACAACTATGTTGATTGTCCAGCCTTGTGTTGTCTTGCGAATCTTGTTGGGAGGATGGCGGAGTAGAATCTGTAGAGACCCCCTGTTTGAGTTGCTCCGAAGGACCATGATCATCCACTGCCGGACTAATTTCCTTCAGCTGTAATGATTTTGCATTGTGAATCAAACCGATAAGAAAAAGGAATAAAATTCGCTCTTCAGAACTCAATCATGCATGATACTGACGAACACTACTTGGATGAACGGCAAACACATGATGCGAGGATGGAATATGTATGAAAAACAAGATGGTGTGACATATTCACACCTATGATGTGGTAACTAAGCAGAAGGCATTTCAACAAATTAGAAGCACTCCAAGCTAGACACCATATGAAAGATGCAACCAATATCACTCTGCCAAGTTCAAACTGTATGGCGTTTCAACAAATTAGAAGCAGTACATGCTAGAAATCATATGCAAGACACAACCAATATCACAGTGGCAACTTAAAGGTGCCTTATCATAAGTGACTGATGCCGGATATGCAAGAATAGTAGTCTGATGTAGAAACAGGAACACATGTCATATTCACAGGCATTATGTGTAAAGTAAGCAGATGCAATTCAAAAAAGTTAGAAGCAATACAAGCTAGACATCATACGCAACATACAACCACATATAATAGTGCCAAGTTAGAGCAAGCACCTGTGATGGTGGGGTAGGGGAGATGTGCTCATCATCTACACAGCTACGTTGACTGTCTAGCCTTGCGTTGTCTTGCGAATCTTGTTGGGAGGATGGCAGAGTAGAATCTGTAGATAACCTCCGTTTCAGTTGCTCGGAAGGACCACCATCATCCAATGCCTTGCCAATTTCCTTCAGTTTTATTGATTTTGCATTGTGAGGTCATACGGACAAGAAAAAGGAATATCATTTGCTCTTCAGAACTCATTCATGCATGATACTGACGAACACTACTCTGATGAAAGGCAAAGTCATGATACGAGGATGGAATATGTATGAAAAAATGGACGGCTTGACATATTCACACCTATGATGTGGTAACTAAGCAGAAGGCACTTCAACAAATTAGAAACACTGCAAGACACCATATGGAAGGTGCAATCAATATCACTCTGCCAAGTTAAAACTGTCTCGTCATAGGTGGCATTCATCAAACTAGAAGCAATACATGCTAGAAATCATATTCAAGACGCAAACCAATATCACACTGCCAACTTAAAGGTGTCCCATCATAAGTGACTGATGCAGGATACACAAGAAGAGTAGTTTCATGTAAGAATATGGTGTGATAGACAGATATAGTATGTACCAAAAACAGGAAAGCATGTCATATTCACATGTATCATGTGTAAGCTAAGAAGATGCAATTTACACTAATTAGGAGCAATACGAGCTAGACACCATATGAAACATTCAACCAGATATCACACTGCCAAGTTAGAGGAAGCACCTTGGAAGGTGGAGTAGGGGAGCGGAGACTTGGACCTTGTAATGCACTATTAGTACAAGGAGAATCGGTACAGATGCTTCGTTTATGTTGCTGCAGAGGACCACCATCATCGCCTTCCTTACTCTTTTCCTTCCTCTTTCTTGATTTTGCCTTGTCAAGTCAAACCCATAAGAAAAAGGAATAAAATTTGCTCTTTAGAACTCATTGATGCATGATACTGACGAACACTACTTTCATGTAAGGCAGCCGCATGATAGGAGGATGGAATATGTATGAAAAACAGGACGGCATGACATATTGACATGTATGATGTATAGAGTGTAAACTAAGCACAAGGTGCTTGAACTTGTTAGAATCGATGCAAGCTAGAAACCATATTAAAGATGAAACCAATATCACTCTGCCAAATTAAAAGGGTGCCCTAACAAATGTATTTGACCAAATTAGAAGCAATACATGACAACAGGCTAGAAATAATATGCAATATGCAACGAGTAAAGGTGACTCATCGTAAGTGATTGATGCAGGATACAGAAGAGAGGTAGTTTCATATAAGAACAAGGTTAACACATAGATGTAGTGTGTACCAAAAATAGGAAGACATGTCATATTAACAGGTATAGTGTGTAAACTAAGCAAATGCAATTTTCCCTAACTAGAAGCATTACAAGCTAGACACTGTATGCAACATGCAACCACATATCACACTGCGAAGTTAGAGCAAGCACCTATGATGGTGGTGTAGGGGAAGTGCGGTCTTCAGGTACGGAGCCGTTCAATATCTTCATTTAGGCTTGTTGTTTCTTGAGAATCATGTGGAGAGGATGAAATTGCATTCTTTATAAGAGTATTACGTCTCATATTAACCCACGCGTATGATTGTCTCATCATAAGCGATAGACGCAGGATACACAAGAACTGTAGTTTGATGTAAGAACATGGTGTGATAGGCAGATGTAGTATGTACCAAAAATAGGAAGGCGTGTCATATTCACATGTATAATGTGTAAGCTAAGGAGATGCAATTTAACAAATTAGGAGCATTGATGAGGGATACACAAGAAAAGTAGTTTGATGTAAGAACATGGTTAATAGAAAGACGTAGTATGTACCAAAAACAGGAAGGCATGTCATATTCACAGGTATAATGTGTTAACTAAGTAGATGCAGTTTACCCTAATTAGAAGCATTACAAGGTAGACACCATATGCAACATGCAACCACATATCACACTGCCAAGTAAGAGAAAGCACCTGCGATGGTGGTGTGGGGGAATTGCGGTGATCAACTAGAGAGCTACATTGACTATCTTCATTTAGCCTTGTTGTTTCTTGAGAATCATGTGGGGAGGATGACACTGCACTCTTTAAACGAGTAGGGCGTCTCACAGTAACCCACTCGGGTGACTGTCTCATCATAAGTGATTGACGAGGGATACAAAAGAGCATTAGTTTGATGTATGAACATGGTTAATAGACATATGTAGTATGTATCAAAAACAGGAAGGCATGTCATTATCAAAGGTATAATGTGTAAAGTAAGCAGATGCAATTTAACCAAATTGGAAGCAATACAAGCTAGACACCATATGCAACATGCAACCACATTTGACAGCGCGAAGTTAAAGCAAGCACCTGGGATGGTTGTGTGTGGCAATTGAGATCATCAACTGCAGAGCTACGTTTACTGTCTCCAACTGCTGACACTACACCCATTAGAGCGCTGAAACGTTTAGTGCTTATCTTCGAATTACACTGGAGCGACTTCTGTCTTTTCTTTTCTGCATTCATCAACACTGCGTCAGAGTCTGAAATACCCATGTATAAAAAACAATAGTGTGAGTATGGGTGAAGTGTGTGCACAATTAGTATAGTGTAAAGGTAGCAGATAGCATGTCGGTGAGAAATAAATGACGGGAGACATATGATAGCTCTACAACATTCATGGCACACTAAATTACTACAGGATTCTATGAAAATAACAGTCGACTGAAAGCAAATAGGTCACTCCATTTTTTCTGCATCGTCCGATGTACAAAGAACGGGCAGATCGCCTTCATCTACCTCCAGCCATTCAGTGTTGATGATCTTCCTCGAAACCCCACCGACCATCGGGCGCAAGCAGCTCCTGCGCCCCACACCCCTATGATAGACACCGATGCGCCGCTTCCCCGGGGAACAGGCAGACTAGGTGCTCAGCGTGCCTAAGCGGGTGTTGCTTCTTTTAATTGCGGTTCGACTGAACCTGAATTGAAATCCAGGCGGGCTACTGACCTCTAGCAAATGTGAAATAGTAAAAGGAAGGAAACCTTGTGCATTTAGTATCATGAAGAAGATGCAGTAAGAAGCACTCAACTAGTTTCTTTCGTGGATGAATACGGTGTGAGCAGAGACGTAAGATTTGCACGAATAAGGGAAGAGGAGTACCTCTTTCTGCTGGCAGTGTTGTGTCCTCCTTCTGTTTTTCTGACGATCTTCTTGTTGTTCGCCGGAAACCAGAAGTTGTGGAGGACGGTGTAGCCTTGGAAGAACCCATGGCCAAGTTGTTGAGTGTGGTGTGGTGGCCGTTTGTCGGTGGCGGGGAAGTAGATCCGAGGCGGCGAACGACGGCGTAGCGGGAACATCTCCGGTGCGGTGGACGATTGCGACAGTGGAGCCGCAGCAGTGAGGCGCAGGACGGCGTGGTCGGAGTGGTTCTGGTACGGCACACGTGGCATCGGCATCGTGGAGGCAGCTCTGCCTCGGCTTTGGCTGCTAAGGCCTTGAGGGCGTTGCGGTTGCGCTTGCATTGGACGACGACGTCGGGTAGCGGCTCCGGCATGATGGAGGAGGGCGGCGGTGGATTGGCCGCTATGGGGTGGAGGACGGAGGAGGCTGGGGTTTCGGGGCTGGTGGAGAGGGCGTTTTCGCGCCCAGGGAGTATGAATGGGGAAACGGAGGGAGGTGGGGAACTAAGGGGAACAATGTTTTGGTTTGAGACGCACTTGTTTAAAATTTGGGGAAAGTTACAAACTTTGCCCCCATCTAAAATTTCGGACATATTGCGGGTTGGGGGTAGGACAGTCACGTCAGGTGTCCCAAATGTGGGCAGGATAGATTTTGGCCGAGCGCATGGGTGTTTAGGCGCCCACGGCGTATGAATGCTTCTCGGAGGCGGTTGAGACTGGCGTCTTGGTGAAGTTACAAACCTACCCCGATTTAGACCTATGGACATCGGGCCGATAGGCTACACACGCCAGAGTCAGGACAGTAATTTCCTACCACCAAAACATTAGTCTCGTGCGGTTTCGGGTGACCAAAGGCCTATTTGGCGCTTCGTTCAATATTTGGGAGCAGAAGCATTAACGTTTTCGGTTCTCTTGAATTGAACTTTCAGGATTTGTCAAACTTCACAAATCTTTACTATTGAAAATCCTGAAGCTACGATTATTTTGGAATGGAGGGGGTACATTTCAATATACATTGTACACGATTATATATTAAAAAATATGCAACTTACCTCAGTTCATGCATGGTTCCAGATATAATCTCCTTGCTTGCAAAAAAAAGTTAGATATACGTATGAATATATATAGCATGTTCAAACTCACAACAAAGATTGATGCCCCCTTTTACATCTGATTTACAAATGCCATTATCTCGGGTTCAAATAGATGAATCCACTTCCTATGAATTCGAATCTTCGAAACCCCCTTTATGTTGAATTCGACATGTATTCTATTTCGTAGCTAGCAATTTGGAATGTATCCATGCAAGTGACAAATGTATAAAGTGCTTCACACTAACAACATGGAGTGCACTAATTAATGTTTATATATGAATTGCAAAAGCATCCATTGCCTGTATTTCAAACCGCCCTCACTCTATGGATCGATAGTATGAAATAAACACATGCACATGCTAGAATTCAATAGAGTATGGGGGTCTGATAGACCGATTTTCGTCCATACGCAATTTGCAAAATTCATGATCTCATCCAAAAATAATAATGCCATTTATATTTTAATTTAATGCGTAGAACCGCCTTTTACACGTACGTGCACTATGCCTCTCCCCGTTCTCACAAACACGTTATATATCTCTCTATCTAACGCATAAGTGCACACACTTTATATGCATCGGCATTTCTCTTTCACACATGCTCACAATCTCTCTCAGGGTGTCGGGGTGTCTCACGCACATGCTCTCTCTGTTTCTCTCTCTCTCTCTATCTCTCTCTCTCTCTCTCTCTCTCTCTCTCTCTCTTTCTGACTACTATGTACCACTCTTTTCACTAATCTCACTTGGAAAACACTATTTCTCTCACATGCATATATACACATGCACGGTCTCTACTAGCCCTCTATATGCACATATATGTGCCTACGTGTCTCCCGCACGCACATTATCTTTAGGCCTCTCTCACACACATTGCCCCCCCCCGACACACCTCTCTCTTAGTAGTTGGCAGATATGATTTCATCATATCATTCAGTAGGATATCCCTGGCTGTTAGGCTGGATGGTAATACGAGGCAAAGTTTTACCCTAGTTCGGATCGGACCCTTGCAGTTGAAGAAAGAGCCTACTCCTGGTACTGTATATTAGTGATAGGGGTGCGTACAAAGTACACGTGAATACCAGGCATTGTGCGTGTATGTATACTATCAACGAACTAGCCCCCAAGCTTGTATCACGTACTAAGGGCCTAGGGTTTCAAATCATATATAATCGGCTTATCACCAGTGGGGATAGAGTCCTCCGCGACTCTGGTAGCTTCGTGTTGTACGCCGAGTCCTCCACATGGGTCTTTGTATAACACGTCTCGGTCCAACCTATATGTGGCGCAGGATGGAACCGACCCATGAGTCTTCATGTTGACCCACCACAACTAGAAATGATGTGCCCACCACACCACACACGCAATTGGCCACTAAGAAAATAAGCATATACAATAGTACAATGGTATGTAGCTCACGATACGTCTCCATATTTTGTTGATGACACTGACGGACTTTGCATTTGATGCGTGCTCCGTATTTTTTTGACGACACTTATGGTCATTGTATTTGAAGTGAAAGTACAATATGGTCACTGGACTTTAGAATAAGCTCATCATGGTCACCACATACATTTTGTCGTGCTAACCAACATGTGGTTGGATGGTTAGAGGACAGTGGTTTCTCGAGCCCACCAAGGTTAAAGTCCCGGTGCTCGCATTTATCTTGTGTTAATTTCAGTATTTTCTGGTGATGTACGTTCAGTGGGAGGAGACGTTCCACTCAACTACGAGGCACCTATGGTGACTTCGTAAAATCTCAAGATCATATATGCTGGCCCACTCTCTCGAAGGTGCTCATAGGGGTATGGTTCGCGTGTGTGCGCTTATAGCGGTGAGTGCTTGCGCGTATATATCAGCCATTGTGTCTGTACCGTGTTAAACAAATACATGTCATGATTATACAGTCACTGGCTCACCCGTACAACTCTGTATTTTGTTGATGACACAATCAATTGACCAGTCAAACGTTCCACGTGGCGCAACTAGTGTTGCACCATCGGGGCGCGTAACCGTGGGGCCCACCTATCGGCCCGTATATGAAAGAAAGAAATGGTAGTTTGAGTCTATACTGTGTTAATAAAATAGGAGTACATTTTAGGGTGCTCATACGGTCACCGGCTCACCATACAGCTCCGTAATTTGTTGATAACACGATCAATTGACCAGTCAAACGGTCCACATTCAGCAGCGCACATTACCATAGGGCCCACCCGTCAGCGCGTATATGAAGGACAGGAATGGTAATAAATCAGCGGTCGGTGGGTATTCGAAGTTGTGAGACCTCTGGTTGGCAGTCACCGGCGGTTGGGGGGGCGTTCATTGGGCGGTGGGTTGGGGATCCCCGGAGAAAAAGCTCGGCACGAGGTGGGGCTAGAGGGATGGCCGGTGCGGCGGCGGACCGGCGATGGGGGTGGTTTCGGGGAGGGCGGGCCGGCCGCGGGTGGCGGGGGCTGGCGGTTCGGTCGGTGGTGGCTGGCGGCTCAGGGTGTGGAGGTTGATGATAAACTGGAGGCCCTTGATTTCGTATCCAACGGCTGGAAAATCTAACGACCGGAGATGAAAAAGTCAGTCGACTGACATGTAGCCTCACCCCGCACGTACACATGCTCACACGCAAGACACGCACGCATGTAGGCGTGCAACACTGACACATACACATAACGTACACACGCACGCATGTTGGTGTGCAACACTGACATGTACACATGCACTCATGAACACAAGCACGTACGCACCCATGCATGCAACACTGGAACGTACCCTTGCACGCACGCAACACTCGCACGCCTGCATGCACACAGCACACGATGCAAGACATACGCTCAACCTATACGTGCATGCACCCTTTGTTAAGGACATGGATTGTTACGGGTATTAATCAATCTTATCTGTGATAAGCAGAACATTGATGTTTGCAGCGGTCTTTATGAATCACAACATATCGAACGGGCTATCAACATAGTAGGCTTATCTACATGAAAAAGATGATGTCACACTCAATGAACAATCATCGGTTTATGAAATGCCCGCTTCTGACTACCCTGGCCCACCAAAGGTTCCTCTGCTGTGCGCTGCCTGTGTTGGGTCACTGACATGCAGGCCATGCACCCAAAGAGCCCATACGTCAGTGGAAGAATGGCGTGGTGTCCAAGGTCAGAGTCGAGGGTGCCACTCGCGGCACGCCTGGCTGAACACGCCTCCATGCCGCATTCAAACGCCTCCATGAAACCCACCCGTGTGGAAGCCGAGAAACCCACTCTGGACACACGTCCGCTCATGACCGGACCGGCGTTAAACGCAACGCCGGCCGAGCTCCTCCCGTCCGCCGTCTATTTAATCTCCTATTTAAATGAGGCCAAACGCCGGCCAAGAATCGCACACCTCCGCCGCTCCCCTATCTCCACCATTTTGTCCACTCTTACAATGGCTTACGAAGAGTAGTTATTCCGCATCCAAGCCGGCTAGGCAGCCCGCCGGATACGAGCTATGTAGCTTGCTGATCCACCTCCCTCCCCTTGCCCTACGGAGCCAGTTGCCGCCCCAAGCTGGTGCGCGGTTCAGCACCCTGCCTCTCTAGGCCAGCTCGACGAGGAGCAGCGTAAGGGCGACATTGCAGCCGTCCACGCTGCCGCCTCGTACCGCATCTCCCGTTTCTGTGGCCGACACTCCCATGCCGATGGCCGCGCCATGCAAGCAGCGACAGAAGCCGGGTGCACGGAGAGCGATGAGTTGGTGGCCAGCGCCTCCGCGTCCGCCGCCATCATCGAGGAGAAGTAGAACACGGGAGGCCGCCGTCGCTTGGGTCCCATGAAGGCCCCCGCGGAGGTGACGCCGGTGTACACAGCAGGTGTCTTGCCGGATCCTTTTGTTGCGAGGACCTTCGTCGACCCCGCATGGGCTCCACGGAAGAGGGGAATGTTAGGATGAACTCGAGCCTGTGACGGCCATGGTGAAGTAGTGGCCGGTGATGAACTCGAACCGGTGTCGGCCACCATCATCTTCGGCACCAGCCAATGATATCAGTTGGGCAGTGGGGAAGCGAGCTGTCCTTTGCGCTGAAGCATATACCTCCCAGGCTCCCGGTAGTCCGGTGATCGTGCTGCCGGACATGAGGAACACAAATCGATCGGCGGGCAACCATTTAGGCCAGGTATTATATACCTGTGCTATCCAGAACTAGCACCGCATAGTTCATTTGAATGTAATGAAATCCGTCATGTTTCTATGAAAATCTGGTATTTCATATGATTTCCATCGTTATTTATATGAAATATCAGTTTGTCTACGTGTTTGCGTGAATTTCGTCCAGTTGGTTGAGTTGCTGTCATAATGTGTGCGGCTACGGTTGGATGGCGTAATTTGCGGGTCACCGGTCGGTCTGCGGGCGGCTCGGGCGGCGTTGTGGGACAAAAAACATAGCTCGTGTGAGCTCGTCTCCAACGTGCGCGCTGGAGGATGCGTGACAACATGAGCACCCGAGCCATTCCTCGCTCATCGGTGGCAAAGGCACCGGTGGACAAAAGGGTCACCAATATTTTGGCTACCCCGGGCAAGATCCAAACAGCCCCTCCCAACAGATTCAAATCCCTCATTCGCCGTGGAATTTTTCCATGTGTTGTTTTCATGGACTAGCAAGATGCCCGTGCATTGCACGGAACATCAAGATGCATTTTTTTTACGAACTCCCGCATGCATGCAAGGGATAATTAATGTCCTCCTTTGCTAGTACCACGAGGCAAACACCATTAATATTGCATCGATTAGTGTTAGTGGCTTTGTATATCTGCAACTTGTAATTTTGATAGTGGCCCCTTGTATATAAAAATGGAGGGAGAAAGATGAGAGATAAGGTGAGGAGGAGTGGGGTGTGGTGGTGACTGGTGGTCGGACTGGGCAGAGGCATGGGCATGGACGGCGCATTATGTCTAGGTTTGTATCTCTCTCACACACACCCATGTAGCTAGGGGACATGCACAAAGAGAAGAGGTGCACGCATGGCGCACGTACTCCCGTCTCTTTCCCAACCACACCCGCGCGGGTACACGGTGGAGCTCATTTCTGTACGAAAAAGGCAGCCCACTTGGTAATTTGGCACGTGTACTGGTTATCCACTTGGTGGAGGGAGGATCATCTACCACGGATGAACAAACAAATTGCGACTTGACGCGTTATGTTAAATTAAAAAAAGAGGCAAACCATGTGGGGCCTACCTTAGAGGCAAGGCTCCATACACTGGAGTACTTTTGATGTGTCCCATCAACTTGCAGAACGAGGAGAAGCTTGCTTAGTATACCGTCTCCCCCGCCCACGGGCGCGATAACTCGCAGGATGAGGTGAAGCTTGCTTACGAGTTGTAGTACTACTACTACTACTACTACTACTACTACTACTACTATTGTACGCCTTTATGCCCGCTCCCTCGCCCACGCGCGCGGTGGCTCGCAGCACGAGGAGAAAATTTTACTACTCCCTCCGTTTACTCCTTGTCCCTACTACGTACTTTGGTTAGTACTCCCTCCATTTACTTATACAAGGCCACTTTAAAAAAATACATTTTGCTTCTATACAAGGCCACAAATAGTAATCGAGACAATAGTTACTACTCCCTCCTTTCTAGTTTATGGCTCAATTTTCAAAATCTCTCCAACCAAGATAGACGGTGAGTGGTCAAATTAATTTCGTAGTTTGCACAAGTAATTAGTACGCTCATTTTTCTCAAGAAGTTATGTTTACCGAGGCATTAATTAGAACGAATGCATGAATGACCTCTAATTTTCCATGAACTTGTACATGCATTGGTTAGTTTCCTCTTGACACTGGTTGCGTCGGGTGATCTAACGCACCTCGAAATCCAACATGTAATGGTACTACTACTAGTATAGTAGAATTGAGACTTATCAAATGGAAAAATGAATGTTTTTTAGATGAGCCCTGTAAACCCTAGTGGGCACGTACTCCGTAAAAATAGATTTTTCCAAAACTAAGTCGCCCCCTTTCATGAACTTTGGAGTATACTCCTCCGTCGACGCTCCCCACTAAAGGAATCTGCTACTTTGCCATCTGCCACGGCGGACGGCAAAGGCATGGATGGCGGACGGCAAAGACCTTTATCGTCAGCCGCGGACGGCAAAAGGTGACGGCAAAGTAGGGGACGGCTAAGAGCTGCGTTGCCGTCTGCTTCGGGCAGCTGACGGCAAAGGGTCCTTTGCCATCAGCAGCAGACGGCAAATAAGATGGACGGCAATAAATGCACTGTTACTCCATTAGGTGGTTAACGACAGGCCTTTGCCCTCCGCTGCGGATGGCAAAGCATTTGCCGTCAGCCACTGTAGGCAAACTGACCAAATTGGTCAGCCTCCCAGGAAGCACAGTTGCCTGCCACGTGGCCTCTTTGCCGTCCGCTGCTGATGGCAAAGAGCCCTTTGCCGTCGGTAGCAGACGGCAAAGAGCCTGCATATTGTCTCTTTTTTTCTGTTTTTTTGCTCCAACAATTTTCACAGCAAATATATATGACATATATAGATATATTTAACAGCAAACATATCACATATCCAGCACATAATTCCATATACATATTACATAGCAAAGTTTCATCAACATAGCAAGTTCCATCAAGTTCCATCCATACACATTGTTCCATATACATATTACATAGCAAAGTTTCATCAACATAGCAAGTTCTATCATAGCAAGCTAGATACAGTGCAAAGTTTTAGCAAAGAAAAAGCAAGCACTCCATCATAGCAAGCTAGCTTCCATGAAGTGAGTGAAATCTGCAAAATGGTAAATAAGAAAGTTAGAAATAGGTGAATAGAACAAGAAGAAAACTAGAACAAGAAGTATATGTCATTTATGAGCTAACTTAGGTGAAATGGATCATTTATGAGCTAACTTAGGTGAAATGGATCATATATGAGCTAACTAAGTTGAAATGGGTTGTTCATGAGCTAACTTTGGTGAAATGGATCATTTATGAGCTAACTTAGTTGAAATGGGTCATTTATGAGCTAACTAAGGTGAAGGGCATCGTTTTTGAGCTAAGTAAGGTGAAATGGATCGTTTTTTAGCTAACTTAGGTGAAATGGATCATTTATGAGCTTTTATGAGCTAACTTAGTTGAAATGGGTCGTTTATGACCTAACTTAGGTGAAATGGATCATTTAAGAGCTAGTTTAGGTGAAATGGATCGTTTTTAGCTAACTTAGGTGAAATTGATCATTTTGGAGCTAACCTAGGTGAAATGGGTCATTTTGGAGCTAACCTAGGTCAAATGGGTCATTTTGGAGCTAACCTAGGTGAAATGGGTCATTTTAAAGCTAACCTAGGTAAAATGGATCATTTACGAGCTAATCTACTAAAATCGGTCATTTCAGAGCTAACTTGGATAAATTGGATCACTTGTAAGCTAACTAAGGTAAAATGAGTCATATTAGAGCTAACTTAGGTAAAATGGATCGTTTATGAGCTAACTAAGTTAATTATGCAATTTTTGACATAAGTAAGCTTATTAAGTCATTTTGAAGGAAAGGAAGCTAACTCTAGGTCATTATGGTAAGTGTCGTGGATTTGTCACGGCAGATGTCCTTAGTGTCAGGACTTAGTCGCGAGGCCAACGCATCTATGTGGTAGCTTGAGAGGGGTTGAGCGGAATCGAGAGACACAACACAAGACAGGGATTTAGACAGCTTCGGGCCCCGGGAAACATCATCCGGTAAAACCCTACATGCTGTTTGAGGCTAGGTCTCATTATGATCATGAGGGAGTCGCCATAAACCGGCTCTCCTCTTTGTGTCTAGCCCTAAGATTGTTTCTCTTGCTTGTAGCCTGTAACTTGTCCCCCTTTGGGGAGCCCTGCCCCTCCTTATATATGTTGAAGGGGCGGTTTACATGTGGAGTCCTATTAGGATTATGACTAGTCTATCTCTAATACAAACCGGATACAAGTCCTGGTCTTAACTCTTCGTAAGGTAAATATTCCTTTCCTCTTAAACCGACCCACCATTAAACGTGAACCGGCCTTCTGGGCCTTGGGCCTTGTCATCCGTCTGCCCCGCACGCCGGATCACCAGTGAGTCATACTGACCAGGTGGGTTGCTCGTAAACCGCCAGGTCAGGGCGGATCGCCAGTAACTCGCCAAGTGTCAGTGGGGTCTTCAGATAAACCGCAAGTCCGGCTGGGTTAACTTCCGGCCGGTTTACACCGCGGGGTATATCCCCGACATTAGCCCCCAAGTTTAGCTTGGATTTATCCATGGTAAACTGATGCTGCAAAATAAACACAAGAACAAATTTGACAGGTTGTGCTCTGGATCAAGAATTCTTGTAAACCGGCATCTGATCATCCTTAAGTCCTTGTCATTTCCTCCTTTTAGAAAATCCGGGTCAATAACCAGCTTCATACTCAAATTGCTGATGTTGGCTTCTTATAGAAAAAATATTGTGAAGAATAATCCACTTGAATCGGCTTCCAAAGCGCCGGTTTAAGAAATATTGGTCTTGAAATACTCATCTGATATTCAACCGGTTTTAAGATGCAGAACTTGCCGGTTTTATCATTGCCAAAGACTGTCGAGTTATAAAAACTTGATAATTTCGAGTCATGATTGTTGTAGACACCGGTTCATGATTGTTGCCAATGCCTGTAGCTCCCAAGACTTTGAGCAGAACAAAGTGGTGGCTTAAGACTTTGCTTCAATATAAATATCACAATCTTGAAGAAATCCAGGTTGTTCATCTCAATCACTAGTCAGAATTGAGTATTCCCCATATGTAGCCCCCAAGTGCCGGGTTGTCATGCTTGCAGTAACCTGGGACGTGTAATTTCCTGATGCTCATAAAAACTTCAACCAGTGTAGCCCCCAAGGGCCGGGTCATTATGCAATAATGAGCAGGGACTTTGATATATACTTCAACTGTTGGCAGGAGCAATTGGTAGCCCCCAAGGGCCAGCTCATTACGATGTGATGAGTCAGGTCTTCAATAAGGTGAGCAAACAATGACTTTGCATTAGCCCCCAAGTGTCATGGTGCATGCTTGCAGCGACATGAGATTTGCATGTAATCTCAATTTGAATAATGTAGCCCCCAAGTGCTGGGTCGTAAGCCTGCAGCGACTCGGGACTATTCCTTCCATTGCAGAATAAATCATATTCATCGATAAAATAATATCCATTACGCTAAAGCGACTTTGAAAACCTCAATCATAATATTAATAACCATAATAAAAATCCAGCCATGTTGGCTATTTGAAGATTTGAATAATATAATCCAATGATTTATGAGCGCATGATTCCAATGGCGCAATCCAAATATATACTGGCGACTTATAGTCGAAACCAGACCGGTTTAATAAACACCGGACAATTTCACATCATAGACTGGCGATTTATCGTCTTAAAGCCAGGCCGGTTTAATAAACACCGGTGATTTATAATCATGCTTTATTTAACCTGTTTCTGCATACAACAAGTTTAAAGTGTCATGGCGGTTTACCGCCGGACGGGTCATAATGCCCAACATATAACCCGGGGTTATAACCAATGCTGCACTTAAAAATAATCAAATATGAAATATATCATACCTGTGACATTGAATCATATCATTGGTTTACCAACTTTTTGTAGTAAGGGAGATAACCCCAATCTTGAGTAATGATAACTCCTTTCATACTGTGCCGGTTTATGATAAAACCGTACCGGGTTGTGATAAACACCGGCTTAACCATATATAATACTGGCGACTCGTAGTCAAACCAGACCGGTCTGATAGTCTCCGGATTATAACTTGATCGAGCACTGACAACTCATAATTGAAAGTCGAGCCGGGTTAATGAACGCCGGTTTACTCCATAATAGGATGATAATAGAAAATCAAACCGGGCAAATAATCTCCGGATTAAGAATTGACCGTGTTCCGTAAATTGACAGTCGAACCGGCCTGCGAATTTTGTTGGTTTAAGAACGCAACAAAGAAGAAATATTTATTAAAGAAAATTTCAAGCAAAGGAAATAATAAAACCATTTGCAAAAAGCATGCTATACTGAGCTGATCAGATGGTGTTACCGTGGTCGGACAGGACCAAGCCCCCAATAGGAGTGACAATGGTTCAAGTCAGCCAGGTCCCCAAATGAAACCGTGGCATATATGCCAATCAAAAGGCATGGCAATGGTCGGGTTCGACCAAGCCCCCAAGTGATTTTGTGGCCTTAGGCCGATCAAGAGGCGTGACTGGTTCAGACTTGACCATGTCCCCAAGTGATCTGGTGGCTTTCGCCTATCAAAAGGTGTCGCGTTGGTTCGGACACGACCAAGGCCCCAAGTGATATAAAAAGCAAATTTCAAGGGGTAAACCGGAGGCCGCTTTAAGACAGAACCTCCGTGTAACCACGCATGATGTAAAAAAGAACAGAGACCCGCTTTATGAAGCAGAAGCCCCCATGTGATCAATATGTTAGGCCAATAAGGCAGGATATCCATGTTTGAACCGCGCATCATGGCAGCAGGTCCTCTTCGGTAATTTTTAACTTTTTTGCAAGAGATAAATTCTTCTTGAACCGGGATCTTGAACCGGATATGGAGAGCTTCAAAGCTTTGTGGGACACATCTTTCCCTTGAACCGGATTTTAAACCGGAATCTTCATTTTCAGCCGGAAATTTTCTGACGGCCTTTAAACTCGAACTTGCGAGAAGTTAATTCCTTTTTGAACCAGAAATTCTTAAACCAGATTTGAGAGCTTCAGTGAGACTGGCTTCCCTTGAGCCAGATTTTAAACCGGAATCTTTTCTGATGACCCGGAACTTCTTCATTGAGTCGGGATTTTGTAATTGTCATATACTTTCTAAGCCGGAAATTTTCTGACGGCCTTCAAATAACAGTAGCCTCCGGGACCGGGTTATCTTTCCCTCCATTGTCCTGGGGTTTTTAAATTTGCTGAAACTGGCAAGACTTGTCGCGTCATATCATCGTAGCCCCCGAGTCTCAAGGTGACTCGAAGAGTTGGCTTGAGATTCTCCATATGTGACCGTGATGTAAACCGGCATAAGTTGTATATCATCGGTGTTGATAGCCCGATGTGAATCCACAGAAGGTTGAGGTGACTGCGGCGGGTTATAAATGATCCCGTATGAGCCATGTCAGCAACTCGGCCAATGGTTCCTTCCAACTGGCGATTTGAAGTTAACCAAACTGTAGTGGCGGCAACTTGTGCGCCTGCCCATTGAACCATCCAGTGCAAACGGCGGTTGATAATAATTTGCCTCCAATTTGAAAGAAAGTCGGGCTACCCAAGCTGTGACTTGCTCATACTTCAATAAACAGCCCATGCAGATAGGTGCGGCCCGGTATGTTGATGTAGACCAGGCCGTGAGAAATGGACGGAAAAAGATGACCTCAGCATCATAGACGGCTCAAACAGATGAACCGGCCGCGGTGTTGTAAACCGGCGCGGACGGGTGAGTTAACCACGCCGTTTTGATGTAGTGAACAACTGTCCTACATCAACAATATTGCAGACCAAGGCAAAGATAAACTGCTCCTTGACAAAGATAATATGTGCCAATAAAATATATTTTAGATGAATATCACCTGATGTGCCAGGCCGAAAATAATCCACCATGAAATTGATGATCGCTAGGTGGAGTTGAAGTCGCTCACGGGTGAACCGGCCGCGGCGTGGTAAACCGGTGCGGACGGGTGAATCGGTCGCGATGTCTGTAAGCTGGCGCGGACATGCGAGTTGTCCGTGGCGTTTGTAAAGCGGTGCGGACGGGCGAGTTGGCCGGCGCATTGATGTAAACCGGACCGCGATACGCGTGTCCGTGAAGCTGCGCGGCACCGCCGAACGTGCATCCGCGGTATGACACCACCCTTTTTCTTTTAATAGTCGTCCTGCATAAAAATATTACAGGCCAGAGTAATTGTTTTTTTAAAGAATAAAAATTTATCCATAAAAATTGACTGGACAAATTTCACCTGGTACGTTTGGCCGGAATTTATCCATCACGGAGTTGATGATCACCTTGCCCTCCCCCCCTTATTTTTACCAGCGGGGGTGCGTCAGGGAAGCGGGTGGTGACTTATGGCCGCAGGAGTGAAGCGGCGACATGAAGCCAAAGCGGGGCGGCTCACGGCAAGTGCAGGTGAGCGAGCCACGGCAGCGGCAAAGTTGAGGCCGCGCGGGGCGTTTAGTGACCCGGAGCAGAGGCGGAGTCGTGACCACGCGGCAGAAGCGCAGGTGGCTTAGCTGCACGGTCAGAGCAGCGAGGAAGGTCCGAGAAGGCAGTTTAGCGATGGCAACACAACCCACTCAGCCGCAGACGACCAGCGCCGCCTCGCCCTGCTCACCGTTGATAGTGCGATGCAAGCACAACCAAATAATTAGTATTCAAAAATTTTAAAGTATGGTAGTAATACCTTGCAAGCTTCTTGAAAGCGAATCTGTATGCTTGATGTGAACAGAACTGCTCCGGGTGTCTTTTGGTCATTTTTACTTGCGGCAACTTTGATCGGCCAGTAGCGACTTGGGCTGCAGCGAGAGAGCCCCGGCGAAGTAGAGCAGGAGAGACTGGAAGCTAGGCACTGTCTTTGATCCGCCACCACTGCTACCCGTGAGCCGCTCGTCGCCTAGTGCAGGGACCGGCCGCTGAAGATGTGGCCGGTTTAATGCTTTTTTTTACGTGAACTAGCACGTTCGGCAAACTCACGTGAGGGCTCCTTGTTGCATACTGACGTAACTGACTGCTGACGCGACCGTAGTCCAGACTGACCACTGTTTAATATTCCCAGGCGTGTCACAATACAAGGCGAGGCCGGCTTGAGAAAAAACCACCATGGCGAAACCGGGTCGCAGCCGTATCTGTATCTGGGTCGTGGCATTTTTTTCTGAGGGTAGTAACAGCCGCGAACACAGGGAACAATAGCAGCAACTTTCGGGCAACAGATCGACGTATCAAGCCCGGTTGAAAAGCAGAAACTCACGTGAGCAACCTCTTGGAAAGCTTTACTATGTGAGATCAATTGTAAGGTAATGATTGGCCTAGGAATCTGTGCCCTTGAGGGATTTGCTTCTCCGCATAACAAACAGAGACTTTCTCAAAGAAAACTGATTTGGAGATGACTTCAAGGGTCCGAGTAATAATAGAAGTAGTACTTGCTCATTGATGTAGGGTTGTTTCTATACGTAAAAGTACGTGTCAATCAACTTGCAGCAGGATTCAATCCTCACGCCAGAGGGCAGCAATCAGACCTGGTCACTAAATCGGACCAGTTGACGTATACTGCAGAAAAACTCCGGTTGATCTTGGCGACTTGCCGCGTACGGACGCAACCCTTACTCCCGATCTCAATCTTATATCCTTCCAAAATTGATGAGTGGAATTAATTAATCCGGCCGACGGCAGACTTCCTGCGCGATTGTTTCATGTCGGCTCTTCTTTATCCTTTTAGTTGCAAATTTCTCGATCTTTGAAGAGCTCCCTCCGAGAACTTAACACCACCATGCGCAGCCCCACGGTGGGCGCCAACTGTCGTGGATTTGTCACGGCAGATGTCCTTAGTGTCAGGACTTAGTCGCGAGGCCAACGCATCTATGTGGTAGCTTGAGAGGGGTTGAGCGGAATCGAGAGACGCAACACAAGACAGGGATTTAGACAGCTTCGGGCCCCGGGAAACATCATTCGGTAAAACCCTACATGCTGTTTGAGGCTAGGTCTCATTATGATCATGAGGGAGTCGCCGTAAACCGGCTCTCCTCTTTGTGTCTAGCCCTAAGATTGTTTCTCTTGCTTGTAGCCTGTAACTTGTCCCCCTTTGGGGAGCCCTGCCCCTCCTTATATATGTTGAAGGGGCGGTTTACATGTGGAGTCCTATTAGGATTATGACTAGTCTATCTCTAATACAAACCGGATACAAGTCCTGGTCTTAACTCTTCATAAGGTAAATATTCCTTTCCTCTTAAACCGACCCACCATTAAACGTGAACCGGCCTTCTGGGCCTTGGGCCTTGTCATCCGTCCGTCCCGCACGCCGGATCACCAGTGAGTCATACTGACCAGGTGGGTTGCTCGTAGACCGCCAGGTCAGGGCGGGTCGCCAGTAACTCGCCAAGTGTCAACGGGGTCTTAAGATAAACCGCCAAGTCCGGCCGGGTTAACTTCCGGCCGGTTTACACCGCGGGGTATATCCCCGACAGTAAGCATATTGGAGGAAATAAAGCTAAGTCTAAGTCTAGAGAAACTTACCGCGATCAGGGAGGTGTAGGAGAGGGTTGGCTCGTGTCGGTAGCTGGAGAAGGATCGTGCGATGCGTTTCTGGAGATAAGCTGCACCAAAGATCATTTCCAATGTCTCGTTAGCATTATGACACTCAAATGTTAAGACTAGCAAGTAATGTCCATTCAAATTAAACTCACCGTGCTCCCAGGAGCAATCACTGGCATCGGCGGAGCGGTCTGACCGGACTTCTTGCACACAGACTGCACATTTGGTTTTCACAACAGAGTCATACTAGTTAGTAATGAGACTCAAATGTTAAGACTAGCAAGTAATCTGCAGAAGAAACTTACCACAAGGAGCTCATACATGGCCCTTGCCTGCATGTCATTCCGTGCCCTCTCCTCCTCCAACATCTTTGTCGTCCTCTCCTCCAACTCCCGCTGCCTCTCCGCCGCCTCCGCCAGAAGTTTCTCCGTTCTATCTCTCTCACTCTGTATAGCAGCCTGCAACACCACTCACATGACCTTTTGTAATCATTGATGGAAGCGCACACAATGTAATGGAGAAAGATAACTGAGTACGTATAAGTAACCTTGATGGCGAGTTGGACTGGCCGTTCATGAGGCCTTATCTCACGAGCGGAGCTCGACTGGCGCGCCTTGATCTCCAAGACAGTGCTAGGACAACGGATAAGTCCATCTCCCATGGCTATGGAGCCATGGGACCTCCCGCCACCAGATATCATCAGCAACTCTGTATCAATGGGACCCTGGCTCGGGTTAAAGTCCTCCCCTTTCCTCGCCTTCCCCTGATCTCTATATTGCACGAGCTTTTCGTGGGCGGAGATGTTGGTGAAGTTCTTTGGATAATCGAGGTCAGACGCAGAGAATGCCTTGACTTTCTTGTAAGAGCCAGTGTGGGCCATGGCATACAGGTCGTACACCTCTGGCACCTTATCCGCCTTATTGTAGCGTGCCTGAAAGAGAGAAACAAAGTAAATTAGTAATTAAAGGGCTAAAGCTAGCATGATGAATGGATTGCATGAATCATGAAGCAAACCACATACCCAGTTCCGCCCGTTCTGAAATAAGTTGGAGCTGCCTTGGTGGTGTGGCACACCTTCCATTTGGGCACGTTTGTCCTTGGCCTCGTTGTGGGTGGCCAGCCATTCTTTTGAGCACCACCCATCGACCAACACCTCCCAACAATCCATCCGATCCGCACACCATCTCTGAGGGTCCTAAGTTAGCAAATAGAAACTTTAGCGCTACGGCTATGAATTACTAAATAAAGGAATTAAGTACAAGGCCTTAAGAATTACCTTCATGTACTGCTCCTTACTCAAGAAAATATCGCGGCACTCCTGCTTGGACTTCTTGATACCACGGTCGGCGTAGTAGTCTCGAACAGACTGCACCCGAGCCTCATGCCGTAAGTTCTGAAGTAGGCGCTTGCACTCCTTGTGGATAACATCTGCCGCCTCCTCCTCGTATCCCTCCTCACACCTGTAGAATGTCTGCAATCAAATGAGACAATATTGATTAGTACAATTAATAACTAGCTAGTTGAAGATTTTTAATTGTGTAATGGAGAAATTACCCAGAACTTTCTGGTCACCATGTCTGCCCTCGTCTTGCACAAGACACCGTCGATAATCTCACCCGGCGGGGCCGGGGCAGCCAAGTAGTGCTCCCAACTCAATCCAACCTCTGGAAGCCGACCCTCACCAGGCAACGTGACAAACCCCGGAAAGTTTTGCCGAATCAGAACTCCAAGGATGGAGTTGGGCCGGCGGACACTTTCATGGTGGTCCCAACCCCTGCAGCATGACAAGGCCAACGCATTAGTTATTTGAAGAAACGTGAATGCAGAAGGTACAAAAAGATTAAATGCACTTACCTCTCCCCATCAGGGAAAATCAACCACCTCTGCTCGCGGGTAGCCGGCACGGACGGGAGCCGTGTAGCACCACACTGGTAGACGTTGCCCCCGTCCCCCCTCCTCCTCAAGACGAGTCGGCTCCCCGCCATCCTCAGCATGGCCACTCGGCTCCCCGCCATCATCAGCATGGCCACTCGGCTCCTCAGGCTGACCCGACCAAGTACCCCATCTAGACGTGTGCTCCTCCGGGGTCTCGTGGGCCCAACTCTCGTGGGCCGAAGGCCCGTCGACCCGAGGCTCGTGGGCCGAAGACCCGTGGACCGGAGGCTCATGGACCGGAGTCCGTGTAGCCTCCTCCTCAGACGAGTCCACCCTAGCAGTCAAGTGCCCGGGTGAAACAGCTGGGGGCGGCGGCGAGGAAGGCGCCGTAAGAGCCACCCTACCTCCTCTCCCGCGACCACGTGCTCCACCTCAGCCCTTCTTCTTACCTCGTCCCCTACTGGGCACCGCGATCGACGAAGAAGGGCCCGGCGGTGTCGCCTTACTGTCCAGCAACGCTCGGTGTAGAGGTGCGTGTGGAATGGAAGACCTCACACTACGCGCCAACGAAGAAGGGGCCTCGGCGCGCTCCCGACCAGCGCCCACCATCTGTCAACACCTGCCATGACAAAGAATAAACGAAATTAGTACAACATGAAAAAAAGTACAACATAAACAACTGCACATTTAAAACTACCCGATCAACACAATTATATATGATGTTTTTCATAACCAAATCGAAAAATATATGACCTAACTAATAATTCACAAATATATGACCCTGTCGGCCTCTCGAAGGCCAAAGAACACCTTTTCGGGAGGTTTCGGGGGTCGGGGTGTCGTGTCGGTGTCGGGGTGCCGTGTCGGGGTCGGGGTCGGGGTCTCGGGGTCGGGGTGTCGGGTCGGGGTGCCGTGTCGGTGTCGGGGTCGGGGTGTCGGGTCAGGCTCGAGGTCGGGGTGTCGGGTCGGGGTCGGGGTGTCGGGTCAAGCTCGGGGTCGGGGTGCCGGGTCGGGGTCGGGGTGCCATGTCGGTGTCGGGGTCAGGGTGTCGGGTCAGGCTCGGGGTCGGGTTGTCGGTGTCGGGGTCGGGGTCGGGGTTGGGGTGTCGGGGTCGAGGTCGGGGTCTCGGGGTCAGGGTGTCGGGTCAGGGTGCCGGGTCGGGGTCGGGGTGCCGTGTCGGTGTCGGGGTCGGGGTGTCAGGTCAGGCTCAGGTTCGGAGTGTCGGTGTCAGGGTCGGGGTCGAGGTATCGGGGTCGGGGTCTCGGGCTCGGGGTGTCGTGTCGGGGTGCCGGGTCGGGGTCTTTTTTCCTTTTCTTCTTCTTCCTCTTCTTCCTTTTCTTCATTTTCTTCCTTTTTTTTCCTTCTTCTTCTTCTTCTTCTTCTTCTTCTTCCTCCTTTCCTTTTTCCTCTTCTTCTTCTTCCTCCTTTCCTTTTTCCTTCTTCTTCTTCTCCTCCTCTCTTGTTTTTTTTCTTCTTCTTCTTCCTCTTCTTCTTTTTTCTTCTCCTCCTCCTCTTCTTCTTCTTCCTTTCCTTTTTCCTCTTCTTCTTCTCCTCCTCTCCTGTTTTTTCTTCTTCTTCTTCCTCTTCTTCTTTTTTCTTCTCCTCCTTCTCTTCTTCTTCTTCCTTTCCTTTTTCCTCTTCATCTTCTCCTCCTCTCCTATTTTTTTCTTCTTCTTCTTCCTCTTCTTCTTTTTTCTTCTCCTCCTCCTCTTCTTCTTCTTCCTTTCCTTTTTCCTCTTCTTCTTCTCCTCCTCTCCTGTTTTTTCTTCTTCTTCTTCTTCCTCTTCTTCTTTTTTCTTCTCCTCCTCCTCTTCTTCTTCTTCCTTTCCTTTTTCCTCTTCTTCTTCTCCTCCTCTCCTATTTTTTCTTCTTCTTCTTCCTCTTCTTCTTTTTCTTCTCCTCCTCCTCTTCTTCTTCTTCCTTTCCTTTTTCCTCTTCTTCTTCTCCTCCTCTCTTGTTTTTTCTTCTTCTTCTTCCTCTTCTTCTTTTTTCTTCTCCTCCTCCTCTTCTTCTTCTTCCTTTCCTTTTTCCTCTTCTTCTTCTCCTCCTCTCCTGTTTTTTTCTTCTTCTTCTTTTTCTTTCCTAAAACTGAACTAAACCTAAAACTAAACCTAAATCTAATCTAAACATAAACCTAAAACTAAAAAAACAGAAGAAAAAGGAAAAAACTAAATCTAAACCTAAAACTAAACTAAAACCTAACCTAAACTTAAAACTAAACCTAAAACTAAAACTAAAACTAAATCTAAACTAAACATAAACCTAAAACTAAAAAAAACAGAAAAAAAAGGAGAGGTAGAGCTCACCTGGGCCGGTGGAGGAGGGGGGCGGGGCGGCCTGGGGCGGCGGCGCCGGTTCCAGGGTGGTGGGGCGCGGGCGGGGGGGGGGAGGGCGCCGGGGGGCCGGGGCGCGGCGGTGCTAACATGGCAGGGCGGCGGGGGCGACGGGGCGGGCGGCCGGTGGAGCGACGGCGCCCGGGGCGGTGGGGCGCGGGGGGGGTCGCCGGGGGGCCTGGTCGTGGCGGCGCCGAGACGGGGCGGGGGCCGGGGCGACGGGGCGACGGGGCGGGCGGCCGGTGGAGCGACGGCGCCCGGGGCGGTGGGCGCGGGTGGGCCGAGTCGTCGGGGGGCCTGGGCGCGGCGGCGCCGAGACGGGGCGGGGGACCGGGGCGACTGGGCGGTGGGGCGACGGGGCGGGGGACTGTGGGGCGGTGGGGCGGTCTTGCGACCGGGCGGCGGCGAGTGGTGGGGGCGGCGACGCGCGTGTGTGGGAGGGAAATAGAGAGAGAGGGGGGGTGGGGCGTGTCGGCCGTTAGATATGTTTAATATTTGCCGTCAGCCACCTTTGTCGTCCGCTAGCGGACGGCAAAGAGGGGGGCCATTAAGTATTTTTTAACCAGCTCCTCAGTGGGGCCCCCCTCCCTCTTTGCCGTCAGCTAGCAGACGGCAAAGAACAGGCTGATGGCAAAGGCTATCTTTGCCATCAGCCTGTTCTTTGCCGTCTGCTTTCAGGTAGCTGATGGCAAAGAGCTTCTTTGTCGTCCGCTAGCTGACGGCAAAGAGCTGGCAGATGACAAAGTAGCCTTTCATGAATTTTGTACTTCCTATCGCCGACATGTGGGACATATAGCAATCGGGTCGACGTGTCAAGCACCAAATAACAGTGCAGAACAGCAGGGGGACACATCCCACTCGTACCGTCCCACTAGTAGTAATGAGCAATGAGACGTCAAATCACAATGCCGGACCTTCCCAAACGGACGAAGCAACCATTATTTCACACTTCAGTTCGCCATCATCTCAAAGCACGTAGTATTGCTTCTGCCTCAAGAGGGACATGCGCATCGCCTTGGTACATCATGATACGTGGGACCGCATGACAGGCCATGCTCCCCCACTGATCACTCGGTAAAATCACCTCATTTTTACTATACTTCCTCCGTATTGGTTTACTACATGGCATGCACGTCGTTCTAGGTTGAGAATTTAACTGGCTATATATGTGATGAACAGTACTCTAGCCTTTTAAAAAATGTATACTTTTGTACATTAGTACTATCGATGGATTACGCCATGGAGCAAAAATTGAAATTAAAAAAAAGGTGGTACATATAGAGAGCGCTCGTCGCCAAATTATGCATATAGTATTATGAAAAAAGCTAGTACGTGCTTAATTGGGGTGCTAAATTCTATTAAAGAAATACTAGTAGTATGTACATACTAAAGAGTTAAAGTAACGAGAAGAAACATAACATAGTTCTGCTGGGGGCTCAGCACAACACACCCCTCAAATTAAACTAAGCACACCTGAAATTAAACTATGCAACTAATCCGGGAGACAGTGCATTAGAAGTTTAGAACCACCATGAGCAACGACACTGCCACCTTACTCGGAGTCCTCGTCCACGTCCTCGACTTCATCCTTGTCCCTCTTCCTCTTGGCCGATACTTCTTTGCTTGAACCGCACACTTGGCTGTTGCTCTTCATCCAACCCTTGTAGATATTGAAACAAAGGTAGCCATCCATTGCAGCGTAGTGGATGTGGTCTATATCTAGTACATTTCGCTGCCATGCATGACGATGAAATGTGTAATGAGGTTTCTCCAGTTTACGGTACGAAGGATGAACCATGGCTCCTGCCAGGGTCAGCATTGAAGGCTGACGAGAGGGCACCGGCCGATTCTTCTGGAGGTCGAAGGGGTTGCCTACAACGAGGCCTATCTGACCCAGGACTTCTTTGTCATTCTTAAAGTCTACAGTAACGAATTTCACTGTTTTGTCCTTGAGGAAGTTGTTAAAATCCTGGCACTCAACATCGTCATGGCATATGTGGTAGACCAAGCAAACGTTATGTACGCAAACCTGGATCACGGCGGGCTTCTTCCTCTCTTCGTCCTTTAGATCCTTCTCTCGTCGCAGGACTATGGTGTACTCAACATCTGGCCCAGCGACCCACTCATCATCTGAGTTTTTGAACATGCGTCTGAAGCGAGAAAGGCATCCTTTCACCGTCACGGAAGAACGGATGTAGATGATGTCGAACTCATCGCCGGTGATGGTTCTAAGCTTGTACTTACTGCCGATCGTGGAGATTTGGGACACCATGGATTTGGGAGGAGGGTTAGGATTAGTGGAACTGCCGTAATGTGAATGGACGGGACGACTAGGAGCGAACCGCCGTAGTACTGAAGGACGCGCGGGGACGAGTAGGAGCGAACTGCCAGCGTGCGAACGGCAGGGTAGTGACTTTCCATTCTCCCATGATACGGGCTTCCGAGAGCCCTTGGATCTGAGATCGAACAGTTGCATGGCGTGATTCTAGACCTATGGGTGAATATCCTATCCTGGAGGGTTATTCTGTAAATTTTCAGCAACTTAGCATGCGACCGTTTGATCTCAGATCCAAGGGCTGCCAGCAGCCCGTATCATGGTCGCGCCTACCACGACCGTCGCGTCGCTCGTGCAATCGCGCCCTTGGAGATTTAACATGGTGTGTTAGGCTATCTGATGTTGGCATGTCATACATAGTCATCACTTACTCACTCATAATACAACAAGGTTTTGGCTATAAGGTTGGCTATAAGTGTATTTTTTTACTTCTCTCCATCTCTTTCTTCGTACTCCCTCCGTCCCATAATATAAGAACGTTTTTGACACTAGTGTAGTGCCAAAAATGTTTTTATATTATGGGACACAGGGAGTACTAGTATTTATTGCATTTGCCAAGGAGTGACCTCTTGCAATGAAATGGTGTTGCTAAGTTTGTTTCATTTAATTAGCTATAGACTCAAAATTGTCTTTTCACCTAGGTACACGCGCTTAGCACCATTTCTTCCTTGGGTCACCAAACTAGTCTCTCTCTTCTTGATTAACTTGCCACATCAGAATTTATGCCTATGTGGAAAGCTTAAGCACCTGTAGGAGCAAGTAAGTACAATAGTGTGCTTTACATGGCATTTTTGCATATGTGGAGGAAAGAGAGGCAATGAAAAAGTGGAGAAGTGGGCTCTCATGCAAGAGCCAGCCTCTACTACATGGTAGAGCATTGGGAGAGGCACCTGTATGGAGGTGGTCAGGAATTGGGAGACTCATGCCGGTCATAGCACCGCAGTTAAAATGATAATGGCAAGTCAAATCACGGGCCCCCACCTGTCCAGCAGTAACTCGCTGTCAAATCACACAGCCCTACGTTTGCAGCAGCCTACTCCCTTGTCTTCTCGTGTCTCTGTCGAACCAACTAGGCGGAACTTCCCCGCCTACCGTGCAGGAAAATCCCCGCCCTCAACTTTTAAATACAACTACATCCGCTTAAGAATCCAATGATATTCTTTTTGTGACATAGTAACTCATATTTAGTTAGTCAAATGGATGACCTAGAACTACGTGCAGGCCCTATAAACCGAGACGCCTAAAAATAAAAAACCGAGACGGAGAGGGTAGGTCATCACGTATCTTTTTAGATCAATATAGTCGGGATTCACTAAGGAGCAAAACCAAGTGGTAGGCTGCTCCTGTCGTGTTGGCGTAGCAACTCAAGCAGGGTCAGTCCACACATGAAATGGCGACACACATAACAGGACCCCTTTGGCCGACATGTGGCTCATCCACCGTCTTGTTCCATGTGCGATGCACCAAATTACAGTTCAGAGTAGCGGTTGGAATTGGAGGCACCTCGGTCATAGCGCCGCAGTAGTAGAAAATGAGCGATAAGGGGTCAAATCACAAAGCCCCACCTTTCCCGCATTAAGGTTGACGGACGAAGCAACCATCATTTCACTCTAGGGCGCAAGAGCATAAAGAAAAGAGAAAACAATGATGCATGCGGCAGCTACCTAGGGCACCCTAGGGTAGGGGTCTCCACTACAGATCCTTTTTTTGAAAGCGCCTCCACTACAAATTGGCTACTCCCTCGTCCTCTTGAAGAAAATGATGATGAGTGCGGCGGTAGGGTTTGTAGGAGTACTACGCATGCGGGGCCACGTCGTAGTAAACGGGTTCGAGTCGACGCCTTAAATATGTGTGGGCCGCTTGGTTTTACAGGAACGAGGTAGCATTTTGGGTTCGGGGACCAGTGGAGATATAGTACGTACAAAAAATTGTGGACGTAGGTTCGACCGAAAGGCAATGATGCATGGGCCCTGCATTTTGATATACCCGGGGCCGCATGAAATTTGCTACTCTACTCAAAACTAGTAAGGTATACATGTATTGAATGCATGAGATTTCGAAACCAAATTATGAATAAATACACACTATAGCATGTAAAGCTTTGAGTCATATATGCATGATTTAGATGTTCGTTTAGTTTTTATAGTTCATCTCATTCAAAATCAATTAGTTTTATAAAAATGTTAAGATTCATGGGGTTGTGCATTGTAGATAATAAAGTAAAAAACAAATAATGGCAATTCATTTAGAAAATAATAATTAATTATGATACAAAAGATTCTAGAACAAAGGAGAAGTGCTTGTGTTTTGAGCTTTGTGCATTATGCTTAAGTTCAACCATGGAGTCTTCTAAATTGTACATGTGGCAGATCTAGTGGAATGTTGATGATATCCAACGGCCAGTAGTGCTAGGATTTGCCTATCTCTGCACTGTCGGGTTAGTTTCATCCAGCGACCATCTTTCAAAGTTATTGGCACACTATATAGTTCTTGTGCCATAGTTGCATGTTATGGAAAAAAGCTACTAGTGGGTTGTACTATCTATTTAGGAATAGAAGATGTATACATGGAAGTTGTAGGGAAAGAGATGACATGGAGCATCTACATTCCTATGAGTAGGGATTGGAAAAGAGATGTCATTTGGTTCACATCATAGGAACTTTTCTATAGAATCTAGAGATGACATGTACACTACTAGGGAAAAGCCTAGCAGCAGCGCAGTTTTTGGGCCTATTAGTAGCGCGGGGGCCGACGCTACTAATAAGGTGCTACAGCTAATGTATAGCAGTAGCGCGGGTGAGACCCGTGCTACTACTACGTCGTTTAGCAGTAGCGCGGGTGCCAACCCGCGCTACTACTAATCTCTAATCTCTGATTTTTTTTTTGAATTTTTTCGAAAAAAAATCGATTTTTCCCCCTAATTTTCAAATTTCTGAATTATTTTAACCTCAAATCTCAATTCCTATGAGGAGGAATTAGAAAAGAGATGTAATTTGGTTCATATCATAGGAACTTTCTCTTGAATATACGCTAATGTTTATTTTCCTTTGGAATTAAGGGAGTACAGGAATCCATTCATATAAAACGAGTGGCTCTAAAGCTATAGAAATGATATCATGTTTATTTCCTTTGAAATGTGGAGTATATGAATCTATTCCTGTGAACCAATTGGCTCTAAAGGAAAAAAATCCTATAAAAATCATATCATATAGAGTTCCTATGATATTCCTCGACACTAAAGGATGGTTGAAATTGCTGCGGGTGATACGATGGTCTTTCTTTGTAGACTCCTCACCCATCTTCATAGTTACCTCTCGAAGATGAATGAAATGATATATACATGGTATTCTACATGTGCAATTTGGTACACTAAAACTCGGTAAAAGTTTGCGAGGTTTGAATTTTCAATAAAGCTATATTCACTGCATTTCAGAACGGAGGGAGCATACGGCACTTGCTAACAATCACGTGGAAGATTTGTGTGTAGGAGGAGTGGCTGTTCTGTTAAAAGACATGGCAAAACTGACACTGTCGGATGCCAATCTAACAGTTCTTATGGCGTTCGTCAGGAAAAGGCTGGTGGCGAACGTTTGTAGGATAATGATTTACGGACACATGCGTTGCATTGATACGTGCCCCCCTCTCTCTCACGCACATGCACCCTCACGAGTCACGACTCTCCCGAGTCCTCTCGCAGACTCGCACGTCGCACCCACCGTCTATCTGCAGGTAGACGTCACGCACATATGTGCTCGTCACACCCTACCCTCAGAACTTCTAAAAAACAGAAGACGACACACACATTTTATTTTAGCTCACACGTCACAAACTTATACTATTACTCTTGCAGCGAACGTTCTTGGGGCATAGTATATTGTACTCTCACGAAGAGAAGCGGTGCACGCATGCACTAGTTCTCTCACACCCACTCGCGGGTACACGTAGGAGCGCATTTTTTGAAGCTGGTACAACAAAATCACTCCACTATATATAAAAGCATGTGCCTTAGCGCTTGCTTTACTAGGGTTCATCTCGTTCACTCTCTCATGCTCTCCAGATCTAAGCAAGACATAGGTGGCCACACACTCTCTCTCAGCTCATGGCTGGTCACAAATCCGGCCGGACAACCTCAACCGGGGCAAGGGTGTAGGTGCATCGTTCACGCTATCGTCGGAGGCAAGGGAGGAGACCAACGGCTGCCCACGCGTCCCGATCGGCGGCCGTGCCATTCTCTCCGAGAGAGCACCGGCTCGGGAGGGCCTCCGACCCCTTCTTCCTCCCTGCGGTATTGTGGCCGATATGCGGCCTCCCGACGCCGTCTTTGCCACATGCCGATGACCCTCAGGTATATATTACTTCGAAACCTTCCTGGCTCTACTACCCCAGCTCTTCCCCCTTCGTCTGGATCCTTTTCTACTTCCGTCCGCTGTTCCAAAGCCACCTAGACTTCTACTATTATTAGAAGTAAAGCTACTTCATATAGTCGACTCAAAGCATTGGTTCAAACAGGGAAGAAAGTGGGAAAGTTGTAGCATGAATCTAGGACTTGGTTCTAAGAGGAAACAGGGGAAAGTAGTAATATCTGTCACTGTTTAAATAACCGTATTTCATATTTGCGTAAACATGGATGTCTGTCTCCATATCATTTCGGGATGTCTGTCTCCGTATCGTTTCTATCCGCGCAATCAAAAGCACACACCTCAGTTTTAGTACAACTGCGCAAAATGAGATGGCTATCCCTCGTTGCCGTCATCTAACCTCCCGTCTTCAAGGTATGCCTACATTGGTAGTAACTAAGGTAGAATGACCAACGCAATCTAAAAGAAGTTGATTCGTACGTTTTACTTCCTGATTGCAGTGCAGGGACGAGTGAAAACAAATGCATCCTAGTCCGGAATGCACTTTCTACCACTTCATCCATGGACCGAGGACTAGCTGGCACGGTTGCACGGCGGTTTTTTGGACAGGTGCGCGGACAAGAGGCATTGTGGTCTGCTTATTTCTGCAAATAGCGGTGCTTAAATTTAGTGGAATGCACAAGAATTTCACCTGGTCAGTACACTGCATGGTTCAGTTCAGCATTCCAGCTGAGACCACAATTATAATTGGTTATTCTGGAATGAGAGAACCTAACCCTGGATGGTGGCAACAAGAAAAAACCAGAGTGAACTCCAGGAAATTTAAGCCTGCCGGGAGGCCCTTTGCTCAGAGAAGCATTGCTTGTTTTTCCTGATTTGTAAACCTTCTCACAACTTTGTCTTTTGCTGTGAACTAGTATATGTTTGTTATGTTCTATGAATCATTGAGATGTATAAAATTGCTTAACTTATGCTTTTCAAGTTTTTTATGAAGACGAGTTTAATGTGAGTGTTCCACATGAGCGCTGGACTAGCGTGTGAACATTTGGAATTTATTACATTGTGGCCTCAATTAACTGCATGAACCAGTGTAACAAGATACATAGTTGCTTATATGTCAGATAGCAGATTGTTGATTGTTAGCTGGTCGATAGCCTAGTGTTGAAGCGAGCTGAGCCAATGTGCCGTGTTTTGCACAACTGCTTACAAGTGGGGTAGCACCAACAGTGTTTACAAGTACTTATGTATACGTCGGCGCACGGTTCTCGAACGAGTGCTCTATTTCATCAAAACACACACTGCTCGTATGATAAACCGTGACAACTTATGTCTTACCATGCCATATTCATGAAAAAACTAGTGAGGACGCATCTGTTTCGGCAACAATTACGATGGTTCTCACATGATTCACGGGCACACAAAAGTAGCAGCAGTTCCCATAGACGGATTCAAACAGAGTACTAGCCCCAGAGGGGTCGATAACAGGCAAGGTTCGGATAATTAGACACAATCCAAACTACTATTAAACACTAGCTGGGGCAACTATTTCATGCCTCGATCTAATTTGGGCTGGACACAAGACGGACCTTGCCATGAACATCATCGAGGACGTCCCGCAGCAGCTCAATCCTGTGAACCTTCATGAAGACAACCTTGTGGCCCTGCCACTGATAAACTTGTTTGTGGAGGCATGCCACGTCATCTTCCTGCGTAAGCTTGACAAGAACAGTATGCCTCACAAACGAAGGAGTAGCTTTGAACTTCTTGTGCTTCAGTACACCCTGGACAACACGCCTGACAACAGTGAGGCTGGAATACAACTCTTCATTGGTATAACCGCAAATGGCTTCCAGGATCCAACAGCCTAAGAACTCTGTTTTTCCAGTGCGTATATTCAGGTCATCTGCCTCGTAGCGAGTGACATGTAGAACAACACAATCCTTGTCTATCAGGGCTCTAATTGAAACAGAAACAAATTCTGAATTACTTTTCAGTATAAGAAACACAAGTTATTTAAACCACTATGTATAGCATGGCATCGAAGCTAATAAAATTTTGCATTATTAATCACCACATACTTCCTTTTCTAAAAAAATCATCACATACTTAGATGAAAAACCACAATCGAGATCGGCAAAGAAGGAAATCACCTTGGGTAGCTCAGCGGGGGGGGGGGAGGGGGACACATCCACGAAGGGGGAAAACTACTCCTGCAGTGCCACGTGGGCTGTAATGTCTAACGGGGCATTGACCATCTCAGTAGTGGCTGTGAGCGAATCTGGGGTCAGCTCGGTGGTTGCCTCCATCTTCTTGGATCTCTCTGTGTCGTGGGGATCAGCCTCCCGCATCTGCTCCAATATCGGCAGATCTTTGCCTGGTTCTCCTTGGTCCATCATGAAACTGATGAATACTAGGAGACCACTAAAAGGAAAACACAATCGCAATGATAATGAAACAAAAAAGAGAGTGAGGATCGGTTACTGCTTTGCAAAAGTTCCTTTTTTTTCTCTGAACAAAAATATACCAACATCACGGATCCGCGTACCTTCCCTTCGTTTGGAGAGAAGAATAGTGGCAGATGCGAGTGTTGCCTGTCTTGAAGATGGTGAGGGACAAGGGGATTCAGCAAAGAGTGAAATGATGGTTTGCTTCGTCCGTCAAACTTAGACTACGGGGAGGTGGGGTTTTGTGATACGACGGCTCGTTACTGCCGCGCTACGACCGGGGTGACTCTCCGCCTGCATACTGCCTTCTAATTTGGTGGATGGCATTTGGGCCCGCGCGCTGCATGGCCCGCATGTCGGTGAACAAAAGTATAACGGCATTCAGTAGAGGGAGACGTTTCAATGACCTAGGAGGAGCCAGAAGCGGTAGAGTGTCTCCACTGTACTAGTAGTAATTGTTTTTCTGGGTAGCTCTAGAGTGTCTCTACTGTACTAGTAGTAATTGTTTCTCTAGGCCCAAGACAAAACAGCCCATCCACACTAGTAAATAGTAAAATCAATTCAAAAGCCCATATATTTACTGAATGAGAGGCGCTACCCACACCCAGCACACCCCCCCCCCAAAAAACCTGGGTGCTCTTCTTCCTCCTTGCTCCCACCCACCTCACGTCAGCTCGCTCCACTCGTACCCCCAAATTCCTCACCTCACTCCAACAGAAAACCCAGCTCCCCTTCTTCCTCACTCCTACAGAAAACCCCCAGCTCCCCTTCTTCTTCGCTCGCACTACAACTAGGCTCGTCATTCGTTACTCTGCTCAAATCCGTGAGCGCGACGCGACGCCCTCGAGGAAAATGGAGTCGGCTGACCCCAGCGCCAAGAAGATGAGGCTCCCGCCAGCGGCGACGCCTGTTGTAGATCCCGCACCCGGCAGCGCGGGGAGAAGCGGCGACCCCGCCCCCACCGGATCCCAGGAACCCGTAGAATCTCGGGTGGACCGCATCAGCGATCTCCCGGACGCCGTCCTTGGGGAGATCATCTCGCTTCTCCCCACCAAGGATTGCTGCCGCACCCAAGTCCTCTCAATTCGGTGGCGCCCTCTATGGCGCGCCGTGCCCCTTAATCTCGACTGTCGTCAGCTATCTCTCTTCAATGATTTTGAAATCCCCAGAGCCATCATCTCCTCCCACCAGGGCTCCGTTCAAAGCCTCTGCATCCCGTCATGCTACCTGAGCAAGCATACCATGCCCTGCACGGTGGACGCCTGGCTGAAATCCCCTGAATTCACAGAACTACAGCTGCTTGAGTTCTACTATTCCCCTGGAAATCACATACCACATACCGAACGCCATGAACTTGTGCCCTCAGCACCGATGTCCATCTCGCGGTTTTCCTCCTCTCTCCACACCGCCACCTTTGTGCTGTGCTACCTACCAGACAATCTGGTACTAAACCTTCGACTCCCATTTCTCAAGAAACTTTCACTTGTGCGGGTTCGTATATCGGAGGCCTCATTGCACAGCATCATCCACTCCAGTTGCCCTGCGCTGGAGTGCTTGGTGCTTGTTTTCACAGTTAGAATCGGTTGTCTCCAAATAAAGTCGCCTAACCTTGTAAGAATTGGAATTTCTTTTGACGGAAGGCAGCTCATCATCCAAGATGCCCCTTCACTTCAAAGGTTGATCCTTGATTCTAGTTATTCACCGTTGCAAATAACCGTCCTCTCTGCGCCTAAACTGGAGACCTTGGGTGTAATACATGATCTCTGTGCTCATTTCAATATGGTGTTTGGCTCCACAGTTCTTCAGGTACTTTATATTATCATCTACACTTGTAACCATAAGCTGCATTTTAAATTTCTGCGCATAATTTATATATCATCTTGGAGTACACATTTTGTACTAATATTATGTTCTATGCTCAATGAAGAGTTTCTCCATGGATGGCCTATCAATGGTGCTGGATTCTGTCAAGATCTTATATATCCAAATGAATAGTTTTGATCTGAACAAGATTATTGGCTTGCTGCAATGCTTTCCATGTCTGGAGAAGTTGTATATAAAGGTGATAATTTCACGCACATTGGAAGCCCGCATATAGTGTACTAGAATTAACCGTTCAGCTGTTGCTCTTTCGACACTCTTCTTTTAGACCTTAACTGTTTTCAATCTTCATGTCTATTTAGGCAACAGGACGGGGTAAGAAAGTTATAACCAATCGGTGGATTCGTAAGCATCGGGATTTTCTCACTTCTCATGAGATTCGATTGAAGACAATAACGCTAGAACGATATGTAGCCAACCGTGCAAACACAAGATTTGTCACATTCTTCCTGCTGAATGCGAGGTTACTATTGTCCATCAGGCTTAAGTTTATCAGCAGCATGGTTTTGACGGATGGGTATGTCGAAGAGCAAAAAAAGGAGTTTCAGGTGGGCAAAAGAGCTTCTGAACGTGCCGGGCTTCTATTTACAACATATTGTGGTCATAATCCAGTAAATTTTACGACCCAGGATGTTCATTCTATGGACCTGACCGATCCATTTGACTGTGACTGCCGAAAACAGTGCTGGAGTTAGATGTTGTTGCCCTTTTCAATCTGGTTTTTTTGTAAACCTGATGAACAATTAACCCTCGTGCTTTTGTACAGTTTGTAAGCTGGAGTTAGATGTTCCTGCCCTTTTCAACTCAGCTGTGACTATCATATTTTCTTTGAAACAAGGCAAATGGCTTGCCATTCGTTTAATTTAGAGTGAAATATTGTAACAAATCCCAACCAAGGGAAATAACATCACTCTCGCCGGCTGCTTGAGCTCACTGTGCATTACAGAAGCCAAGTGATTAGCCCCCACCAGCACCCACAAACTTATTTCAAACTAGCACATCAAATGGGCTGTAAATTTTCATAGGAAAGGTTGCATGACCGTGACAGATTTGGATTCTGACATTTGGGACCCGCGAGGAAATAGCCTATCCAAGGTGGTGTCGACTTACAAGCGAGTCAACAAACATTTCTGCCTACCAGCCGTTGGATTGACATCCAACATCTATCGTGTATCTTCTATCTCTTGTCTTCTTCTTCCTCCAGCCGCCCAAACCAAACCACCCTGTCGTCTCCGCCTGCTCCCGCCTCCCATGGCTGGCTGCGCCTCCGCCGCCCTACCGTACATACCCTCCAACATTGTCCAGTCCCTCCCTCTATTCCCCCACACATCCTGTAATTCTCCGGCGACGTCAGCCCCAACACGCACCCGTGCCCGAACCAGTCAACCCTCGTACTCCCCTCTGCCTGCGACTGGACCGACGCATCTTCAACGGCTCCTGTTCGTTCCGTCCGAGGCCTCGCCGTCGTACTCCACCTTGCGGCCTTGGTTCGCTCGCCATGCGTGGTGCACCACCCTCTTGCGTTGTCAACATCGTCAACAACCGAGAGGAACAAGGAGATGACTGTACGTGGAGAGGATGACAGTAGCGACCCACCAGCATCATGGCAGTACGCAAGCAAGTGCCTCTATAGTTGGACATCTGGGGATCACGCCATTGTCAACGTAGTCAATAAACAAGAGAATTACACTACGAGCGGCTGACACCAGGGACCCAGCAAGCCGCGCGTTTTTTTAAGGAACAAGCAATTGTTATTTATATTAGTTTTAGCGACGGATCAGGGTAACAACGGGGCTGTGCGGGGGCTGTGGCCCATCTAGCTAGGGTTTTATTTATGTTTACCACATCATGAGCCAAGTTGTGTTTTTTTCTTGCTGAAAATGGCTAGCCCAGTTCTATTTTTTTAAAGAAATACCCAAACAAGGCCTACTTGCTTTATCGGCTCTGCTGGGCTGCAAAATCTTTCAAGACGAGGAGAGTTTCATTCGGTTTGCCCAGAAATGGGATGTACATTTTTAAAACACATCAAACCGGGAATTAGTTTCAATTTTTTTTCATTACAAGATCCTAAATTCCATTGATTTTTATGCATGGACAATTATTTGGATTTTATATTTATAGAAATTATTTTTCAAAATAGTTTGAATGTGAATCGATATTTTTGGATTAAAAACAGTTGACCGCACCGAAATATGCAAAATTTCGTATACTTCTTAACCGTGGCCACAATATGGGGTGTTGTGCTAACAAAAAGAAGATGAGCTCCAAAAAGTTCTTAAGAATTAGCAAATGGGATGTACATTATTAGAAATAATGGAAGATGGGTTGTATGCTGTTTTCCACAGATTTGAGGCTGACTTGTGCGCCTACTACAGGTTGATGCGTATGCTTTCATAAAAAAAGGTTGATGCACACGCAACGCCCTGTAACTTAGTCAACACATGAGAGCAGTGACTGTTGGATGACCATCCAATGGCTGTCGTGCTTCTTCAATCTCTGCTCTTCATGCTCCATCCGCTCAAACAAGCGCCGGCGGGACTGCCTGCTCCCTCCTCCCGCGGTCGGCTATGCTGCCGCGCAGGCCTCACGGCCCCACCGTACTCCCATCGCTGGCCTAGCAATCCCTCTACTCACCCACACATGCTATTATTACGCACAAAAAAATGAATACTCCCCCGGCTAGCTGGGACCCACCTTGGTGGGAGGCTGACTTGTGGGCCTACTAAGTTGACGGGGACAAAGGGCTTTGTCAACTTAGTCAATATGAACGATTCTAGATCCAGTGACCGTACGATGTCCATCCAATGGCCGTAGTGCTTCTTCAACCTCTGGTCTTCTTGCTCCAGCCGCCCAAAGCAGCACCGGTCGTGCCGCATACTCTTGCCTCCCATGGCCGGTTGTGCTGCCGCAGAGGCCTCACCGCCCCCTACTATTCCCACCGCTGGCCAGGCCCTGCGGCGACGGCAGCCTCATACCGCAGTCGAACCAGTGAACCCTCGTACTCCTCTCCGCGCAGGCTTCCACTGCCGCGTCTTCCCCGGCTCCGCGTCGTCCCCTACCCGGGCCTCGTCGTCGTCCACCGCCATGGTGCTCTCCGCGCGGCGTGGTCAATGTGGTCAAGGAACGACTTCCATCGGAAGAGTACTGTATGTGGAGAGGCTGACAGCTGGGTCCACGGCCACATCCCAGTTTTTTTTGTGATTTGCCAAGTAAGTCGTTTGGCAGGCCTATTGGGCTACAAATGTATCAAGACGAGGAGAGCTTTCATTTGGCTGGCCGAGAAAATGGCCCATCAGTAATGAGAAATGGGCTGTACATTTTTAAAACACATCAAACCGGCAATTAGTTTCAAATATCTTTTTTTTCATTTCAAGATTTTAAATTACATTAATTTTTTATGCGTGGAGAATTTGTTGGATTTTATATTGATATACATTTATTTTTAAAATCAGTTTGAATGTGAGTCGAAATTTCGGGATTAAAAACAGTTCGGACCGCACCGAAAGATGCAAAATTTCGTATAATTTTTTAACCGTGGACACAATATGGGTTTTAATGCTAACAAAAAGAATATGGGCTCCAAAAAAACCTTAAGAATTAGCAAATGGGATGTAAATTATTAGAAATAATGACAGACGGGTTGTATGTTGTTTTCCATAGATTTGAGGCTTTCCTAAAAAAAGGTTGACGCACAAGCAGTGACTGCTGGATGTCCATCCAACGGCCATCGTGCTTCTTCAATCTCTGCTCTTCCTGCTCCAGCCGCTCAAACAAGCACCGGTGGGACTGCCTGCTCCCTCCTCCCCGCGGCCGGCTGCGCTGCCGTGCAGGCCTCACCGCCCAACCGTACTCCCATCATTGGCCTAGCCATCCCTCTACTAACCCACACCTGCTGTTATTCTCCGGCGACGGCAGACAAACTAGTAAACCCTCGTACAGTCGTACTCCCCTCCGCGTGGGAAACAACTGCCTAGTCTTCCCTGCCTCTGTGTCGTCCCCTTCCTAGGCCTCACCGTCGTCCACCGCCGTGGTGCTCTCGGCGCGGCGTGGTCAATGTGGTCAACGACCGACTTCCATCGGAAGAGTACTGTGCGTGGAGACGCTGACGGCTGGGTCCACGGCCGCAGCAAGGAAGTGCCTCCTTATTACGCGCAAAATAATTATTCCTCCACCTGACAGCGGGGACCCACCGGACGGGCCATCGTATTTTGCAAAAAAAATGTTTCCCCCCTGACTGCTGGGACCCACCAGCTACACCTTCGCATGCAAGGAAGTGTGTCCGGGCAAAAAAACAAAACGATTCGTCCCCTAACTACTGGGACCCACCAGCTACATCTTCGCATGCAAGGAAGTGCGTCCAGGCAAAAAAAAACGATTCGCCCCCCTGACTGCTGGGACCCACCAGCTACATCTTTGCAGGCAAGGAAGTGCCTAACAGTCGGGACCCACCTGGTCGAAGCGTACGTAGCGTTGTCATTCTGGCCGCGAACGTGTACGTATATATATATTGGTGGATGTAGACGCACGCATGTGTCGTAGTAGAGGCGCGCACGTAGCATGTACACGTACGTACAGCGGCCAGGGTGAAAGAAAGAAAATACGGCCACGTACGTACATATGGGCAGGGTCTCAAACGCCTACTCGCGCATACATACATGGCTGGGTCAGAACGGAGAAACAACGTCATCGTCGTGTTCATAGGGAGGCAACAGAATGTGTTGTGTTCATGGGGAGGCAACAGAATGCGTCGTGTTCATCGGGAGGCAATGGAACGCGTGGGAGCCAATCGGCTGGGTCGGAACGGAATGCGTGGTCATGTTCATCGAGAGGGCTTGGACGGAAAAGGCGATGGAAACGAGGTCTGGCGTACCGCAGAACGGAGGAAACGGACCTCCTACCTTCGGAACAGGGTCCTGTTGATCGGGATGGGTGTGGCATACCGCAAAATGGAGGAAACGGACCTCCTCCGGTCGAAACGGGGGTCTTGTTGATCGGGAGGGGTGTGGCATACCGCAAAATGGACGAAACGGACCTCCTACGGTCGAGACGGGGTCTTGTTGATTGGGAGGGGTGTGGCGTACCGCAAAACGGATGAAATAGACCTCCTACGGTCGAAACAGGGGTCCTGTTGATCGGGAGGGGTGTGGCGTACCGCAAAACGGACGAAACGGACTTGTGTTGGAGCGCTACGATCGAAACGGGGGTCCTGTTGATCGGGAGGGGTGTGGCGTACTGCAAAACGGGACTCCACGGGATACTGTTCATCTCCACCGTCGACCTCCTCTAGCCTCCACGGGCTACCGTCGACCTCCTCCAGCCTCCACGGGCTCCTGTTCATCCAGCCTCCACCGCGCGCTACTCCACCGGCTACTGTTCAACCACCCCTCCACCGGCTACTGTTCATCCAGCCCTCCACACCACGCGGTCCTGTTCAACCACCCCTCCACGGGCACCCCTCCATCGTCTACTGTTCATCCAGCCCTCCACACCACGGGGTCCTGTTCATCCAGAGGCAACGCCACCGCTCACTGTTCATCCAAACCCCCCACCCCCCACAACGCGCACTGTTCATCCAATCAATCGGCTTCAATTAGCAGCAGTAGCGAAGGAATCGCTCGATTGGGTTTAGTTAACAGCCATCGATCGATTGCTCAGGTTTAGTAACGCGTAGCCTACAGTGCAATCGCTCGGGTTCAGTTAGAGCCCAATGCCTCGATCGTGTTCAGTTAGAGCCAACGCCTCGCACGTGTATGAGAGAAACGCGCATCTTGCTCGGCCCCCGACCTCCCACCGTAACCGGGAAATCCCCGAAATTTTCCTCCCCCTCGCTTCTACCAAGGTTTTTTCCGTCATGGACGGCCCAAAGAATGTCATGCAGCTGCGTCTCCGGCCCGCCCAGGACGAAAAGCCCATTTTCTGTCATGATTTTTTGTCATAGAAGTAGGAGCCCACCACATCTATGATGATACCGGCTTTTGTCACAATTATCATCATAGAAGTGTCATATGTATGACAGAAAAAAAAATCGTTCGGCCCAAAATGTCACGGATGTGTCTTTTTTTGTAGTGTTAGTTACTTTGGAGTGACTCTTTGTTGCATGTTGAGGGATTTTTATATGATCTAATTATGTTATTATTGTTGAGAGAACTTGTACTAGTGAAATTATGAACCAAGGCCTTGTTTCCTAGCATTGCAATACCGTTTTCGCTCATGTTTGTTACTTGCTACCTTGCTGTTTTTATATTTTCAGTTTACAAAAACCTATATCTACCATCCATATTGCACTTTTATCACCATCTCTTCGCCGAACTAGTGCACCTATACAATTTTCCATTGTATTAGGTGTGTTGGGGACAGAAGAGACTCTTTGTTATTTGGTTGCAGTGTTGTTTGAGAGAGACCATCTTCATCCTATCTTCCCACATATTGATAAAACTTAGGTCATCCACTTGAGGGAAATTTGCTACTGTCCTACAAACCTCTGCACTTGGAGGCCCAACAACGTCTACAAGAAGAAGGTTATGTAGTAGACATCACATGGCAATTAATAAGGCAACCTAAGATACTAACTTATGATACTATGCGCGCATTACAGAGGTAGCTAGCTAGTATCGATCATATACTAGTACAATGCATAATATATATATATATATATATATATATATATATATGATACTAGCTGGCTAGTCTATGCATGATATACTAGCTAGCTCTACCTCACTAATGCATAGTGTCATAGAGTAGTATCATCTAATACTTTATTTATTGTCATGCATGACACATAGTACCATAGCATTTATTATGAAACGGTTTCATGATATGATAATTAACCCTCTCTTTCTTCATTTAATTCCACTGGCGTAGGCCTAGTTGGTATTTTAATTACAGGAAATTAAGATGGAGTCTGGACATCATCAAAATCGATGTGTGCCCGTGGCGTGCTATCACGACCCCGTGGAAAAAAATTGGTAAAGTTTGGCACAAGTTTTGATGATCGCTCCTTCCAAACCGGAGCATCTCACCTGAAGGACCATGGTTTCCCAATGGAGGCATGTCAATTCAAACTCCTGTGGCCAGTGACTTCATCGTTTGGCCTCATAAATATTTCCACGGTACGCAATCACCATTATACCATGGATTTTATTTTCTGGCGCATTTCGGGTATTGTTAGCTATATTTAAGACATTTTTTGAGTTTAACATGCATTTTGTGCATAAAAATAAAATTACAACTGGAACTGCATGTGCTGTCGAAAGGGATGAGGATCGCCATTCGATCTGGGGGCATCCAATGGTGCAGACGTACGATCCGTGGGGTTTGGATTCTGGCCAATCAGAACACATGACTCAGATCGTGGGCGGGGTTTTGTCGGCACACATCTTTCATCAACGAACCATGTGCTATTCGCAAACTAGATTGCATACATATTTTTGTTCACACATACTATAGTGAGATCAATTGAGTGTGCTACCTCTATGATATAATAATAATAATAATAATAATAATAATAATAATAATAATAATAATAATAATAATAATAATAATAATAATAATAATAACAAAAACAGTTCATATTCATTGCCTGAGCTGACAACATATCAAGGTCAACATATTAACGGTTCTTACATCAACAGAAAATCGGGCATAACTCACAAATTTAGTACACGTGACAGTTCTAAATTCAAAGAATTAAGTTGCAGGGTAGGCATAAAGACTAGTCTTACTGCTTAAGTCCCATGTACATGGGGGAACTGGGATCAAGACGTTGACCCCGAATGAACTTGGGTTTTCTGATGATTTTACGTTTCTCTGTTACACGGGTGCGTGATCCCTTGACTGGCAACTCATCAAATTCATTGTACTCGTCCTCATCGGCAACATCGTCGACACCCAGTACCCTCCTATTCCCATGCATCACTACATGGCTGTTCTTACGCAAAGGGTCTTCTGCAAATAAAATCTGTGTAGCATCGCTGGCAAGAATGAACGGGTCCGCGTGATATGCCATCGTTGTCCTGTTAACACAGGTCTTCCTGTAATCATCAACCTTTACTTGTCCAAGAGGGATCCATGAGCACCTGAATAATGCCACCTTAACTTTCACATATTCAAGCTCCCAAATCTCTTTGATGGTTCCATAGTATACCCTTTTATCAGCTTCATCTACAGTTATGCATTCTATTTGAACAGAGTTGTTCTGATATGAGGTCTTCTCATCACATTCATCAATGTAGAACGTGTATCCATTTATGTCATATGCTTGGTACGTCAACACCGTAGGTGATGGCTTTTGTGCCAACCACATAGCAGTGTCATCGATGGATCCTTGTGCAAAACGCTTCTTTAGACATTCGGTGTAGTTCTTAGTGTGCTCCTTCATATCCACATCTGATGAAGGCACCATTGGTAAGAAGCTTTGGTGTATCTCCACAAAGTGTTCTTCGGCCTAAGCGCTGAGAACTGGGCTATTAAGGAGTACCGTCAAATGGGCTTTCCCTGCCAATTCTCCAGGTGCAGCCATTTGCGTGCCAGCAAGGATCGGCTTAACTTTCAGCCTTCCCTTGTGGCGAGAGAGGGGCAAACCTATAGGTCGTTGTTTCATGTATTCAGTGCAAAACTCAACCACCTCCTCTGCGGCATAACCTTGTAGGATGCTTGCCTCTGGATGGTTTCGGTTCCGACAAAAGCGCTTCAGTATTCCCATGAACCACTCAAAGCGACACATATTGCGAAGAAACACAGGACCACAATACTTTATCTCGTCGACAAAGGTGCACAGTGAGATGGACCATGACATCAAAGAATGACGGTGGGAAAAACATCTCTAGGTTGGACAATATTCTTGCAATATCACCTTGCATATGATCCAGCTCTTCAGGATCTACAATTTTCTGCCATAGTTGGTTGAAGAAGTTACAGAGCTCAATGAGTGTGTTCCTTATATCTTTGTCCATCAGATTCTTGATGGCCACCAGGAGGATTTTTGTCAACATTATGTGACAATCATGTGACTTCATGTGTCCCAACCTCATTTTACCTGAGCTCACATCCATGAGACTTCTGATGTTTGCGGAGTAGGAAGAGGTGTCTTAACTGACAACAAATATGTGAAGAATTGTGTTGCTTCTTTTGTATTGAAATTGGAACTCTGGCGATCTTTGATGAATTTTTCATCATCTTCTGCTTCACTCTTGCCTTTTGATTGATTAGCAAGCATATCGAGCTGTGAACCCTCACCATCCTTTCTTTTACCTTTAATCTTGAACAGAGTACCAAGGATGCTTTCACATACGTTCTTCTCTACGTGCATGACATCGATGCAGTGACGTACACGTAGAATCTCCCAGTAAGGTAATTTCCAGAACACCAATTTCTTCTTAAACACTTGATCCTTGGGTGTTTGTTTCACCATCAAAGCGTGATTGTTGCCAAGCACAACATTAATTTGTTTAGCCATGTTGTGGACCACCTCCCCATCATAGGGTCTTGGGACCACTTCTACCTCTGTCGTACCATCAAATTCAGCTATCATCTTTTGGTATGGGTGATTTTTCCGTAAGAACCTATGATGACACAAATACACGGTTTTGCACGAGTTGGGAAGACTTCTGCTAGCTGTCCTATCCATGCATGTGACACACCCTACATCTCCCTTTGTTTTCTGCCCCGATGTGTTGCCTAATGCCGACATATCTTGAATGGTGTGCACCAGCATCGCATGTAGATCGAAAATCTCCTTTCTGTAACCATCATAACATTTTACAGCAGGTGCATCTATCCACACTATCAGCAGTTCTTCTACCAGTAGCTGAAAGTAAATGTCGATGGCATTTCCAGGTTGCTTCGGGCCTTGGATAATCAATGACATCATAATGTATTTTTTCTTCATACACAACCAAGGAGCTAGGTTATATATGCACAGAAGCACCAGCCATGTGCTGTGATTGGTGCTCATACCGCTAAAAGGATTCATCCCGTCAATGCACTCCCCGAGCCTTATACTTCTAGGATCCTTGGCAAAGTCTTCAAACGTGTTGTCGATTAATTCCCAGTGAGCTCTATCTTTCGGGTGCCTCATATACTTATTCGTAATTCTCTCATCATGATGCCACTGCAACCTCTTTGCCTCTCTCGGGCTTGGAAACAAACGCCTCAACCTTGGAAATAAAGGCAAGTACCAAACAACCATGAACGGGGTTCCTGTCTTGATCTCATTGTCCAATATGTACTTGTCCTTTGCTCTCCTGCGCTTGTATCATGCATGCTTGCATTGGGGACATGCACGCAAATTTTTGTACTCACCACAGTACGATATACAATCATTCACACAAGCTTGTATCTTCTGTACTTCAAGTTCCAATCGGCAAACAATTTTCTTCGCTTCATTCGTGCTTCTAGGGAGCACATTATCTTCCAGATGAATTTCTTTGAAAAGACCTAACATCTCTGTGAAGCCCTTGTTTGATAGACCGTTTGCTGCTTTAAATCTGAGAAGTGCCAGGGTGGCACTTAACCTGGATACAATTCTTTCTTGGAGTCCGCATCAATGGTTGGCAGATCCTTGTACCCAATCATATCCCTTTTTGGTCCCTCAAAATCTGCAGTCATAGCAGCAAAATCTGGCATATTAAGATCGTCGTCATCTGCGTCGACGTGTATTGGTTTTCCAGTTGGCATTTTGGCTTTCCGGTGTTCCATTGGTAGCTTGACGCCTCTGCCCTGATGTTAGATTCAACATCCATGTGACATTGATAGGGGTTTGGCATCTCACAGCCATGGGTATCTTCATCCATGACCTCCTCTGCACCGTGTCTGGTCCAACGTGTATATCCATCCATGAATCCCCGAGAGACTAAGTGCCACTGGACATCTGCAACTTCATGTGACTCTATATTGGCACAATCAGTACATGGACACAGGATGTAATTCGCATCACCAACTCTCCTCTTTGTACTTTCAGCCAAATTCATGAACTCTGTCATGCCACTAATAAAATCTACGGTTTATGATTCTTCATCCATTGAGATCGTTCCATCTGCACCACACGAATGGTAATTAAAAACAAAATAACAACATTAATACACGGATTAACTATTGCCCAATGATGCGTGCATAAATCACGAGGCTTTATTTTCATAATTACGAAGGGCGCTCCATATTGTTATCTAGACATGCAATGACAAAAATTAATGTGCAGTCAATTTACACGCAGAGTACTAGCACAACACTACCCTTAGGAATTAGATATCTTAATTAAGCCACTCACGAAAATAATACCTTAATTAAGTAGCCACGCGGCAACCTCCACCCAGCAGACAAAGAAGCGCGATACGGGGGCACGCCGAGACAGCAGGGTCGAGGAGCAAAAGTGCGGCTACCGCCTGAAGTTCGACCTCCACTATCCCGCCATCAACCATGATGGATGTGCTCGAATCACGCCACCACCCGACATGTATAAATAGTGTGTCATATACTCCAACATATAGTGCCATAAGTAGTTCCCGACCATTAGCTTATCCCAAAGTTTCCCCATTTCCCCCAAATCCCTACATAGACTCCAAATTCCCTCTCGTGGAGCTGACATTGGGGGAATGCGAGCGAGTGGTGCTGATGGTTTTAGTGCGGCTGCTCCTGCTCGTATCGTCGCCACGATGGCAGTCGCCGCCGAGCACTTGCATCAGCAGCCAGGTGTACTACGGATCCGAATCGTCATGTCAGGTTCCAATCTGTCCCGATCTTTTTTAGCATGTCCAAAGTAGCTCCTTGCTGAATCCGTCCTGAATTGAAGCCCCCCAAGAAAGCGATCTGCCGCCGGATTCGGAGCATGACTCCGGACTCCCGAAACACGAGTTCGACTCTGAGTTTTGCGCCAAAGAGAAGTACCAAAGCCGAGTTGTGTGCACGGGCACACTCCCGGTCGACGTGTATGCACAGAGAGATTCGACATTGGCAGGCAGTTTCTCAGTTGCCCCTTACAGGTTAGTGCTAAGTTCATCATTTTACTTGAGTTAACGCCACCACTCATCCTGAATACTATTTAGCATTGGCAGGGATATGAGGCTTGTGCCTTTGTTAACTCGTTGGATGAATAATGGCATGGTAGGGCTCAGAGTGTTATCACCAAGCTCTCAGAAGATAACGTTAAGCTGAAGAAGAAATTGGCTGATATGGAATGTACAATCAGTACGACGAAGCAAGAAAGAATCAATCACAGGCAACAGATGAAAGCAAGAGACAAGAAGGAACTAGCATGTGTAGTTGTGGTTGTCACATTAGCCATGTTCTATGCGCTGTTTGCACTGATAATTAGGGGTTTTGTTTGGCAGTATTGCTAAAGCACATCTAGATGTGCTCTAAGTAATGCACATCTAGGTCCTATGCCATTGATGTTACGTGAAGATTCGTGCAGATATTTTTCTTTGTCTTTTTTCTTTTCCTTTCTAGTTTGATTATTACTGGCTTTATCAATAAGAAGAGCTCACTGTATTGCTTGCCAACTATCCTACTCCGTTCGTACCGTCACCGGTGCATAATCCCAAAACTCGTTCCTTGTTTTTTTCTATTTAAGTAAGTTTATATTTAGTAAGAGCTAGTTGAATTAATAGAACTAGTTGAACATGTCATATTTGTTGTTATTGTTTTAGTTTAAGCAATTATTCGAGATGTATTAGTGATAACTTATAGGGTTTTTGCTTTTGTAGAAATCAAGGAGCCCCTCCATCATCCCCGCTGTCGTCCCCGTCACCGACCCCCTCCGACCTCGAGGTGAGACCAGCCAAATCTCCATGTATATCTTGTGTTGCTCAAATAGGACATGTGGTTGCCCAAGTGGCCGGTCATGTTCAGGTTATACCTCCGAGTGGCCTATTTTTTGCCGGAGTGTTGATTAATTTCCGTTCTGGCAAATTTCACGCGCACGATATGTCCTTTTTTAGCAAAGGTCATGCTGGATTTTTCCGTGAATTCTGGCATGACTTGTGCTAGAATATGTAGGAAATATCGAGTGGCCTAGATTTTCTCAAAAAATAGTGATCTAATTTAGGTTTTTTAGTACATATATTTAATTGTACAGGTTTAATCTTTGAATTATGAACATAGGAAATGTCATACTCGGACAACGACAGTCTCCCGGGGGAGTGCAGCTGGTGCCACGATGATCGAGGTCTGTGCAACAGGTTCCTTCAGCTAGACGAATATCGGCACTTCAGCATTAAGCTCGAGGAGACCTTCGATGTTGAAACAGTACGCAACGACGACAAGTGTTTTTTCGTAATTAAGCATGACTTCAACTATTTGAATGTCTAATTTTCATCTTTTACAATTCGACTAGCTTATCCCATGCCATGCAAGAGGCTATGTCTTGGAGAGGATGGGTTTTGAAGACCATGAAAATTTTGAAACAAAGAAAATACACCTAAGGACCCGTCATGATATGGATTTTGAAGTAAATCTGTACAATTCTCAGAGCTTAACCCATTTTGGTTGCCAAAATTGGGAAGCACTTTGCAAAATGTATGGTTTTTATGAGGGTATGATTGTCACGATGGATCTTGGTGATCCTGACATCGAGCAAGACAATATGGACATTTGGGTCCTTGTTGATACACTTCTGATTCTACCGCAATGTGAGTTTCTCAAACATAGTTATTAACTAATTTATATTGTTTATTTCAAAATAGTTGACAGCTTATTTCCATTGACAACTTATTTTGATTCTTCAAAGAATGTGCGGAAGATGGTAGACAAAACCCACTACACTGATGGCTCCGAATTAACTTATAAAGAGAAAATTCATCTGATCGCATTTTGTACTTATCTTGAGAATTACAATACCTATTATCGAACTCCGCCAAATTATGCTGAATACGTGCCACTAGTGCACGTGTTGAACCACGGTAACTTCTATGGAGATACCCTCGTAAGATTTTTTACTATTACGACATCCGTGCATCTTTTGCATACTTCTAAAACTAGTACATCATTGCTAACTACGAAGTTATTACTATGTTTTTCAACAAAAAATCCTGATGGATTATGTGCCTCATCTGATGTATCAGAATGGTCGCCTTGCAGTTCTGAACATACATCCAGGTCAATCTACGGATCTCACCTGTGCATATCGGATTTCTAAAACCGGTGAACACATGCTAATCAAAGAATGTAAAAAATGTTTGGACATTCGCAAGGAGGTTCTTGGAAGTAACATTAAGCGAAAGGCAAGAATTGGAGACAGGATAATCTCCATTCTCCATAATGGAGAGTCAGGGGCTATCTTGTTTTTTGCTATTTTTCCTTAGAGAATATAGTAGGTCCTAAGAGAATGTAGTAGGTCCTATGAGGTATAATATGTTTATTATGTGGTACAATGTGTTAGAGTTGATGATGAGGAGTAATTGTGATTACGACTAGTGACCAATTTGCTATGTGATGTCTCATTGATGAAAATGATCTTGAGGAGGTGTTATATGACAATGATGTATTATGATGATAAGTTGTTAATGATATGAGATGATGATGATATTTATCATATCATTGGGTGAAAGAACCGCGGATTAGTTTCAAGTGGATGGACATCCACTTGAAACTAGCCCACGGTTCTTTCACCCCGTGATGTAATAACTCATTATGATGTAAAAACAAACTCTAAATTCCTGTTGTATGAAAACTTGTGTAAAGGTGTATGAATACAACATGAAATAAAAAAGAAATAAAATATGAAATAATAGTAGTAGCGCGGGCAGGGAGAAGCGCTACTACTAATTACCAGTAGCGCTTCTTTAGGAAACTACTACAACTAAGTGGATTTTGCAGTAGCGTGGGTGGAGGCACGCTAGTGCTAAACTTTAGCTGTAGCGTCGTACCAGTAGCGCTCCAGGCCGCGTTACTGATAGGCCTAAAACCCGCGCTGCTGCTAGGCTTTTCCCTAGTAGTGGTCATGCGCAACCCCGGGAATTTGGAGCCACTGGGTACAAATAACTGCGGTTGATTACATCAGCGGTTAGATAATACGTCAACCCCGGCTTCAATTCCCCCCACCCCCATGCAAAAAAAACCCGCTTCAATTGCCAGTTCCTCTTCTCTGCATACCCTGCTTAAGTGTCCACCATCTTCATTGTTCCCTGTAGGTCGCGCTACACATTGGCATGCACTCTGCAGCCATGTGGAGCGACAACGAGGATGACAGTTCGGCCAGCAGTCTGGTGCCCAATGATAGGTCAACATCGGAATCATCCCGCTCATCTTCCATGAGTCCGGCGTCGAGCCGAGACCTTGATTACATTCGATTAATGGAAGGAATGCCGCCTCCAGAGTCGTCAGACGACAACCATACAGACGAGGAGCCATCGGAGGACAAAGAAGAGGACGACGATGATGATAAGGAGGAATGGTCGAACATGGAGGAGGAGGAGGACGACAGCAACAACAGTGACGACAGCGGTGATGTTGAAAAGCCAACGGTCAGCGGCAAGAAGCGTCCTTGCCAAGACGATGTCACGGGGCCATCCAACAACAACAACAAGAAGAAGAAGGACTAAATGAAGCTGACTGTATATATCTTTGTTTATCCTGTCAATCTCATCGCAGGCGGTTAGTAATATGTATTCGATAAAGATCTTCTACATTATCGCCCACATGTTGGTTTGTTGAGATGTGTGTCCTGATGAGCAAACAATTCACAAAAAAGACCGTATGGGCTGTATATATTATCACACACAATTCTGATTACTGACCTATTTGTCGGGTATCACACACATCTTGTTATGCCGAATCATTTGTGTTCACCTCAATCATCACAAACGGTTCATCAGAGCGAACTGTATGCCGTATATCGCACACACCTTGATCTGGCTGCCCATTTATGTCGTTCTGTTTCATCGCAAACAGTTCGTATGGATCAACCATATGCCCCTCATCGCACATGGAACTAAAATCTGAACCGTGTTTGATGTATCATTCGTCGCAAACATTTTGCATCTTTTTTTACGGTTCTTTTACATCACCGTTTGTGATTTATGCATCGCACACAGTTTCAGCAAAGGGTCTCTGATCATGGTGTCGCGTTAGCAGCATCCTGCAGTAGTGCTAGGTGACGGTTAAGCATGGCGTCGCGAAAAGGGGTTAAAAACCGTTTGTATAGCACCTCGTTGTACCAGTGACATCATCTCTTCGCGGTACAAGAGCTCGTTCAAGCTATCTGTCATCTCCCATATTTCCTTCATATCTGCATTCATGGACAGAAGCTCCTCGAGCCATGAGTGAGACTTGTTAATCTCTTTAATGACATTGCCGAATTTTCTCCGGCTCCAATCCTGCAGCTTCTTCATAAAATTACCCAAGCCAGAGGAAATATCACCAAGATTAAGCATATAACTCAGATCTGTCCAAGTTTTCATAATTACCTCTAGGAGCGATAGCTCTCTTTCCCACATGACTTCATATTGCCGAAACCTCTTGCCAGAGGCTTGCATTGGTTCCTCTCGCGAGCACCGGAGCAGGATGGGAAGATGATTCGAACTAGGTGCCACCAGGTGGTCCACCTTAGCATATTCAAACAAATCCCGCCATGCGTTGTTTGCAACCGCCCCGTCAAGGCGGACCTTGACGTTTGCACGTCCAACACGTTTATTATCATATGTGTAGGGCAGCCCTGCAAAACCAAGATCACCCAATCCACACACTTCAAGCACACCTCGAAAGTTAATCATCTGACCTGCTGAGCATGGCATTGCAGAAAAGTGCTCAAAACCCCACATGGCTTCATTAAAGTCGCCAATCACAGCCCACGGCATGGTGACTTGTTGGTGCAGATCACAGAGGATAGACCACATGCGATGACGGTCCTCCATGCGTGGATAGCCGTAGACGCAAGTGAGCCTCCAGGGCGGATCACCCACTAAACTTGTGACATACGCGTTGATATATCTATCATTTATTGTTTTTACATCCACACTCAACGCCTCATACCAGTACAAAGCAAGACCTCCACTAAGGCCAACACTATCAAGACCATCAAAACCTCAAGCCTGTACATACCAGTTGCTGCCCGGTTTCACTATTGGTGATTACCTTCCCCATGATGTAGAATTTGAAACAATGGAGGTGGATGAATTCAAATACCATTACGGGAAGACTCTCGCCAAAGATACTCTTGCTCTAACAATGATGATGTGAAGATTCCATGACTGGTACATGAAAACCTGGAGCGAGTCTGGGAAGGATGCTTTGTCGATGCTGACTAAAGAGGACCACAACTTCATTTGCCAAGAACTGTTAACTTGTGATTTTGGCGAGTTTTTCCAGTTCTACAATCAAAAGGCCCTTGTCGGTGCCAAAACCGGCGGATCTCAGGTAGGGGGTCCCGAACTGTGCGTCTAGGCAGATGGTAAAAGGAGACAAGGGACACGATGTTTTTACCCAGGTTCGGGCCCTCTCGATGGAGGTAAAACCCTACTCATGCTTGATTAATATTGATGATATGGGTAGTACAAGAGTAGATCTACCACGAGATCAAGGAGGCTAAACCCATGTGGGCCGAATAAGGTTATTGGCTCATTCCGGATTGACCGTGATTGGGGTCATGGCCACATGCATTATGCGAGGGGTGCAGCCGCTCCAGTATAGGGGCCACCCCATGTGGGATTTCAACGGGGAGGATGATGCCACCCGCCATGGCCGCAAGGGGCCGGGATTGGTCGCCGATCTGGTGAAGATCCTGTCCGGCCTGTACAAAGGGGAGAAGGAAGACATCCTCCGTGCTAGTCCATTGAATGGATTTTCCATGAACAACCCTCAGAGCTGGGTAAGTGGACGTTTATCTATCCGATCCATATTCCCAAAGTTAAGTGTCTCATTTTGTGATTTCGACGCAGGAACTGTGCCGGGCCGTAGAGGACATACACAGCCTGGCTCCACAGCCCGAGGATCTGGAACGATCCCTCGATCCGGCCTCCGAAGAGGATCCGGAGATAAAGGTGGAGCTGATCAATGGGGTGTTCCACCAACTTAGCATTGACAATGCTTTGGTCGCCATTACGGCTGACTACCCCGGAATATCTCCGGTTTCCCAGGTAACTGTGACTGGAGTCCTGATACCATTACTCATCCATGCTTATCTCTGACCACCGTATACCAATGGTGTTCTGCAGGAGGTGCCTTCGAGGCGGGAAGCCGAACCTGCGGCGGTTGGCCAACAAGGGGCAGCTCAGCCCAGCAGGCGGAAAAGAAGTGCGGCGCGAATCGAGACGTCGCCGCAACGGTATGGCGTGCCACCATGTTTTCGGGAAAGATTCCTAGAAGGCACATTAACGCTCGTGGTTTTTTTAGGAGAAAGAGCGCTCGCCGGACTGTGTCCGGAGAGATTGCCGATCAAGCCTCCGCTGGCCAGGCTCCAACGCCAGGTCCGATGGGGGAGGCGAGTGCAAGGCGCGCGTCGGGTGCTCCTCCAATGGAGGACGCCGACAGGTTGTCCGCCACCCGATCTGAGGTGGAGAGCGCCATGAATCACAGGCGCCGCCGGACAGTTCTTTGTGACGCATGCTTCTCCCCGGAGGTGTTAAATGCCTTTAATTCGGGAGATGCGCACCTCCGTGCTGCTCAAGATGGTCTAGCCAGAGCCACGGAGCAGTATGTGAAAGACATACGGGTAAGGAATTTTGACAGTGATATATGCCAGTAGCCTCCGAGACTTGAAATAGTTAGAATAACTGATTTAAGGATCATTTGTTATGCAGGATCTTACGAAGAAGAAATACCCACCTGTCCCAGGAGCTTCAAGAGTGCAAGGCCCAACTTGAGGCCGCACTAGCCGCCACAGGGGGAGCCACAGAGACCCCCTCTGGTAATATATACTTCGAAAGATAAGTAGCTTGTGAAGTGCGGCGTGTGTGTAAGTCTGACAATAATATTGCAGATGGCGCCGGACTAGATCCGGACAAGCAACAACTACTACGCCAGCTGAAGGCCGGCGAGAAGGTGCTTACGAGGGTGCAGCAAGAGAGGAATAAGCTCCAGGATGCCAACACCCAGCTGGGCGAGGAACTAAAAGATGTTTGGGCCCAGCCGTCTGACTCCGTGAAGGAGAATCGGCGGCTTCGTCGCGGCATTTACAGTAAGTGCTTGAGCAAACTTTTGAAAAGAAGAGTTCGATGAGGAAGTCGATTGACAGAAATATGTCTGTAGGCTTGCTCACGGGTCGTCCTGCAGAGGAAATGCTCGGTTCAACGGGTGACCTACTTCCCGAGCTGCTGCAACTGCACGAACGAGTTCGGCAGGTGATGAGCGGAGTCGCCCAGGCCTTGTGGCCATCCGTGTCCCTACCCGAAGGTCTTGGAGAGCTTGCGAAGAAGCTTCAGGGAGCACGGCGGCGCTTCCGGTTGTGGAAGATCTCGGCCTGCCGTCAAGGCGCCAGGGAGGCCTGGGCCATGGTGAAGACACGGTATGCGAAGGCCGACCCAAACCACATGGACGAGGTCGGACCTGTGGGGCCTGATGGGAAGGACATCCCTGCGATCTTAGTGTACGACCAAGTAGAGTTGGCCGCAAAGTATTCACAGTGGGACTGTAAACTAGACAACTTATTAGATGGTATCGAAGAGGAATACCATCAGTCAGCTTGACTGTGTAATTTAAAATGACATGAAAAATGCCTCCTAGCCGGATTGTAGATCGTTTGTCATTGCGGACCTTTTCGCTTCAACCTCGGGACCCGACAGTCCAGAGTGTGTCTGAATACCCTCACGGTTATTAAAAAAAACCGGGGCATGCATGGAGACCAGGCGTAGGGTTCATTAGTGCTTTATCAGACAAGTGCCCAACTAGTTATGTTATATTACATGGTTAGTAAGAAACATCTTCCAGGGACAATAGTTCCGTTAGGGGTTCCTTTCCCTGGGAGGCATGCTCTAAAATGCATGTCCGGACTGCGAAAAAAGCAGAAAAAGCATCTGGGGGCAGATAAATAAATAGTTAAGAAATCATCTTTCAATTCACCGACCGAATATTCCCTTAAGAACACTAGCTTTCGGCTTCACCCAGTCTGAGGTACACATCCGGCTGACCCGGCAGTAACAATCACAGACGTGCTCCCTTTACCTCCTAGCCAAACAATCGGGAACGTAGGGGTAAGCACAGGAGCCAGGCAACCCAGCTTGGCCAAAACTTAAGTCATATCGATGCATATAATGGTGAATAAATGGTACATGCGGAAGTGTGACACATGTATTGGGTATAATGCCCGTATAAATAAGCTTCTGTTAAAGAAGCCCCCAGGTATAATGAGTGCGAATAGCACGTCAAGTGTCTGCGAACAATGCGCAGGTGAGCCACCGAAGGCCCGTGAGAGAAGAAGAAAAAAAGGAAGAAAGGGGGGGAGAAAACTAAAAGACAGTTAAAGTATAAAATATGGACGGGGGAGGGAGACGAACTCAGAGTCCGGTGCTAGGCGTAGAATCTACGGAGACGGTCCGCGTTCCATGGATTTGGCTCGAGTCGGTTGTCCGATGCGTTTCGCAGACGGTATGCCCCGCCGGTCAGGACTTGGTTGATGATGAAGGGACCTTCCCATTTGGGCTTGAGCTTGTCCTTTTTCTTGTCCGGCAGGCGTAGAACTAGTTCGCCAACATTGCAAGTTTTGGCCCGTACGTCTCTGCTTTGATATCTTCGAGCCTGCTGTTGATAGAATGCGGAACGAGCTTTTGCCACGTCACGCTCCTCCTCTAAGGCGTCCAAACTGTCCTGCTGATCCAGCTCGGCTTCTCTTTCTTCGTACATGCGCACGTGAGGTGAGTCATGAATTATGTCGTAGGGAAAAACTGCCTCTACGCCGTATACCATAAAAATGGTGTGAATCCGGTAGTGCGGTTTGGCATGGTCCACAGCCCCCAGAGTACGGAGTCGAGCTCCTCTACCCACTGTGTGTTGGATTCCTTAAGGGACCGCACTAGTCTAGGTTTGATGCCGCTCATTATTAGACCATTTGCTCGTTCGACTTGACCATCAGTTTGAGGGTGATAGACTGAAGCGTAGTCGAGCTTGATGCCCATGTTTTTGCAACAGAGTTTGACCTCGTCGACCGTGAAGTTCGTGCCGTTATCAGTGATGATGCTGTGGGGGACGCCGTAACGGTGTACTACCCCTGATATGAAGTCTATCATGGGTCCGAATTCGGCCATCTTAACTGGCTTGGCCTCTATCCATTTGGTGAATTTATCCACCATGACCAATAGGTATTTTTGCTTGTGGGTTCCTCCTTTAAGGGGTCCAACCATGTCAAGACCCCAGACCGCGAATGGCCAGGTGATGGGTATAGTTTTCAGGGCGGTGGGAGGCATGTGGCTTTGATTAGCAAAGAGCTGGCAACCAACGCATCATTGGACTAAATCCTGAGCGTCTGCCCGGGCCGTTGGCCAATAAAATCCTGTGCGGAAGGCCTTGCTTACGAGGGCCCGGGCTGTGGCGTGGTGCCCACCGAGTCCGGCATGAATTTCAGCAGGGAGATTTCGCCCTTCCTCTTCGAAGATACACCTTTGAAGGACTTCGGTTATGCTTTTCTTATAGAGCTCTCCCTCATGGACCTTATAGGCTTTAGATCGCCGTACTATGCAGTGGGCCTCGTTTTGGTCCTTGGGAAGTTCCTGCCTAGTTAAGTAACCTAGGAATGGCTCAGTCCACGGGGTAATGACTGCCATTATTTCGTGGGCTGAAGGTGTTATTTCACTGGCAGAACCACCGATTGTGTCAGAATGTGCGGTGTCGGGCGGTGCGGTTGGGTCCGGATTGTTGTTTCCGGACTCCCCTTCCCATAGTACGGATGGCTTGAAAAGCCGTTCCAGGAAGATGTTGGGAGGGACGGCATCGCGCTTTGCGCCGGTGCGTGCCAATACGTCCGCCGCTTGATTATTATCCCGGGCTATATGGTGAAATTCGAGCCCTTCAAACCGAGCTGACATTTTCAGAACGGCGTTACGGTAAGCTGCCATTTTCGGATCCTTGGCGTCGAAGTCTCCATTTATTTGGGATATCACGATGTTCAAATCCCCCTGCACCTCTAGGCGTTTAAAGCCCATGGAGACCGCCATCCGGAGGCCATGTAGAAGGGCCTCGTATTCGGCTGCATTGTTGGAGTCCGTGTACATTATCTGGAGTATGTAATTGACTGTGTCTCCGGTTGGGGACGTCAGGACGATGCCAGCCCCCAGGCCGGCCAACATTTTGGAGCCCTCTTTAGGGAGTTCGGCTTCGGTCCATTCAGCGATGAAGTCAGCCAAAACTTGCGACTTGATAGCTCGCCGTGGTTTATAGGTTATGTCGAATGGTAGCAGCTCGATGGCCCATTTTGCAATCCTGCCAGTCGCGTCGCGGTTGTTTATAATGTCATTAAGAGGTACTTCGGAGGCTACTATTATCGAACACTCTTGAAAGTAGTGTCGCAGCTTCCGGGATGCCATGAACACTGCGTACGCTATCTTTTGATAATGTGGATATCGGGACTTGCATGGAGTTAGGACAATGAATACGTAGTACACTGGTTTTTGAAGACGGAACTTGTGTCCATCCATTTCTCGTTCGACGACGAGCACCGCGCTTACAACTTGATGTGTTGCCGCGATATATAATAACATTGGTTCGCCCAAGTTGGGCGCGGCCAGGACCGGATTTGTTGCCAATATGACCTTTATTTCTTCGAGTCCGGTCGTGGCGGCATCCGTCCACTCGAAGTGTTTGGTGCGTCGGAGGAGGCGATAAAGGGGTAATGCCTTTTCACCTAAGCGGGAGATGAAGCGGCTTAGAGCCACCACGCATCCAGTCAATTTTTGTATTTGCCTGAGGTCTTTTGGGATATCCAATTGTGACAGAGCTCGTATCTTGGCTGGGTTTGCCTCAATTCCTCTACTGGATACAATGAAGCCCAAGAGCTTTCCGGGTTAAGCTTAATGTCATATGCTCGGAGATTGTTAAATGTGAGCCTCAAATCGTCTACTAGAGTTTCGACGTGTTTGGACTTGACGACCACATCGTCTACGTATGCCTCCACTGTTTTGCCGATCTGGGTTGCCAGACATGTCTGAATCATGCGTTGATATGTTGCGCCGGCGTTTTTGAGCCCGAAGGGCATTGTGTTGAAGCAGAATGGTCTGTATGGAGTAATGAATGCCGTTGCGGCTTGGTATGGCTCCGCCATCTTGATTTGATGGTAGCCGGAGTATGCGTCGAGGAAGCACAATGAATCGTGCCCTGCGGTAGCATCGATAATTTGATCGATGCGGGGGAGGGGGAAGGGATCCTTTGGACAAGCCTTGTTAAGGTCCTTGATATCGACACACAGGCGCCAGGATTTGTCCTTCTTTGGTACCATTACCAGGTTTGCTAGCCAGTCCGGATGTTTTATGTCTCTGATGAATCTGGCCTCTAATAGTTTGGCTAGCTCCTCTCCCATTGCTTGTCTTTTGGGTTCGGAAAATCGCCGAAGAGCCTGTTTGACTGGCTTGAATCCTTTTAGGATATTTAGGCTGTGCTCTGCCAGTCGGCGTGGAATTCCTGGCATGTCTGAAGGGTGCCAGGCAAAAATGTCCCAATTTTCCCATAGGAATTCTCGTAGTGCGGCGTCTACATCAGGGTTTAATTGTGCCCCAATGGAGGCCGTCTTTGTAGGGTCCGTTGGATGGACTTGGAATTTGACTATTTCGTCCGCTGGCTTAAAAGAGGTGGACTTGGATCTTTTGTCAAGTATCACGTCATCCCTGTTCACCATGGAGCGCAGCGCTGTGAGTTCCTCGGCCGCTAGGGCTTCAGATAGCGCCTCTAGGGCTAGAGCGGTTGTCTTATTTTTGGCGCACAGCGCTACGTCCGGATCACTGGCGAGGGTGATGATTCCGTTGGGCCCAGGCATTTTGAGCTTCATGTACCCGTAATGGGGTATAGCTTGAAAAATTGTGAATGCCTCTCGTCCTAATAAAGCGTGATATCCGCTGCTGAACAGGGCCACATGGAATGTGATCTCCTCGGACCTGTAGTTGTCCGGTGATCCGAATACTACATCCAGTGTTATTTTTCCTGTGCAGCATGCTTCCCGACTAGGGATTATTCCTCTGAAGGTTGTGTTGCTTCGCTCAATGCGGCTCCAGTCTACTTCCATTTTTCGAAGGGTTTCCTCGTAGATGAGGTTTAATCCGCTGCCGCCATCCATGAGTACCTTAGTAAGGCGAAAGCCGTCCACTATTGGACTGAGGACCAATGCGGCTAGTGCTCGGGCTGTTCGGAATTTAGGTTCGTCACTGGCGTTAAAGGTAATAGCCGTGTCGCTCCATGGATTTATTGTTGCTACTTGGTAGACTTCGGCGAGGCTGCGGAGTGTTTGTTTCCGCATATTATTTGATGCGAAATTCTCGAAGACTGTTAATACCGTACTGGTACTGTTAGGCTGGTTCTCTGGGGCTAGAAGCTCTTCGCCACTTTTGGCCACCTGTCGTAGTATCCAACATGCTCGAAGGCTATGTGTTGGAGTGGCGCCCTATGTGCTATGGATTTTGCAGGGTCCGCTAAGCCATCCCTCCAGTACGGTTCCGTGCCCTTTAGGGGTTTTTTGCTTTTTGGTTTTTAACCCAGGTGCCTGAATATGATGCACCCTTTTATTTCATACTAGGGTTGTGTTCGGAGCCGGATTGTCCCAAAATTTGGTTTCGGTTTTCCAGGCACTCTCCATTGCACAGTACTTTCGTATTATGGACACCAAGTCGGCGAAGCGTGTAATTTCACGACGACTTATGGCGTTCATGATTCCCTTGTCCGTGCAATTATTGCAGAAGATTGAGATTGTGCTTTCCTCACGGCAGTCCTTTATCCTGTCCATAACCAGGAGGAATCTGGCCCAGTAATGGTGTACTGTTTCTGCAGGCTCTTGCCGGATTCGGTATAGATCTCTTATGTTTGGGTGGGCGGGTGGAATTATATTCGGAACCCCGTCCAATCTAAGACTCAAGGGCAGAAAAGTTTCCGAACTTGGAAGCTTGGGTTGTTGGATGTTGTCCAACGAATCTGGCCCGCTGCCTGACTTTAGGTTCAGTGCTTGATTGACATCCGTCCCTCCGCAGGAATCCGTCATGGAGGGGTCGGGAATTCGGACATAGCTTGTCCTTAATGTAGAAGAATAGTCGCTGTGCTGTTCCTCCACCACATCAACATGGTGGGAAGCCTGGGGAGAGTTGATCTCTCTCAGATTAGTTTTAAGCCCAATCTGATCGTAGTCTGTAGCGACTCCCAGGGCGGCTATGCGATCCAAGAGCTCATTTAAGGAGGAGAGCTCCATCGAATCTAGCTGCTCGGCGAGTTCCGAGTTGACGTGAAGATTGCTTTTGGCAACAGTGCCGTCTTTAAAGACGGGACGAGGCATCTTTCCTGATTGCGACGGCACAGAGGAACTCTCAATGAAAGCACCAATGTCGGTGTCAAAACCGGTGGATCTCGGGTAGGGGGTCCCGAACTGTGCGTCTAGGCGGATGGTAACAGGAGACAAGGGACATGATGTTTTTACCCAGGTTCGGGCCCTCTCGATGGAAGTAAAACCCTACTCCTGCTTGATTAATATTGATGATATGGGTAGTACAAGAGTAGATCTACCACGCGATCAAGGAGGCTAAACCCTAGAAGCTAGCCTATGGTATGATTGTTGTTCGTCCTACGGACTAAAACCCTCCGGTTTATATAGACACCGGAGAGGGCTAGGGTTACACCGAGTCGGTTACAATGGTAGGAGATCTACATATCCGTATCACCAAGATTGCCTTCCACGCCAAGGAAAGTCCCATCCGGACACGGGACGAAGTCTTCAATCTTGTATCTTCATAGTCTTGGAGTCCGGCCAATGATGATAGTTTGGCTATCTGGACACCCCCTAGTCCAGGACTCCCTCACATCCCCTTACCAGTACCCTTACTGGCCCGGACATCGCCTGTATCTGCTCAGCGAGCATCTCGTCCACAGCCGGATTGCCCGTGCTGTGATCCGGTGCGAACTTGGAGCGCCGCACCGAACCGCCGTCCGACCGGCGTGCCCCTCGTCCGCCTCTCTCATGTGCTGAAGATCCGATACTCTCCAAGGAAAAATCTAGTCCTCGGTAAGCCGTCGGGTTAACCTTGGCCTTCACCATCCCGGACTGTCTTCCAAATCTGTGTGGCGGTGTACACCAGAGTTTACCGCTAAACTTGCCCGATGGTGCTCCTTGAATCCCTCGTCTTCCACATGATTTTTCCTGGTGCCCGTGGTAGCCGCATGAGTAGCAAAAGTTCGGCAGTTTTCGTACTATATCTGGAACTCTACCTTCGTCCTCTTTTGCTTTAGTTAGGCAAACATGGCCACTGATGTCTCCAATGGCTGGTTGACTGGAATAGCCACTTTCATACACATATAATCTCCTGTGTTCTCCCCTAGCTCCGTTTGCAAGATGGTGCCCAAGTTAGCATAAAGAGCTCTAGCCACTGCCTCTGTCCTCCAGTTCATGGGCACGTCAAGGATTCGCACCCATATCCTCATCATGTCCAAAATATATTCAGAGACTTTCCTCATACCATCAAACGCCTTGATCAGCAACGGATCATATTCGTACTTCCATGGCCCTCCTCTGAGGACACGAGACATGTCCACCTCACATTCAAAGTGCACCAAGTACTTGTTGTCCCCCTGGTAGGCATAGCCAAAGTCCTCCTTCAACCTCCAGCCTTCAACAATGTTCTCAAACAGAGTATGGGGAGACGGCTGGTCTAACGAATACACAAGCATGATCACTATCCACAGATGCTCTGGTTGCTGTAGAACACCATCTTCTTCCAGATCCACCTTGACAAGTGCGGCATCCTCATCAGGATCCTCTCCTTCACAGGAACCCTCTGGTCATTCGCCTTCCAGACCATCTTGCTTCCTGCCTGCTGGCACCGCGTCTGTCGCTCCCATCATCACTGTCGTCTTGAACTGGTCCAAGATCGTCAATGTCTTCAGCCTCGGACTGACTCGTGTAGCGGCCTCGGATCCCCTGGAGGGAGGCTTAGGGCGAGCAGCATCCATGGAGGGAGCCCCGTATGCGACCCCACCCGCCTCCGGGTTCACCTTGGTCGCCACTGGCAACTTGGCTGAGTTCTGCGAGGCCGTCGACATGCTACCAGGCGACATGTCCATGATGATCTCCGACGTGCTCCCCAACAGATTATTGTGTGCCCTTGGTTGCCTCTTAGAAACCCTAGATGAGTTTTTGTAGCGAGTTGGTGGAACTTCCTTGCGTGAAGGGTTAGGACTCCTGGGGTCCCGATCGATGATGGAGGGATCGCAGGGCCCAACAAACCCTGCAGACCGAATAGCGGACGAGGCCGCAGCAGGTCCGATTGCCCGCTTGGGAGCAAGGGCTGACGGCATGCCACACGCGGCCAGCGCGGTGGTGGCGGTGGGGCGTTCGCCTCCATGTCGCTAGAGGAGGGAAACCCTAGGTTGAGTACCTTGTAACCAAGTAATTAATAGTCTAATCGTGTATATTTTTCGAAAGCACTTGGGCTCCATCGGCGCGCATCTACAAACCGGTGTTGCAAGGATGCCTCAGTACTGTTAGCCAGTGCAACCGCTACCGTGTTTTGAGGGGGGCCTGCCATGATGTGAGGTATGTTGCAAGGCATCAGTGCTATGGAGTGTTGTCGTGCCGCAAGCCAATTTGACATGAGACATTGCTAGGATCGTCGTCGATGCTGCAAGCCGATGCTGCAATAGTCGTGTTGCAAGTTGAGGTTATATGGGGCGCTCCCGTACTGAAGGAGTGTCGTCGGTGTTGCAAGTCTGCAAGTCAATGTTGTGAGTGTCATCACCATGCTGCAAGCCGTTGCTACTTGGGGCACCATCGTGCTGAAGGAGTGTTGCTCATGCTACAAGACGACATTGCGAGGGTCGTCGACATGCTGCAAGCTAATGCAACATGCAGCGCCACCGTGCTGCATACGTGTCATCATACAATGATTGGATGTTGTGAAGGACATCTTCTGCTATGGGGAGCATTGGCCTGCTCCGAGGCATGCTCCAAGCCAGTGTTGCGTGCCATGTTGTGGGATGGTGCCGCTGATATGGGCCCATCGCCAATGTTGCAAGCTATTGTTACCTAGGCACTGAAGGAGTGTTGTATGTGCTGCAATCCGATACTGCGAGGGTAAACGTCATGCTGCAAGCTGACGCTGATGCTACATGTGGCACCGTTATGCTACAAAAGTGTCATCGGTGTAGCAACATCATCAATGAAACAAGGCTACCATTGTAGCATTGTCATGGTCGTCGACGCATGCTGTCAAAGCACACTGTGGCCGTTCGAAGAACGCCATCACAACATCGCCGCAGTCGTCGAAGCACGTCGTCATAACATCATCGAAGCATCAAGGCTGCCATTGTGGCATCGCCCTGATCGTTGACGCATGTTGTCAAAGCACCCACGTACATTCAAAAAGAACGCCACCAAGACATTATCGCAGACGTTGAAGCATGTCATCGCAACATTGTTGAAGCAGTCGGGCCGCCTAGTAGCATTGCCACTGTCGTCGACGCATGTTGTCGAAGCACACCATGGTCGTTTGAAGAACACCATCGCGACATCGCCGCGGCCATCGAAGTACATCGCCACAATATCATTGAAGCATCAAGGCTACCAATATAGCATCCCCATGATCGTTGACACATGTGGTCGAAGCACAGCACTGCCGTTCGAAAGAATGCCATCCTGACATCATCGCGGACCTCAAAGCATGTCATCTCAACATTGTTGAAGTAGTAGAGCCATCTGGTATCATTGCCACGGTCGTTAACGCATGCTGTCGAAGCACACCATAGCCGATCGAAGAACGACATCGCGACATCGTCGCGGCCGTTGAACCACGTCGTCACAACATCGTCGAAGCATCAAGGTTGCCGTTGTAGCATCGCCGTGATCATTGATGCATGCCATCGAAGCACCGCGGACGTTCAAAAGAACGCCATCGCGATATTATCCTAGGCATTGAAGCATGTCATCTCAACATTGTTGAAGTAGTCAGGCTGCTTGGTAGCATTGCCACGGTTGTCGACGCATGTTGTCAAAGCACACCGTGGCCGTTAGAAGAACGCCGGCGCGACAGCCCCACGGCCATCGAAGCACTCATGACAACATCATTAAAGCATCAATACTGCTATTGTAGCGTCGCCGCGATTGTTGACACATATCGTCAAAGCACACCACTACCATATGAAAGAACGCCATCGTGACATCATTGCAGACGTTGAAACATGTCATCACAACATTGTTGAAGCAGTCGGGCCGCCTGGTAGCTTTGCCACCGTTGTGGACGCATGCTGTAGAAGCACACCGTGGCCTTTCAAAGAACTCCGTTGCAACATCCCCGCGTCTGTCGAAGCACATCGTCGCAACATCATTGAAGCATCAAGTATGTCATTGTAACATCGCCTCATTCGTTGAAACATGTCATCGAAGCACACCACTCCTATTCAAAAGAACGCCATCGCGACATCATCGCGGACGTCGAAGCATGTCATCTCAGCATTGTTGAAGCATTCGGGCTGCCTGGGAGCATTGCCACGGTCGTCAACGCATGCTATCCAGGCACACCCTGGCCGTTCGAAGAACGCCGCCGCGACATCGCCATGCCATCGAAGCACATCATTGCAACATCATCGAAGTATCAAGGCTACCATTGTAGCATCGCTGCGATCGTTGACACATGTCGTTGAAGCACACCACTGCCGTTGGAATGAACGCCATCGCGACATCATCACGGACGTTGAAGCATGTCATCTCAACATTGTTGAAGCAGTCGGGCTGCCTAGTAGCATCACCACGGTCGTTGAATCAGTCAGACCGCCGTCGTAGCACGCTTCATAACAACACCGTGGTCGTCGAAGCCGTCGGGTCGCCGTCGCAACACGACTCGTAACATCACCATGGTATTCGAAGGAGTTGGACCGCCATCATAGAGACCACAATCGAGCATTGTAGCACTAAGGGATGCGTGTGGCTACACCCTCAAGTAAACACATGGCATAGGTACCAGTTGCATGGGCCCCGATGTTGTTTACTTGAGCGTGTTGGCATATACATTCTGGAGTGGCATGATCTCATGGTCTAAGGAACAAATACTTGACATGAAGAAAGTTGTAGAAATTAAATAAGTGATACGATCTGATGTTAAGCTTATGGTTGGGTCTATCATCTCGTTATCAAAATGATAACTCATGTCTATGATTAGAAAATCTTAACCATCTTTGATCAACGAGCTAGTCTAGTAGAGGCTCGCTAGGGACACTGTATTCACTTATGTATCCACACATGTATTTAAATTTTTGGTCAATACAATTATAGAATGGACAATAAACATTTATCATGAACAAGGAAATATGATAATAACATCTTTATTATTGCCTCTAGGGCATATTTCCAACACAAAGGACCCTTAAAAAATAGGAGGCTATTATCAGCAAATAATAAATGTGAGATACCTGGAGTATGTTCAACCAGAAATGTTGGATAGCCCCACTCGCATAAGCATTATTAAGTAACAACAAAAGGGTCTCAACCACAAACAAGAACATGTACACAGATAATGGATTCCATGCCCGAGACCACTAGGAGGTTGGAAAGAATCTAGCAGTTGGCAATTAAAACACACTAAAAATTTCTCTGGCTAACACAAATCATAGTCCACTGCAACACAAGCTGGAGCAAAACCATATGCTTGAAGCATACTTTTCAAAAACCTCCAGTCCACACGATCATATGCCTAGATCCAACTTGTATGAACAGTATGCACCCCGATTATCTTTTAGCGTACTCAGCGAATGCATACATTCAAAAGCGAGCATTATCAAAAGTTAATCTTCCAGGAATGAAAGCACTTTGGGTAGGAGAAATCATACCATCTAGTAGTGGTATCAGTCTGTTAAGAAGACACTTGGAGATAATTTTATATTTGACATTGCATAAACTGATTGGCTGAAAATCTTTTATCGACCGAGGATTCTTCACTTTAGGAATAAGCACAATAATTGTATTATTAATCTCCGCTGGCACTACTAGAAAAAGGCTTGCTAATGGCGCACCTGTTTTGCCTACTAATGGCGCACTACAGGTGCGCCACTAGCATCACGCCATTACATTTTATACTAATGGCGCACTAGGGAGTGCGCCATTAGTATATCATACGGTGCGCCATTACTATCTGACTTAGTAATGGCGCACCGCATAGAAGTGCGCCATTAGTAACAATTTTTTTCAAATATTTTTTTAGAAAAAAAAATAATTTTTTTTTCGTTTTTTCTTAATCTCGGGTCACTATGGTTTAATCTCTAGTCAAATCGCACTAAGTGGTCAAACTTCCCGGAAGGTTACCCATCCTCACACTACTCCAGCCCAAGCACACTTAACTTTGCAGTTCTATCCAACCCTAGCACCACCTCACTCAACAGGCACTTGTTGATATATCTATCATATCAATCCTATTAAACCTTGTTGATGTCTAGGACTTTGTTAATGTTCATGAGTATGATGAAATTTTGAAAAATATTTCAAACTTCCCGGTCATATTACGTATCATTTTTTAAAAAAAATTCAAAAAAAAATTAAAACTATTTTTTTTTCTGTTACTAGTGGCGCACCTAGCAAATGGTGCGCCACTAGTAAGTTTCAATTTTTTTTCATTTTTCCCCTCTAGATCTTAAAAGCCCCGTAACATTTTTTCTGTTAGATTTTTAAGGATTTTGAAAATTTTTAACGGGGTTTCCCCGGTTAAATTCGGATGTAACTTTTCGAGTAGATGATTTTTCATATAAAAAACTTTTTAATCCGAGTTCGTATGCAAAAGTTATGCCCATTTTATAAATTCCAGAGAGATCTTGCAAATAATGTTGAAATTCATATTTGTAAATTTTCCCAACAAGTAGACCACATATCACATGGCAAACTTATTTTCTTTTATTTTTTTGACATTTCCATCATTTTCTTTTTTTTTAACTGAAAAGGCGGACCAGGGGGGCATTCGGTGGAATTTTTTGGCCAAGTTAGTAATGGTGCACCGTGGGAGTGGTGCGCCATTACTAGTTCAACTAGTAATGGAACTAGTAATGGCGCACCACTCCCACGGTACGCCATTACTAGTTTTGAAAAAAAAATTGAAAAAAATTAGTAGTGGCGCATCGTGGATGTGGTGCGCGCACACTATCCCCTGGTGCGCCATTACTAGTTTTGAAAATAAAATTGAAAAAAATTACTAGTGGCGCACCGTGGATGTGGTGCGCCATTACTAGTTTAACTAGTAATGACGCACTATACCCTGGTGCGTCATTACTAGTTTTGAAAAAAAATGTTACTAATGGCGCACCGTGGATGTGGTGCGCCATTAGTATTTGGACACTAATGGCGCACCAACACATGATGCGCCTTTAGTATATAGTAGTGGCGCACCACATGTGTGGTGCGTTATTAGTGTCCATATCATCTATAGACCTTTTCCTAGTAGTGTGGCGTACATCTAGAAAAACAGAACCGTTGTACTGTGCATACAATATCTTCCTTTAGAAACACCAATTCCTCTAAAAAACAACTGTAAACTCATTTGGCCCAGAGCCTTCAATGGACCAATATGGGAAAGAGCATGTTCATAAAAAGGTTTGCAAAGATTCTCATTCATCTCATCATTCACCAAAGGTTTCACAAGCGGGATATCACGAGAAGGATTTACCGTATTATCAGAAGAGTAAAGATGCTTAACAAAAATGAGTTTGTGATACCTTTGATCTCCTCCATTTCATTAGATAGAGACACATCGCTCCTTCTGAGGGCATATATATTATTTTTCTTAGCTCTCCAAGTAGCCTTTCTCTGAAAGAATTTTGTTTTCCTGTCACCGCATTTCATTTTGTCCAAACAAGATATCTGCTTCCACATGATTTCTTCCTTCATCAAGGGCTCATCCATCTCCTCGAGGATTTTCTTCTTCTCCATAATAGAAGTATGGCCATTTCCTTTGAAGAGCAGATTTAATTTTTTTCACGTCGTTTCAAGGTTTTTATGAAAATAACCAATATAATCCTACTCCACCCATGAAGGGTATTCATAAGATTGTCCAAATTATTTGCCACATCTCCCCAAGTTACCAACATGCGTACTTTTATTCCAACATAATTCAATTTGATCTTTCAGTGCCGCAGCCTCCCTTTCCGAACGCGCTTCATATTTCAGATGTTTAATAAACGTACCGGATAAGGAACACCGAACAACTGAAAATGAGAATAGGGCAATGATCTGACCTTGAGCTAATAATATGTGAGACCTTGCAATCAAGACACATAGAAGACCACTGAGAACACGCCACTGCACGGTGAAGACGCACTTTCACATTTTTGTGACCTTACTGCTTGTGATTCTAAGTCCAATAAACTTCCAAAAATAAATCCCAAATCAAATAAGTTGCATTCAGATAAAAACTCACAAATATTTGCCATAAGTTTAGCCCACCATTTGTTACGAGAAAAATGCCACGTAGCTTCGTTAAAATCGCCAGCCATAAACCAAGGTCCAGCCCCAAGCGGTTTAATTCGCTTTAACAGATCCCGCATAACATACTTTTGGCTCGTCTTTGGTTTACCATAGACAAAGGTACTTTTCCACTTAGTGCCATCTTATTTGCAGACGTACATGCCAATAAAATGTCACCATATTTATTCAGCTCCAGAGTATAAAGATCATCCCAAAAGACCGCTACACCACGACCTTTGCCTGGAGGAACAGAAACAATAAACACATTTTTTATACCCAAGCGATTATGCAAACTCTCAACATACTCTTTATTTTTTCTTGTTTCAGAAAGAAAAATAACGTTGGGCCGGCGTGTCTTTGAGAGAGACACAAGTTCTTGGACTGTCTGAGGTTGATCTAAACCTTGGCAGTTCCAGCTAATTTTTTCTCACGGCTCCTTTCGGCGACATCATGCACGCCTGTCAATTGACCGGTATTATTCTCATATGTTCCTTTTCTATTCTTCATAGAACTGTTGCTTTAGATTTCTGCATAAATCGTGTGAGATTTTATCTACTTGAATATATAGGCAAGCCCAAAATATTGCTAACTTGCCTACTAATAAAAAATGGGACTTTGACTCACCTAAAGCTCACAGCCTCGATCGAGATCTATTTGTTGATGGGTGGCATTGGGCTATTGATGGGGAAAACATGCATTAGGAAGAAGAGCGAGGTAAAAGAGCGAAAAACTAGTCTAAACCAATGAAAAAAAATAGCGCGGTACAGCAAAATAGCGGCAACCTCAAAATATGTTGTTAGCGTGCTATATCGTGCTATAGCGTGCTATTAGCGAGACATTGTACACCGATATATTTAGCGAGAAAATTCTCAATACGCTATAGTGTGCTATTAGCGACGCTATAGCGCGCTATTTTTTTCAGTGGTCTAAACCATGCTATTGCATGGGTTGCTTGTTTCAGGCGGAATGAGTAGTTTTTTTTTTCGAAACGGAGGCAAAAGATTTGCCTCATCGATTAAATAAGAGAGAGTAGATTAGAGTTTTACAGCAACCACCTTAAACACGGCATGCGGACTACTCATCGATATACAATAAGCCCTAGTTTCTTTGCACCAGCTGTAACCCAAAGCTTGGCCTCCTCCAGGATTGTGTTAAGAAGAATAGGCGGCGGAGCACTTTTGTGTCGGAACACCCTAGCATTACGTTCATTCCAGATGGTCCAGGAGAGCCAAGGCACTCCTGTTGGGGACGTGGCTCCCAGTACCATCCTCCCACCAATCCAGGACGGAGCCATGAAGATGCCACCTGGAGGTGTCAATGTGATGAAGACCAAGCTTGGCCGCGAGAGACCTCCAAAGCCGAATAGTGAAGCGGCACTTGAAGAGAAGATGAGCACATGTTTCCTGCTCCCTAGAGCAAAGAGGACACAGACCGCAGTTGGCCCACCCATGCCTCTCCAGGCGGTCCGCAGTCCAGATCCTATCTTGAATAGTCAACCAAGCAAAGAATTTGATCTTCGGAGGAGCCCAAACTTTCCAGACCATGCGATCCATTGGTGACAAGGTTAACCCAAGAAATTGAGCTTTATAAGCACTGGCTGTCGAGTACATCCCATCATTGGAATGCTTCTAGGTGATGTCGTCCTCCCGATGCTCATCAAGATGGACGTCATCCAGAAGCATCCAAAGAGTGAAAAACTCTTGAATGTGATCTCCGGTGACGACGGCGTTGTAGCTGATTTGGAAGATCCAAGCGTTCCCTCTAATAGCCTCCCTAACCTTCCAGTTCTTTCTCCTGGAGGCCTCATAGATGTGTGGGGCGATCTCTTTAGGCTTACGGCCAAGGAGCCAAGGAGAATCCCAGAAAGGCGTTTTGGCTCCATTTCCCAGAGTAATGGTGGTGGAGGCATAAAAGAAGCTGAGATCATCCTCCGAACAAGGGTTGCCAAAACCAACCCACAATCTATGGGGCTCCTTCCATTCGAACCAAGGCCACCTAAGGCGAAGAGCACGTGCAAATTTTTCAGAGTTAAGCACCCCCAAGCCACCATACTCCTTGGGCCTACAAACTGTGTCCCATTTCACTTTGCACTTGGCTCCCGTAGTCTTGTCAGCACCTGACCAGAGGAAAGCCCGTTCAATCTTGGTCAGACTATGAAGAGTGCTTTGAGGCACGATGAGCGGTGTGACTGAGAACACCGCTTGGGAGCAAAGGACTGATTTGACAAGGGTCATGCGGCCCATAGCTGTGATGTTTTGGCCTTCCCAAGTAACCAATTTGCAGGCCGCCTTGTCTTCGAGATACTGAAAATCCACCCGCTTGAGCTGCCAGACCGAGAGCGGGAGGCCTAAGTATTTGACCGGGAATGACGCACGGGTGGCCGGCAAGCTCCCAAGGATGGGCTCAAGATGAATGTGGGCACACCTAATTGGCATGACCGAGCTCTTCTGAAAGTTGCAACAGAGGCCCGTAACCTCGCCAAAGCCTCTCAAGATCGCTGCAAGGTTGTCAATGTCCTGCTTGAAAGGAGCCACAAAGACGGCCGCATCATCAGCATAAAGCGAAGTCCGCATCTCGGCCCCTCGTCCCCAGACCTTGCGAAGGAGACCTTTTGCTGTTGCCAAATTAAGGATTTTCTGAAGCGGGTCGATCGCAATGACAAAGAGCAGGGGGAAGAGGGGATCCCCCTGCCGAAACCCGCTGCCGTGCTTGATGGGCGGCCCTGGCAGACCGTTGAGAAGGATGCGGGAGGATGATGTCGAGAGAAGAGCAGCAACCCAAGCACGAAATCTGGTGGGAAACCCAAGCCGTTGAAGAAGCTCCAGGAAATATCCCCACTTCACAGAGTCAAAAGCCTTCTTGATGTCAAGCTTGAAGAGGAGGGCAGGAGTTATGCACTTATGTAACCTCCGCGCGAGGTTCCTCATATACAAGAAGTTGTCATGGATGCTGCGCCGCTTGATGAAAGCGCTTTGGGCGTTCGAGACAATACCATCCATAAGTGGGGCAAGCCGGAGCGAGAGTACTTTGGCGATGATTTTGGCAATGGAGTGAATGAGGCTAATGGGCCTGTAGTCAGAAATGCCCTCAGCCCCATCCTTCTTGGGAAAGAGAACAACATTGGCAGAGTTTAGCCAGTGGAGCTCGTCTATGTGAAGGGAGTCAAAGCGTTGGACCACCCTCAGGACCGTATGCTTGATGACCCCCCAGCACCTCTTGAAGAACAGTCCCGTGAAGCCGTCAGGGCCAGGTGCTTTATCAGAAGGCATGACCTTGATGGCCCCCAAACCTCCTCCTCAGAAATGGTGGCATGAAGGCCGTGCGAATCATGGGGTTCAACGCCTAGCTCTTCCCAGTTAAAGTCCTTGGCGCTTGAACCCCTTCTCCCCATCACCTCATGGAAGTGGTCGTGAATGATCTTCTCTTTTTCTGTGTGCTCGGTTACCCAACCATGCCCGTGCTTGATCCGATGAATGTCGTTCTTTCGCCGCCTAGCATTAATGTGCCGATGGAAAAATTTGGTGTTACCATCACCATCTTTCAAATTTGCAACCCTTGCACACTGACTCTTTCGAGCCCTCTGGAGCACCGACAAGCTAATAACCCTTCTCTTTAGTCTCGAGCGGAGGTCCCGCTACTCAGGGAGAGGGGTCTCCCCTCCTGCGCAATGTCAAGGTGAAGGATCACCAGCTGAGCCGCATGAAACTGGACCTTCGCCTTGGAGAAAAGCTTCTTACTCCACTCAGAGAGACGCAACGCGGTTTTCTTGAGCTTTTGATACAGAATCTGGTACGGCTCAGTGTGTCTCACCCGCTCGGCCAAGCCTTCGAGACCACCTCGTCAAAACCAGGCAAGGACACCCAGAGGTTTTCAAACTTGAAGGACCGAGGCCGCCTAGGCCCCCCGTCGTCGGCGAGCAGCAGAGGGCAGTGATCGGAAAGGGATGACGAAAGGGCATGAAGCACATGAGTGTTGAAGGACAAGTCCCAGGTCTCATTGCAGAAGAAGGAGTCCAGTTTGCAAAGGGTTGGGTTTTCCCTCTCGTTGCTCCACGTGAACCGCCTATTCTGCAGATGGATCTCCTTGAGCTCACATGACTGCAGTGTGTCCCAAAAGCGCTTAATCCTCCTCCGGTTGATGTTTCGCTTGTTCTTGTCCCTAGCACGATATATTTGGTTGAAGTCCCCAAGCACGAGCCATCCCAAACCCGGAAGTGGCTTGCAAGAGCATAGCTCAGCAAAGAAGGCCTCCTTGCACGCATAGTCCGTAGGCCCGTAGACATTAGTCAGCTTGAAACACACCTCATTCTCGAGGACTCGGACCGAAGCCGAAAGGCAATAAGCCGAGAAAGAAATGTCGGAGACCTCGAGAACACTGTCATCCCATAGCAGCAACAATCCACCCCTTGTCCCTACAGCCGAACGTTGCACAAAATTCTGCAGCCTGTTACCACCGAGAAAGGCAGCAGTAAACACATCCATGTTATCCAGTTTTTTCTCTTGCAGATACACAATTTGGCAGGAGGAAGACGCAATGGTAGCACTAACAGTTGCCCGCCTTGCCGGACAGTTTAATCCCCTAACATTCCAACACAGTGTGTTGATGGGCTGACTTAACATGGAGACAGCAGGAACACACATGGTTGAGCAGAACCATAAGAGCATAAGTCTGTGAAGAAGCATCGCAAGCTTGAAGATAACAGGCGCATTTGACTTTGAAGACTGAAGGCACAACATCCATCCGTGTGCACACAGCAAGGTTCAGAGTACAGACACAACATAGAAGAAAAGATACAGACCCCTCTGGGCCAACTAGCCATATTTGCTAACATAAGAAACATGGCAGCATCCAGAGCAAACAAGCAGATCAGACTGCATCAAGGCCCACACTTCCCTAGAGCACAACGTCATCCTGAGCCGAAGCAATCTCCAGGGCCCCTTCGCCGCCGTGGTCGATCAGGGCATCTTCAACATCATTGACGGCCTTGTCGTCGAGGCGGAAGAAATCACGCATGGCCACAATCACCTCTGGGGGTAGCTGCTCCTTGAACTTGGCGGTGAAGTCGTCTAGAGTGGCCTCTGTCACATCCTTGCCATCCTTAGTAATACCCAGGCTGCGAGCGACCAGCCGCTCAGCAGTTTTGGCCACCAGAGCAATCACCGGGCCACCAGAGCGCCTGATGCGCTGAAGGGAAAGGCCACCCTTGCAGGAAATCCGCACTCCAGCCAGTGTCTTCCTGCGAGCCGCCGGCGGCCTGGGAGGCGAGGAACCAGGCGAGGCAAGGATGCCCGGCTGACGATCCACGAAGAGAGGCGCCACAGCCCCCTCCCCAGCCGGGGCCACGCTAACATGCACCGGAGAAGGGGTCCGCCGCACCGAACCATCACAGAGCAGCGGCGGCGTGGGTGACCCTTCGAAGCCCGGGGGCCTAGCGGGTGAAGGTAGTGGCTCCAGCAGCATCCCAGGCGAGCAGAGAGCCAGCGTGACGGGATTGGCATGCAGCAGCGGAGAACTCTGTGCTCCAGCCCTCTTGGACCGCGGGTTGGGCCGCAGCACAGAAGTTGGGGAGCGGGCGGGGACGCCGGCGAAGAGGGAGCCTCCAGCGAGCGCCTCCGATCACCACGGGGAGAGCCGTGCCGAGTGGTGGAACGCCCACGGTTCCCAGCACGCTCCCCCTCCAGAGCGGGCAGGAGCTCCACGGCACGGTCAAGGGTACTGCCACCCGAACCGGAGCCACGCAGGAGCCCAGCGCCGGCGACCACTGCCTGAACAGAAGCCGATAGGGGAAGGTCGGAGGGCACCGCCGCGCGACGACGACCGCCCGACCGGTCCCTGGAGCGATCTTGGCCAGCCTCCCGCTGGCGATCACGCGTGTTGCGGGAAAGGGAACGACGCATCCCTGGTGGCCCCAGCCCTCACGAGTGCGGGCACCATCGCGGCCACGGCGCCCATCGTGGTCTTCATCATCACGCCGGTCATTGCGTCGAGCATCACGGGCCGGAGCAGCGCGCCTGTCTGGCGGGATGTAGGTACCGTCGACGAACTTTCTGTACCAAGTGAACTCCTCGACGTCCGGCGGCGGCGGGTTGTCGTCATCTTCTCCGGCCTTGGAATGGTCTTCAAGGAGGTCCAGGTGGATTATGACGCGGTGGCGAAGCCCGCGGCGCCCTCGACGCCGGTGCCCGCGGGCGGGCAGGGTGAGCCACTTCACCTTAGGGATGGCGCTGGGGTCGGCAGTCCAAGCCCAGAGCGACAGGTCGCGGGTGTCCTCCTTGCGACGGGAGCGGGGCTCGATGTAGTCCAGAGAGCAGCGACGACCGATGAGGAATGTGGCCACGTACTCGTTCCAGGCATGCAGGGGCACCCCCTCCAGGCATAGCCGGACGTGCAGCAGCATGTCTTCATTGTCAGCATGAGCCTCCAGCCTCCATTGCCGCGCAAAGATGCGAAAGCCCGAGCCAGGCAGGTAGTCGCGGGACACGGCATCAGCGCAGTGGTGTTGGTGCATGAAGCGGATGAGGAACCTCTCCGGGTAGTGCTTGACCACCTCGACGTCCTCCTTGCGAGCCCCCAAGGCCCTGGCGACGTCCGCCGCCACCTGCTGGCAGGAGACATCCTGACGGTCACCCTCGAGCCAGGCAACCGCCGCGTTGGTGGAGAGGACGGCCGACTCCGCTTGCATCTCGGGCGTCGCCGGGACGACGACGAAGTCTTCGGCCGGCCTGAGTGAGGCATCCCCAGGCCGCAGCGCCATGCCCAAGGGGGCGGGCGAAAACAGAGGAGGTAGCGGCACAGCACCGTGCTCGTCCGGCGCTCTGGATTCCCACCCCCGGCCTGGGCGGGAAGGAGCTTGAGCAGAGGTTGCAGCGGGGCGAGGCAGAGGAGGGGGTGGCAGGACGGGGCAGTCAAGAGAGCTCAGGGGCATCCATCTGTTACGGCAGCCCAGCGATTTATGCCCATTCTGCAGGCAGTGGGAGCAGCGAAGCGGGTCTCGGCAGCTTGAAGCTCTGTGGCCCTTGACCAGGCACCTGCAGCAACGCCCGAAGAGCCAACGCGGGATGGGCAGCGGCTTGAATGCCGGAGCAGGCAAGCCCGGCTGGCGCGGCCCTTTACGCGATGTGACCAGCGTCCAGCCGCCGGTCGCCGCCATCTCGCGCCCCGCGCCACCAGAGCCACCATCCAGCATTGAAGGCGCGCCCGCGGCAAGGCGGGGGGAGGCCAACTGCCCCCCACCACCGCAGTAAACAGGGGCTTCGTCTTGAATGCGCGTTGAGAGAGCCGCGGAAGCGGCCGGCCCCGAGCCGACCAGGGTGCGGTGCGGAGACGCCCCGACCGGCTGCGAGTCCGGGACGAACTCCACGGATGCAGTGGGGCTGACCCGACCCCGACCACCCCGATATGGATCTCGATCTGGGGCCGACGAGGAACGCGCTGGGGGCGCCAGCTGCGCGAGCTGCGCAGGGGAACAGGGGGGAGCACCAGCAGGAGGAGGTGGCAGGGGCATGAACCAGGAGCCCAGCACCAGGCCGGGAGCAGCATCCGCCGGCGCCGGGACGGATGCGGGTGCGGGCGCGGGCGCCGCCTGGAGCCGCGGGGGAGGGGGCATGGTGGTCCAGATGTGGCTACTAGTGCGGAATGAGTAGTTGACTAGTCTAGAAAACAACGTTTGAGTAGATGCTCAGGATGCAGATTGAGATTTGTGCTGATCTAATTCTCATGCTTGGCCTTTAAGACTCGTGATGCCAACTTTTGACTTCTACGTGTGACTGCCCATACACGATCTGACGAGGTAGCTTCTATTGATATTAGATGCCGACATTAGCGTTTATGAAGAAGTCGCACAAGCTGGGATACCAGCTTAAGATCTTGTCACTTAGAAACAAGCCAGGCCAAGCGTCATTATTTTATTAAAGAACCCATATAACCCCGCTGTCCTGAAAAAACCCTCGCAGCTCTTTACTAGTACTACTGTTCATGAGTTGGTTAAGAGTTGTGACCGTTTTTCCTGCACAGAGAAAATATTAATCAGTTTAAAATGGTCATATGATGCCACACAGAAAAAGAACGTCATCAGACCTATTGTCAAAAATAAACTTCACAATCTTCTACTAGATTGCTCATTCCCTTGCTCAACTAAGGTAGATCTTCTACTGGAACGTCTGTTTGGCTGAGACATGGACCTGATGAGATTGGCAATGTGTGCCAAGATGATTGTAGTGACACCACATGATCCATGTGGTAAGCAATTTGTAGGATGCGCACTTCTGTGGGCTATATGGAACTGCAGGAACGATATGATTTTTAACAGCCAAAATATTTTAAATTTCTTGCAGGTTATTTTCAGAGCCACGACATAGATCAGTACGTGGTTGTTACTTACTCTTATGGACTCCAGGGAGCATTTTTTTACTGGGTGCAACCGATGGAAGATGGTAGCACGGGCTATCTTCAATCGGTTTGGACGACGGTCGCATAATATGATAGGTGTTTAGTCACTCTGTCCTACAGTCCAGCCAGTTGTGGCTATGGTTTGTTTTCTTAGCTTTTATTTCTCTTTGCTCCCTTTACGAGCTATATTTCAGATACCAGACTTTATTTTTTGCTGCACTTGCTTTAATAATATGGCCACATGCATCTTTCGGATGAAGAGGCCGGGGAAAACCTCCTTTAAAAAAAATGTGGTAAGCAACCTAAAAAAGATGATCGTAGTGACGATACTTAATTAATAAAACTCTTCATTTACTGTCTTTCCAAAAATCTTATCCCCGTCGCTCACGTCGCTCTCCAGCGGGGGCGACTCGGGCGAGACACTCACGCCGCCGTCTCCACCCCGCTTCCCCTCGCCGCCATCGCGCGACGCTGCCGGGCGAATCCCGTGCAGCGGCCGGTGGCGGCGGGCCTGCTCGCGCGGATGTGGCGTGGCTGCCCTGGAGGTCGCGGCGCTCTCGGCGAGGATGGGCCGCGGGGCGGCCGCCCCAGATCTCCCTTCGGTGATGACATGCAGAGTTAAGGATGTTGGCCGCGGACGCTGCGTGCGTAGCTAGGCGGCTAGAGCCAGGAGCGCGGTGTCTGGCGGTGCGACGGCGCTCGATCGGGAGCATTAGCTTGGTCCTATGCGTTGGGCGGCGTCCCTTTGCTCCCTGGCATCATTCGTCAATGCGTGGTGGGGGCAGGAGATGCGCGTCAGCCGCTTGTGCACGGGGTTGTCGGTTCGGCGTTTGGCCAGATCTGACTGCTGCGGAGGCTCTGCAGCGGCGTAGCTCGTCACCGTGGTGCGGGTGGCAGTGGCCACCGGTTGTGCCAGGGACGCCCGGTGCTATCATAGGTGTGGCTGCGGCTGCAGGTGCGTGGGGTTGCCGGATCTGACCCGACGTGGTCGGATCTGGCTCCCGCGGTGAGTTTGGTGTTGCCCGGCTGGCTGGCTCCGCGTGGTGTTTGTGCCGGCGGCGGGGCTGCTCTTGCATGCTGCTCTTGGCTCTGGTGGTGGTGTAGTGGGTTGAGGTTAGGCACTCAGTGGTTCTCATCAGCCATTTCGAGGGGTGGGTATTCTGGCTTCTAGGGGCGAAAGCCTTGCCGGAGCCGACGACGGCGACACGTGCGGGCACTGCAAACCTTCTTGGAGGCGTCGTGGTCTGTAAGCCTATGCCCTCCTGTCTCGAGCTCCGGGGGAAACCCTTATTCCAGGTCTTCTTGGAGCTGGCGATGGCGACGCTCCTGCGCCGTAATCCTTTCCTGAAGGCATCATCTAGGAGTTTGGCTCGTGAGTTCTACTGTTGTTTGCTGCGGGGATGCTAGGGCGGCGGCCCTAGATCTGTGGGGCGTGGTCTCCTGTTTGGTGACGATGGCGGCTGCGAGCGGATCTGGTCTGCAGCTGAGTGTTGGTAGTCGGTGTCTTCCGGTGTGTCGAGGGGTCCTCATGCCTCGCTGTGTCTTTGTGGAGTTGGAGCTGCGGAGGAAGAGCCACTGTGGTAACGATGCCACGGGATTGGTGTTTGGTTGCCGGGGCCTGGTTGACGCAAGCTTAGCGCTTTTCTCGTACTTGGTTCACGGCTCTAAGTCGGAGGTGTCTGGTCTTCGCGCAGGTGGTCGACTGTTTGGCATGGGCCGACATGGGTGCCAGCGTCTGTTGCGGCGAGGGCTTCATTGGTGGTCGGCGAAGGTGAAGTCAGAGTCGCTGGCTTGAGAAAGAGTGATGACGATGACGCTGGATGACAACCTTGACAGTGCTTCTTCTTTCGACAGCGTGTGTGTCTTCGTGTGGGTAGCCAGGTTGGCCGTTGTGGCCCTGTGTAGGTCGTTGTGACGGTTTTCGTCCGGTTTTCCGCAAATTAACCGAACAACTCTACTTCTTCGTTATTAATGAGATGAGGCAAAGCTTTTGCATCTGTTTCGAAAAAAAGACTCTTTATTTGCAAAAAAAAAAACTTCACAATCTTGTGTGCCAACACATTAGCCTGACAATTGATCTTAATAATTTTGAAATTGTCTAGAAGCTTTATGATCAACAAAGAGAGACATGTCGACAATTGCAAGATAGGAAACCACAAAATAGCAATCAGATTCTAAAGTAATGGAGTTGTGAAGGATGGTACTGATATTGAGACTGATAAGACACACACGAAATTCCACTCCATCAATATTGGTGCATGACACAATAAAATCCCATAAGGCTCGTCATAGTGAGCAGAAACTTATACTAGTATCATGCATATGACATTAGTCTAAATTACTACCTTTATAGCGCAAAGTAACATAATAGTGGTGTCATCTGTGGTTTCATTTAATAGATTGTAGACTTATCTTGTCTTGTGAAGTGCTATGTTACAGTAACATATTATGTTACCACTTCTCATTAACTATTTGCCACATAAGCAAAAATTTCTCGAAGTGCTCTATGTTACTGCCTAAGTTACTCCCACTATGACTAGACTGAAAAGATGATGACTTTACGTGTATGATTTCTGACAATAACTTCCACGTTAGTTGCATTAATGCTCTCCACCAACTGACGTCACTTTTGTTGTTGATCATATCATTCTCTTCATGAGTCAACATGGCGCAAGGCGCCTTTTAAACAAATGGAATACATATTGGCTTAGATAGCTTCGTAGGGAGAAACTGGATTGTTCTACGTGCGTCACCGTATCACTAACTGGGTCGTCCGCCACGTTGGACTGACGATGAGGTTCCATGCGGAATCACTCGAAGATCTGGCGGTTCGACGGACGTCTCGTCCGATAGGGTGTGAACACCGTGTGGCGCCGCTCCGGCTCGCCGACTGAGGCCAAATGCGGCTATTTAAGCCGGCCGACATCTCCAAACCCTAGCCCATCCAACTCCTCCCTCTCCGTGTCGCCAGCCCGAGCCCATCCACCTCCTCTCTTCTGCTCTACCGCTCTTCCCACACTCTTCGGCTTCGCCATGGTCCAGCAAAAGATAACCACGCACGCATGCTCATGCCGGAGCGCCGGTACCAGATCGAGCAGGAGATCCGGGCGAGGCGCGCCGCGCACCCCGTCCACATCGCTGTCGGGCTGCTTCTGGACTTGCCGGAGCCAGAGGAGGAGAAGGAGGAGCAGGCGGAGGAGGAGGGGAGACAGGAGCAGTGGCTGACCCCGATGGAGGTGGTGGATCCGGAGGAGGACTAGGCAAAGCAGCCGGAGCAGCAGCTGGCACCGGTTGAGGGCTTCAACATGGAGGATGCCGAGGCGGAGTTCATGGTCGCCAAAGCGGTCGAGATGGCGGAGCAGCAGGCCATCCTGGAGTCCATCCAGAACGAGGCCTATGTGGAGGCCAACCGGCAGTTCATCCGGCAGGAACGGCGGTGACCGACGCGCTCTTCGACAAGGTCAAAGCGGAGATGGATGCCGAGGCCGACGCGGAGGAGTCGGAGCTGCAGCTGCTGCCCATGAACCGGAGCCGGGCACCGAGATAGTGGACATCTCCAACGAGGATTAGGGTAGTTGATCTATGTAGTACGTGGATTTTATCATTTGCTTGCTTTTATATGGATTTAAAATTTCTAGTATATGATATCTAGATACAGAAGAGCAAATTTAAGGACTGGGCGGTCACTGCTCGTGGACGCATCCGGGTTCGTCCGTGGGTGTTTGAGGCTCGGATTTGCCTAGTCCTCATGTAGATGGTCTGAGTTATACCTGCATCCATGGTCCTTCCATCGCTGACCCAATTTTACACACGACGCCTATGGGCTAAGTTTGCAAGCTGGTTTAACTTGATGCTCACAGTACTTTTCGGATAAGCAAGACCCAGTTATCGTACATCGCTGACCTCCAAAAGTCTGCCCGTACTCTTCGACGCGCCATTAGTCTGCCAACTTGCTGGCCACCAGCCTATAAATGAAGACCACCCAGCGCAGGTCGTAACATCAACTGAAACCAGCAACACCGGCCAGCTGAGTTGTTTAATTGATTAGCATCCTTCGACAAGCTCGCAGCAATGGCGCGGTGGCCAGCTGCCGCGGCGTGTGCACTCGGGGCAGCACTCCTGGGCCTGCTGGCGGTCTCAGTATCCGGGCAGTCGCCAGCGCCGGCGCCGCTGGCCGCCGCGGACGGGGAAGGCGGCAACAGCAGGTTCACGTGCACGGACACTGAGAAGAAGCGGCCCGGGTGCACGGGCATCTGCCCCGACAGATGCCCCCAGAGCTGCATCGCGCTCTGCCCCTCCTGCCAGACATATTGCCGTATGTGTGCATCCGTTTGGTCAAATTTTATCGCTACCATTTCATGAACTGCTAGTGTTTCTCCGACTGCACTTTTCATTGTCTTGTTTCACATAAATCACATTTTTCCAGTGAAGTAGGTTTGTTCCACATAGGTTCTGAATGTGGAAAAAAAATATGAAGCTAAAATGTCTACTTGTGAAACTAATTATTTGAAATGTGTGACATTTTATTTTCAAAAGAGTGATATATGTTATTTCAAAAAAAATGAAATAGTGATTTTTGTGACAAGCCAGTGGAAAGTGAAATATATCTTCTGAATTGTGAAAAATAGTGAAATAGTTTATTTGAGAAATGTGCAATTGAAATAGATGTTTTTTTGTGCAACAAGCCAGTGAAAAGTGAAATGTATGTTTTAAATTGTGAAATTGTAATCACAGAAAGTGAAATTATAATATCATTGTGAAACCGATTATTGGGCAATGTGAAACAATTTATTTCAAAAGAGTGAAATAGGTTATTTGAGAAATGTGCAATTGAAATATATGTTTATTTTTTGTGAAACAAGCCAGTGGAAAGTGAAATGTTGGTTCTGAATTATGAAATAGTAACCAGAGAAAGTGAAATTGTAATCTATCATTGTGAAGCTGATTACTTGGAAATGTGAAATAATTTATTTCAAAAGAATTAAATAGGTTATTTGAGCAACATGTGATTGAAATAGATGTTATTTTATGAAATAAGCGAGTGGAAAATGAAATGCAGGTTCAGAAATGTGAAGTAACAACTACATAAAGTGAAATTGTAATGTATCAATGTGAAACCGATTATTTCAAAATGTGAAATGTACGTTCGGATTTAAAGGTGGCAGAAAAATAACAAGGATTGGTCTAAATTTAATGATTTTTGTGCAAGTAGTTCAAATATATGTAAAAATGTTTCAAAACAATATATGGTTTAAAAGATCTGAATGTTTCAAATTAGTCAAGAGGAAAGAAAAGTCGGATTTAGTGTGTGAAAAAGAGAGAGTGGATCTGCCACATTACTTTTGTCCTGCATGTAAAGTACAATGGTGGGCCAGATAAATACCTATATTTTATAAACAAGAGAAAACTTCCTTATAGAACACACGAGTAAGTATACGATGCGATGTGTCAGTTGCTTATTGGCTAGGCAGGTGCCAGTAGGTACCAGCACCTCTCAAGTTTCCGCTTTAGGGTCTACTTGTTCTAAACACTGCTACTTGATATGAAACTTTTCTCAACAATTTTTCATCAACCGTCTTGGATTTAATATATCCTTATTTTCTCATGTATAGTTTTCATTGTGAAAAGCAACACTGAAAGATAGCACCATATATCCTATTAGCTGCCAAGAGTGTAATTAAGATATGAAGTTTAATAAACCAATTATATGGGATAAAAATACCATGGTTTGACGGCTACTCCCTCTATGTCGAAATAGTGTATATTAGTTTTGTCCGAAATCTAACGTTGTAAATATTGACTATATGTATAGGAAAATTTATGAACATCTACAGTACCAGAAAAAAATACTATTAGATTCATTATGAAATATACTTTCGTATCATTTACATTTGGTATTGTAAAGTATTCATACTCTTTTACAAAATTTACAATGTTGGACTTACAAAAAAATCTAATATGCACTACATTTTAGCAAGGACTGAACACTGAATACCATCTCCATTTACAATTACAGAGCGTATAACTTTTCTCATCTTATTTCATATGACAGGATATGCATGTGAATTTATCGATGTTTCTCCCTATTCACTCCTACTAATTGCAGATTCTACGTTTTTATGCATATAAGCCTGGCTACTTTCTCTTTTCTCTATTTTGGTTTCATTGGCATTATAGTATGAAATCAGGAAGAATACTGATATTTTTAGAATGAATGAATATACTAGCTAAGTTAACCAATTTTTCCAAAGAACTTTGGTAAATCGATGGGTATTTTTTTTATTAATATGCAGCAAAGGCTATGGGATTTGAGATGAGCCCTCCTGCTTATAAGTCTCTTAATAATCCCGCAAAAATTGAGTCCGGTTTCTCTGGAGTCAACTATGCTTCCGCGACCGCTGGGATTTGGATTCATCGTGTAAGTGGACACCTTCATATGCATGTATATGTATTTGAATTTACGTGCATATTTTCAGGAATGCATGTGCTTTTATGGTCTATATATCTTCGGCTATTATATGCCTTACAATGATATGTTGCACAAAAAAATTTATATGCATACATTAGGTCGTATGGCATAAAAGGAGCATACTGCAACAACATCATAAGCTTTGCGCACATTAATTATGGCAATCCAGAGTGTTTGGTGGATTACACTCCTCGCTTATTATTGGTTAACCAAACAAGTTAGGTATAAGGTACTTGTTGGACATCACTTACAATTAATCACAAAATGATGTTTGCAGGGCGACGGACTAAACTTCCCATTGACGTACCAAGTAAAGTACTTCACGGCGACGATGGAGAAGATGGAGGCCAACCATAGCCGGCAACAGTTGAGGAAGATGTTGTCCAATTCCCTATTCCTAATCAGCGTCGGCGCCAGCGACCTGTACTACATCCACAACATCATGACCCGACCGGAGCCGGATAACACAACCGACGTCCCACACCTCATCTCCTCCTACGGGGACATCATTACGGCCTTGTACAACTTGGGCGCGAGGAAGTTCGGGATAATCAATGTCCCCACCTTGTGCACACCGGTGGGCTATATGTGCGACGACCTCATGACCAGCCTCCCCAAGGACTTCAACGACGGCATCAAGCCGCTCATGGCTGGCCTCGCCTCCAACCTCGACGGGCTCCGCTACTCCATCGCTGACTTCCATGCCTTATCAGATGCAGTTAGCACAACTCCTTCAGCATACGGTAAAATCCATTAAGAATGTCAAATATTCCTACAAAGTCATGAATTCGGCAACCATATTTATGTTGTTATGGCATGTTGATGGATGCACAGGATTTGTGAACACCTGGGCCTCATGCTGTGAAGGCCCCTGTGCACCTAACTATAGGTCACCATGTGGGAACCCTAGAGAGTATTGGTACTGGGACGTCGAGAACCCAACGGAGCAGGCCGCTAAGTTGGCCGCAACTACATTTCTCAATGGCACTGTGCAATTCACAGCGCCCATGAACTTCAAGACGCTGATCAACCAGAAATGATTTATGTTTATGTTTTCGGCTTGTAGTATCCACAATAAAACGAGATGATCAACCAAAAGTAATTTATGTTTATGTATTTATGTTTATGTTTTTGGCTTTAAGTATCCACAATAAGAGCGATTCATCTGTGTGAACCATATGTATTTTCCATTTGCCATGAATTCTAATGTGTGTCATTGTGTTGATCATAACTTTCAATGGTATAGTGGCACATTGAGTCCATGGTTGAGTCCTGAACGGTACCGACAGTTGGCGGTGTGCAATAACCGGTTTTAGAGTTGATGGTTCAGTCTTTAGTGTTGAAAAATGGACTTCTTTGATCCTTGGATCATTACAATCGTGGTTCACAAGAAATAAACAAAGTGACTTCTCCGGCTTATAGTCTTACAGGGGCTCACAACATATATCTAGGAGCTATGGCTAAAGAAACTCTAAACTCTCATCTTTATCACTTAATTGTTGGGGAACGTAGTAATTTCAAAAAAATTCTTACGCACACGCAAGATCATGGTGATGGCATAGCAACGAGAGGGGAGAGTATTGTCCACGTACCCTCGTAGACCGTAAGCGGAAGCGTTATGACAACACGGTTGATGTAGTCGTACGTCTTCACGATCCGACCGATCCAAGCACCGAACGTACGGCACCTCCGTGTTCAGCACACGTTCAGCTCGATGACGTTCCCCGGGCTCCAATCCAGCAAAGCGTCGGGGATGAGTTCCGTCAGCACGACTGCGTGGTGACAATGATAATGTTCTACCGGCGCAGGGCTTCGCCTAAACTCCGCGACGATATGACCGAGGTGGAATATGATGGAGGGGGGCACCGCACACGGCTAAGGAACGATCCGTAGATCAACTTGTGTGTCATGGGGTGCCCCCTGCCCCCGTATATAAAGGTGCAAGGGGGAGGGGGCCGGCCAAGGGGAGGAGGCACGCCCAAGGAGGAGAATCCTACTCCAAGTAGGATTCCCCCTCTTTCCTAGTCCAAGTAGGAGAGGGGAAGGAAGGGAAGGAGAAGGAGAAGGAAGGAGAGGGAGGAAAAGGAGGAAAGGGGGGCCGACCCCCTAGTCCAATTCGGTTTGGGATAGGGGGGCCGCGCGCCCTGCCTCCTCTCTTCCACCACTTGGCCCATGAGGCCCATTTCTTCTTCCTCGTATTCCCGTAACTCCCCGGTACCCCCGAAAATACCCAAATCACTCGGAACCTTTTCGAACTTCGAATATAGTCGTCCAATATATCGATCTTTACGTCTCGACCATTTCGAGACTCCTCGTCATGTTCCTGATCTCATCCGGGACTCCGAACTCCTTCGGTACATCAAAACTCATAAACTCATAATAAAACTGTCATCGAAACCTTAAGCGTGCGGACCCAACGGGTTCGAGAACTATGGAGACATGACCTAGAACTATTCTCGGTCAATAACCAATAGCGGAACCTGGATGCCCATATTGGCTCCTGCATATTCTACGAAGATCTTTATCGGTCAAACCGCATAACAACATACGTTGTTCGCTTTGTCATCGGTATGTTACTTGCCCGAGTTCGATCGTCGGTATCTAATACCTAGTTCACTCTCGTTACCAGCAAGTCTCTTTACTCGTTCCGTAATGCATCATTCCGTAACTAACTCATTAGCTACATTGCTTGCAAGGCTTATAGTGATGTGCATTACCGAGAGGGCCCAGAGATACCTCTCCGACAATCGGAGTGACAAAACCTAATCTCGAAATACGCCAACCCAACATGTACCTTTGGAGACACCTGTAGTACTCCTTTATAATCACCCAGTTACGTTGTGACGTTTGGTAGCACCCAAAGTGTTCCTCCGGTAAACGGGAGTTGCATAATCTCATAGTTACAGGAACATGTATAAGTCATGAAGAAAGCAATAGCAACATACTAAACGATCAAGTGCTAAGCTAACGGAATGGGTCAAGTCAATCACATCATTCTCCTAATGATGTGATCCCGTTAATCAAATGACAACTCATGTCTATGGCTAGGAAACTTAACCATCTTTGATTCACGAGCTAGTCAAGTAGAGGCATACTAGTGACACTATGTTTGTCTATGTATTCACACATGTATTATGTTTCCGGTTAATACAATTCTAGCATGAATAATAAACATTTATCATGAAATAAGGAAATAAATAATAACTTTATTATTGCCTCTAGGGCATATTTCCTTCAGTCTCCCACTTGCACTAGAGTCAATAATCTAGTTCACATCGCCATGTGATTTAACACCAATAATCATATCTGTATATGATTAACACCCATAGTTCACATCGTCATGTGACAAACACCCAAAGGGTTTACTAGAGTCAATAATCTAGTTCACATCTCTATGTGATTAACACCCAAAGAGTACAAAGGTATGATCATGTTTTGCTTGTGAGAGAAGTTTAGTCAACGGGTCTGTCACATTCAGAGCCGTATGTATTTTGCAAATATTCTATGTCTACAATACTCTGCACGGAGCTACTCTAGCTAATTGCTCCCACTTTCAATATGTATCCAGATTAAGACTTAGAGTCATCTGGATCAGTGCCAAAACTTGTATCGACGTAACCTTTTACGACGAACCTTTTGTCACCTCCATAATTGAGAAACATATCCTTATTCCACTAAGGATAATTTTGACCAATGTCCAGTGATCTACTCCTAGATCACTATTGTACTCCCTTGCCAAACCAGGGCAGAGTATACAATAGGTCTGGTTCACAGCATAGCATACTTTATAGAACCTATGACTGAGGCATAGGGAATGACTTTTCATTCTCTTTCTATTTTCTGCTATGGTCGGGTCTTGAGTCTTACTCAACTTCACACCTTGCAACACAGGCAAGAACTCCTTCTTTGACTGTTCCATTTTGAACTACTTCAAAATCTTGTCAAGGTATGTACTCATTGAAAATCTTATCAAGCGTCTTGATCTATCTCAATAGATCTTGATGCTCAATATGTAAGTAGCTTTACTGAGGTCTTTATTTTAAAGAACTCCTTTCAAACACTCCTTTATGCTTTGCAGAATAATTCTACATTATTTCCGATCAACAATATGTCATTCACATATACTTATCAGAAATGCTGTAGTGCTCCCACTCACTTTCTTGTAAATACAGGCTTCACCGTAAGTCTGTACAAAACTATATGCTTTGATCAACTCATCAAAGCGTATATTCCAACTCCGAGATGCTTGCACCAGTCCATAGATGGATCGCTGGAGCATGCACATTTTGTTAGTACCTTTAGGATTGACAAAACCTTCTGGTTGCATCATATACAACTCTTCTTTGAGAAAACCATTAAGGAATGCAGTTTTGACATCCATTTGCCAGATTTCATAAATTGTGGCAATTGCTAACATGATTCGGACAGACTTAAGCATCGCTACAGTTGAGAAAATCTCATTGTAGTCAACACCTTGAACTTGTCAAAAACCTTTTTGCGACAAGTCGAGCTTTGTAGATAGTAACACTACTATCAACGTCCGTCTTCCTCTTGAAGATCCATTTATACAATATGGCTTGCCGATCATCGGGCAACTCCACCAAAGTCCACACTTTGTTCTCATACATGGATCCCATCTCAGATTTCATGGCCTTAAGCCATTTTGCGGAATCTGGGCTCATCATCGCTTCCTCATAGTTCGTAGGTTCATCATGGTCTAGTAACATGACTTCCAGAACAGGATTACCGTACCACTCTGGTGCGGACCGTACTCTGGAAGACCTACGAGGTTCTGTAGTAACTTGATCTGAAGTTTCATGATCATCATCATTAGCTTCCTCACTAATTGGTGTAGAAATCACTGGAACTGATTTCAGTGATGAACAATTTTCCAATTCGGGAGAAGGTACAGTTACCTCATCAAGTTCTACTTTTCTCCCACTCACTTCTTTCGAGAGAAACTCCTTCTCTAGAAAGGATCCATTTTAGCAACGAATATCTTGCCTTCGGATCTGTGATAGAAGGTGTACCCAACAATTTCCTTTGGGTATTCTATGAAGACGCACTTCTCCGATTTGGGTTCGAGCTTATCAGGATGAAACTTTTTCACATAAGCATCGCAGCCCCAAACTTTAAGAAACGACAACTTGGGTTTCTTGCTAAACCACAGTTCATATGGTGTCGTCTCAACGGATTTAGATGGTGCCCTTTTAACGTGAATGCAGCTGTCTCTAATGCATAACCCAAAAACAATAGTGGTAAATCAGTAAGAGACATCATAGATCGCACCATATCCAATAAAGTGCGGTTACGATGTTTGGACACACCATAACGTTGTGGTGTTCCAGGTGGCGTGAGCTGTGAAACTATTCCACATTGTTTTAATTGAAGACCAAACTCGTAACTCAAATATTCGTCTCCGCGATCAGATCGCAGAAACTTTATTTTCTTGTTACGATGATTTTTCCACTTCACTCTGAAATTCTTTGAACCTTTCAACTATTTCAGACTTATGTTTCATCAAGTAGATATACCCATATCTGCTCAAATCATCTTGTGAAGGTCAGAAAATAACGATACTTGCCACGAGCATCAACACTCATTGGATCGCATACATCGGTATGTATTATTTCCAATAAGTCAGTAGCTTGTTCCATTGTTCCGGAGAACGGAGTTTTAGTCATCTTGCACAAAAGGCACGGTTCGCAAGCATCAAATGATTCATAACCAAGTGATTCCGAAAATCCATCTTTATGGAGTTTCTTCATGCGCTTTACACCGATATGACCAAAACGGCAGTGCCACAAATAAGTTGCACTATCATTATTAACTTTGCATCTTTTGGCATCAATATTATGAATATGTGCATCACTACGATCGAGAGCCAACAAACTATTTTCGTTGGGTGTATGACCATTGAAGGTTTTATTCATTTAAATAGAACAACAATTATTCTCTGATTTTAAATGAATAACCATATTGCAATAAACATGATCAAATCATATTCATGCTCAACGCAAACGCCAAATAACATTTATTTAGGTTTAACACTAATCCCGAAAGTATAGGGAGTGTGCGATGATGATCATATCAATCTTGGAACTACTTCCAACACTCATCGTCACTTCCCCTTCAACTAGTCTTTGTTTATTCTGTAACTCCTGTTTCGAGTTACTAATCTTAGCAACCGAACAAGTATCAAATACTCAGGGGCTACTATAAACACTAGTAAAGCACACATCAATAACCTGTATATCAAATATACCCTTGTTCACTTTGCCATCCTTCTTATCCACCAAATATTCAGGGCATTTCCGCTTCCAGTGACCATTTCCTTTGCAGTGTAAGCACTCAGTTTCAGGCTTTGGTCCAGCTTTGGTCTTCTTCACGGGAGTGACAACTTGTTTGCCATTCTACTTGAAGTTTCCCTTTCTTTCCCTTTGCCCTTTTCTTGAAACTAGTGGTCTTGTCAATCATCAACACTTGATGCTCTTTCTTGATTTCTACCTTCGTTGATTTCAACATCACGAAGAGCTCGGGAATCGTTTTCGTCATCCCTTGCATACTATAGTTCATCTCGAAGTTCTAGTAACTTAGTGATGGTGACTAGAGAATTCTGTCAATCACTATCTTATCTGGAAGATTAACTCCCACTTGATTCAAGCGATTGAAGTATCCAGACAATCTGAGCACATGCTCACTAGTTGAGCGATTCTCCTCCATCTTTTAGCTATAGAACTTGTTGGAGACTTCATATCTCTCAACTCGGGTATTTGCTTGAAATATTAACTTCAATTCCTGGAACATCTCATATGGTCCATGATGTTCAAAACATCTTTGAAGTCCCGATTCTAAGCCATAAAGCATGGTGCACAAAACTATCAAGTAGTCATCATATTGAGCTAGCCAAACGTTCATAACGTCTGCATCTGCTCCTGCAATAGGTCTGTCACCTAGCGGTGCATTAAGGACATAATTCTTCTGTGCAGCAATGAGGATAAACCTCAGATCGCGGATCCAATCCGCATCATTGCTACTAACATTTTTCAACACAATTTTCTCTAGGAACATATCAAAATAAACATATGAAAGCAACAACGCAAGCTATTGATCTTACAACATAATTTGCAAAATACTACCAGGACTAAGTTCATGATAAATTTAAGTTCAATTAATCATATTACTTAAGAACTCCCACTTAGACAGACATCTCTCTAGTCATCTAAGTGATCACGTGATCCAAATCAACTAAACCATAACCGATCATCACGTGAGATGGAGTAGTTTTCAATGGTGAACATCACTATGTTGATCATATCTACTATATGATTCACGCTCGACCTTTCGGTCTCCGTGCTCCGAGGCCATATCTGCATATGCTAGGCTCGTCAAGTTTAACCTGAGTATTCCGCGTGTGCAAAACTGGCTTGCACCCGTTGTAGATGGACGTAGAGCTTATCACACCCGATCATCACGTGGTGTCTGGGCACGACGAACTTTGGCAACGGTGCATACTCAGGGAGAACACTTCTTGATAATTAGTGAGAGATCATCTTAAAATGCTACCGTCAATCAAAGCAAGAATAAGATGTATAATAGATAAACATCATATGCAATCAAAATATGTGACATGATATGGCCATGATCATCTTGCGCCTTTGATCTCCATCTCCAAAGTACTGTCATGATCTCTATCGTCACCGGCACGACACCATGATCTTCATCATCTTGATCTATATCAATGTGTCATCACATGGTTGTCTCACCAACTATTGCTCTTGCAACTATTGCTATCGTATAGCGATAAAGTAAAGCAATTATTTGGCACTTGCATCTTATGCAACAAAGAGACATCCATAGGGCTTCTGCCAGTTGCCGATAACTTCAACAAAACATGATCATCTCATACAGCAACTTATATCTTATCACGTCTTGACCATATCACATCACAACATGCCCTGCAAAAACAAGTTAGACGTCCTCTACTTTGTTGTTGCAAATTTTACGTGGCTGCTACGGGCTGAGTAAGAACCGTTCTTACCTACGCATCAAAACCACAATGATAGTTCGTCAAGTTAGTGTTATTTTAACCTTCACAAGGACCGGGCGTAGCCACACTCGGTTCAACTAAAGTTGGAGAAACTGACACCCGCCAGCCACCTGTGTGCAAAGCACGTCGGTAGAACCAGTCTCGCGTAAGCGTACGCGTAATGTCGGTCCAGGCCGCTTCATCCAACAATACCGCCGAACCAAAGTATGAGATGCTGGTAAGCAGTATGACTTGTATCGCCCACAACTCACTTGTGTTCTAGTCGTGCATATAACATCAACGCATAAAACCTAGGCTCTGATGCCACTGTTGGGGAACGTAGTAATTTCAAAAAAATTCCTACGCACACGCAAGATCATGGTGATGGCATAGCAACGAGAGGGGAAAGTATTGTCCACGTACCCTCGTAGACCGTAAGCGGAAGCGTTATGACAACGCGGTTGATGTAGTCATACGTCTTCATGATCCGACCGATCCAAGCACCGAACGTACGGCACCTCCGTGTTCAGCACACGTTTAGCTCGATGACGTTCCCCGGGCTCCAATCCAGCAAAGCGTCGGGGATGAGTTCCGTCAGCACGACGGCGTGGTGACGATGATGATGTTCTACCGGCGCAGGGCTTCGCCTAAACTCCGCGATGATATGACCGAGGTGAAATATGGTGAAGGGGGGCACCGCACACGGCTAAGGAACGATCCGTAGATCAACTTGTGTGTCATGGGGTGCCCCCTGCCCCCGTATATAAAGGAGCAAGGGGGAGGGGGCCGGCCAAGGGGAGGAGGCGCGCCCAAGGGGGAGAATCCTACTCAAGTAGGATTCCCCCTCTTTCCTAGTCCAAGTAGGAAATGGGAAGGAAGGGAAGGAGAAGGAGAAGGAAGGAGAGGGAGGAAAAGGAGGAAAGGGGGGCCGGCCCCCTAGTCCAATTCGGTTTGGGCTAGGGGGGCCGCGCGCCCTGCCTCCTCTCTTCCACCACTTGGCCCATGATGCCCATTGCTTCTTCCTCATATTCCTGTAACTCCCCGGTACCCCCGAAAATACCCGAATCACTCGGAATCTTTCCGAACTCTGAATATAGTCGTCCAATATATCGATATTTACGTCTCGACCATTTCGAGGCTCCTCGTCATGTCCCCGATCTCATCTGGGACTCCGAACTCCTTCGGTACATCAAAACTCATAAACTCATAATAAAACTGTTATCGAAACCTTAAGCGTGCGGACCCTACGGGTTCGAGAACTATTTAGACATGACCTAGAACTATTCTCGGTCAATAACCAATAGCGGATCCTAGATGCCCATATTGGCTCCTACATATTCTACGAAGATCTTTATCGGTCAAACCGCATAACAACATATGTTGTTCCCTTTGTCATCGGTATGTTACTTGCCCGAGATTCGATCGTCGGTATCCAATACCTAGTTCAATCTCGTTACCGGCAAGTCTCTTTACTCGTTCCGTAATGCATCATTCCGTAACTAACTCATTAGCTACATTGCTTGCAAGGCTTATAGTGATGTGCATTACCGAGAGGGCCTAGAGATACTTCTCCGACAATCGGAGTGACAAAACCTAATCTCGAAATACGCCAACCCAACATGTACCTTTGGAGACACCTGTAGTACTCCTTTATAATCACCCAGTTACGTTGTGACGTTTGGTAGCACCCAAAGTGTTCCTTCGATAAACGGGAGTTGCATAATCTCATAGTTACAGGAACATGTATAAGTCATAAAGAAAGCAATAGCAACATACTAAACGATCAAGTGCTAAGCTAACGGAATGGGTCAAGTCAATCACATCATTCTCCTAATGATGTGATCCCGTTAATCAAATGACAACTCATGTCTATGGCTAGGAAACTTAACCATCTTTGATTCATGAGCTAGTCAAGTAGAGGCATACTAGTGACACTATGTTTGTCTATGTATTCACACATGTATTATGTTTCTGGTTAATACAATTCTAGCATGAATAATAAACATTTATCATGAAATAAGGAAATAAATAATAACTTTATTATTGCCTCTAGGGCATATTTCCTTCATTAACATCCTCCCTTGGTATGAACGAGTCCAAGTTGAGGTTCTGAACAATAGGCATCACTATGGAGTCACCACGGCCTAAACCGTGGACAAGCCACCGCAATGAGATGAAGCCATGCATGACGAACCATGGGCTCTAAGCTAACAACTCCAGGAAGGGAACAACACCGGAGTGTCGCCACCGCCCAATCCAGGGAACATGGTTTCTCCCGGAGCACCAGACGAACAATGAGTACTTATGATGACACCTTCAAGAAGGGGATGACGCCAGAACGCCACCGCCAGCGGCCTAACAAGTCAAATGGGTTTTCACCCCGGCTGTCAATGATGAGGCGTGGTCGATCGCACCACCGCCATCGAACGTCACACCCTGGCCACCACGCCGCCTACACGACTAGGTCACTAGACAACACCTCAGCCTCATGATCCGCCTCAAGCATCATGGTTCCCACCACCAAGGGCGCCGGTCTGGCATCCATGACACCAGCTCCATCCCCGCCCCAAGCTCGTAACCAAGACAACAAAAGAGACGGGCGAGAATAGGCACCTCCTTCCCCACCCTTGAACAACCCCTAGGTCGACGTCTAGCCTGAGCTGGCCTACACCGCCCGCCTTGCCCCATCCAGGTAAATGCGAAGTCTCCGACGGCCTTCCGCCACTAGATGGGAGGCAAGGATGATGTCATGCCCCCGTGGCGATGGATCATCCCTCAACAATGGATAGAGTTGGAATAAGTCTAGCCCTTCAGGGCCTCCTGCACAAAAACAACTTGGGAATAGAGTGGAGACCACCCACACAAGCCGCTCACCAATGGTGTGGGATTAAGATATGTCTAGAGGGGGTGATTAGACTACTTGTCCATACAAAAATCTTTCCTTTTCCCAATTTTAGTTGCTGGCAGATTTGAGCAATTAGCACAAGTCAAGCAATCGACCTACACATGCAATTCTAAGAGTATAACAGCGGAATGTAGAACATTGCATATGAAGGTAAAGGGAAGGGTTTGGAGAAGGCAAACGCAATGGAGACAAGGAGATTTTTGGCGTGATTTCGTTAGGTGGTGCTATTGTACATCCACGTTGATGGAGACTTCAACCCACAAAGGGTAACGGCTGTGCAAGTCCATGGGGGGCTCCACCCACGAAGGGTCCACGAAGAAGCAACCTTGTCTATCCCACCATGGCCATCGCCCACAAAGAACTTACCTCACTCGGGTAGATCTTCACAAAGTAGGTGATCACCTCACCCTTATTACAAACTTCTTGGTTCAACTCCACATCATGTGGGAGGCTCCCAAACGACACCTAACCAATCTTGGAGACACCACTATCCAAAAGGTAACTGATGATGTGTTGATGATGAAATCCTTGCTCTTGTGCTTCAAAAATATAGTCTCCCCAACACTCAACTCTTTCTCACAGATTTGGATATGGTGGAAGAAGAATTGTAGTGGAAAGCAACTTGGGGAAGGCTAGAAATCAAGGTTCAAATGTTGGATTGGAATATCTTGATCTCAAGGGGAAATGCTAGAAAATGAATGGTGGAAGTGTAGGCACGTTCTGATGGCTCTCTCTATTGAGTGAGAGGGGGTGGAGCGGTATATATAGCCTCCACACAAAATTTAACCATTACACACTTTTTACCAATCTCGATGGCACTGAATTGTGAACTTTGTGGCACCAATCTGTGCAAAAATATGAACGTTAGGAATCTCGGTGGCACCGACTGGAATAACTTGGTGGAACCGATGTGCTAGGGCTTAGGTCAAGCTTCATCTTGGTGGCACCGATTGCATCATCTCGGTGGGACCACTAGTAGAAAACATGGCTTTGGTTCAGGTCGGGCCAGCCCATTAGTCCCGGTTGAGCCCAGAACCGGGAGCGATGGGGGCATAGGTCCCGGTTCGTGAGGCCAGGGGGCCGGCCGGTCCATCGTGGGGCATCGCTGGGGAGCTTTGTGGTGCTTTAGCTCACCTCTTATGCACATGAGGTGTTTGATGAAATGCCCGAGCCACACTTAAGCTTTCTCCTCCCGAAGCTCCTTGTCCAAGCTCCATTTTCCTTGAGATTTGTCTAGGTTTGGCGGTCCGTCCTGTCCCGTCCCCGTCCTCAACACCGTTGATCGCCCACGCCAATCTCGTTGCCTGCACCACCGTGGTGAGCCTCTTGATCTTATCTTCTTTCTAAAAGGAAAAAGTTCTTACTTGTATGATTTAGATACATACTTGTGTATTTTTCTTACTTATTATTGTTTGTTATTATATAGTGCGATGCTTTTGGTATCCGCCTCCGTCAGTCCTCATCCTGTCTATGATTCAGATGTGGTATATATATTTTCTTTTATAACTATTAGTTTCATTTAGTGTTTATGACAATTATGCCAAGCAATGTGACATAGTTTTTTTTATCTAGGAGGCATGTGAACCGGAAATTCCAACCGACCCTATTGTCGAGAGGTTAAATTTAGTTGAAAAAGAAAATAATTATTGAAGGAAAAATTGAAAAAAAATTGAGGAGGAGAAGATGATATTGGAGTTGCATGTTGCGGATGTCGCCGATGATCACAAGATCAAGATGGATGCAATGCGCTTGAAGATTAGAAAGATTAGAAAATATGCCATTCATACTGAGGCTTGGTATCATTATGCCGTTGGATCAATTGTTACCTTGGTTGCGGTTATGATCGCATTTGTTGTTGCATTGAAATGTTTTACATAGTTTCAATGTATGGTTTAATTAGATGCACCAGAGAACTATATGTTGTTCAATGAGAACTATGTATGTACTTTGGGTTTAATGTGATGATGAACTTCTATTAATTTGGTCACTTATCCATTCATGATGTACGCAGAGATGAATCGACAATGGATGTATGGTAACAGACGCACCTCCGAGTACATTAAGGGCGTGAATAATTTTCTCGCAGTGGCTGAGGCAAACAAGAAGAATGGTTTTATGTGTTGTCCATGCCCTATATGTGTGAATACGTGGTCTTATTCTGAGTCGAAAACCCTTCACACTCACCTTCTTTATAAGGGTTTCATGCCACACTATAATGTTTGGACTAAGCACGGAGAAAGAGGGGTTATGATGGAAGACAGTGAAGAAGAAGAAGATGATGACAACTATGTGCCCCATGAATACGGTAATGTTGCAATGGGGGAAGCTGAAGATCTTGCAATGGGGGAAACTGAAGATCAAGAGGAACTAGACGATGTGCCCGATGATGATCTTCGCTGGGTCATTGTTGATGCAAAGAGACAGTGCAAAAGTGCAAAGGAGAAGCTGAAGTTCGATTGCATGTTAGAGGATCACAAAAAAGGGTTGTATCCCAATTGCGAAGATGGCAACACAAAGCTCGGTACCGTACTGGAATTGTTGCAGTGGAAGGCAGAGAATGGGGTGCCTGACAAAGGATTTGAGAAGCTACTGAAAATATTGAAGAAGAAACTTCCAAAGGATAACAAATTGCCTGACAGTACGTATGCTGCAATGAAGGTTGTATGCCCTCTAGGATTGGAGGTGCAGAAGATACATGCATGCCCTAATAACTGCATCCTCTACCACGCGCAGTGCGTACGAGGATTTGAACGCATGCCCGGTATGCGGTGCATTGCGGTATAAGATCAGACGAGATGACCCTGGTGATATTGATGGCGAGCGCCCCAGGAAGAGGGTTCCTGCCAAGGTGATGTGGTATGCTCCGATAATACCACGGTTGAAACGCATGTTCAGAAACAAAGAGCATGCCAAGTTGATGCGATGGCACAGAGAGGACCGTAAGAAAGAGGGGAAGTTGAGAGCACCCGCTATCGGGTCATAGTGGAGAAAAATCGAGAGAAAGTACTGGGAGGAGTTTGCAGATGACGCAAGGAACGTATGGTTTGGTTTAAGGGCGGATGGCTTAGTCCTTTTGGGGAGCAGAGCAGCAATCACAGCACCTCGCCCGTGACTCTATGCATCTATAACCTTCCTCCTTGGCTGTGCATGAAGCGGAAGTTCATTATGATGCCAGTTCTCATCCATGGGCCTAAGCAACCCGTCAATGACATTGATGTGTACCTAAGGCCATTAGTTGAACAACTTTTACAACTGTGGATTGGAAATGGTGTACGTGTGTGGGATGAGCACAAACAGGAGAAATTTGACCTACATGTGTTGCTGTTTGTAACCATCAATGATTGGCCTCATCTCAGTAACCTTTTAGGACAGACAAACAAGGGATACCACGCATGCACGCACTGTTTAGATGACACCGAAAGTATATACCTAGACAAATGCAGGAAGAATGTGTACCTGGGGCATCATCGATCTCTTCCGACCAACCATCAATGTCGAAAGAAAGGCAAGCAATTCAAAGGCGAGGCAGATCACCGGAAGAAGCCCGCCATGCGTACTGGTGATCACGTACTTGCTATGGTTAATGATTTAAAAGTAATATTCGGAAAGGGTCCTGGTGGACTATCTATTCCAAATGACGCTAAGGGACGCGCACCCATGTGGTAGAAGAAATCTATATTTTGGGACCTACCCTACTGGAAAGACCTAGAGGTCCGCTCTTCAATCGAGGTGATGCACGTGACGAAGAACCTTTGCGTGAACTGTTAGGATACTTGGGCGTGTATGGGAAGACTAAAGATACACCAGAGGTACCGGAGGACCTGCAACGTTTGCACGAAAAAGACGGCATGCCTCCAAAGTAGTATGAAGGTCCTGCCAGCTACGCTCTTACCAAAGAAGAGAAGGAGATCTTCTTTGAATGCCTGCTCAGTATGAAGGTCCTGTCTAGCTACTCGTCGAATATAAAGGGAATAATAAATATGGCAGATAAAAAGTTCCAGAACCTAAAGTCTCATGACTGCCACGTGATTATGACGCAACTGCTTCTGGTTGCATTGAGGGGGCTTCTACCGAAAAATGTTTGATTAGCCATTGTGAAGCTATGTCCATTCCTCAACGCAATCTGTCAGAAGGTGATCGATCCAGAAATCCTACCAAGGTTAAGGAGTGATGTGGCGTAATGTCTTGTCGGTTTCGAGCTGGTGTTCCCACCATCCTTCTTCAATATCATGACGCACGTCCTAGTTCATCTAGTCGAAAAGATTGTCATTCTGGGCCCTATATTTCTACACAATATGTTCCCCTTTGAGAGGTTCATGGGAGTCCTAAATAAATATGTTCGTAACCGCGCTAGGCCAGAAGGAAGCATCTCCATGGGCCATTAAACAGAGGATGTCATTGGGTTTTGTGTTGAATTCATTCCTGACCTTAAGAAGATAGGTCTCCCTCAGTCGCGTATGAGGGGAGACTGAGTGGAAAAGGCACGCTAGGAGGGGACTCAATAATATGCAGGGATGGGCATTCTTCGTCTCAAGCACACTAAACAGTTCTATAGAATTCTACCTTGGTGACCCCGTATGTTGATGAACACAAGAACATTCTGTGCTCCAAACACTCAGGCCAGTGTGACGACTGGATTACATGTGAACACATCAGGACTTTCGGCAGTTGGTTGCAAACATGTCTCAGGGGTGACAACACTGTTTCTAATGAGTTGTACTCGTTGGCGAGGGAACCATCTTCGACTGTAATGACTTACAAAGTGGATGAGATAAATGGGAATCCATTTTACACGATCACCCAATATCAAAAGAGCACCAACCAAAACAGTGGTGTCCGCTTTGATGCAGCAACCAAGAGGGGAAAGGATACATATTATGGTTACATAGTGGACATATGGGAACTTGACTATGGACACGATTTTAAGGTCCCTTTGTTTAAGTGCAAATGGGTCAATCTGTCAGGAGGCGGGGTACATGTAGACCCACAGTACGGAATGAAAACAGTGGATCTTAACAATCTGGGGTACACAGACGAACCATTCCTCCTAGCCAATGATGTGGTGCAGGTTTTCTATGTGAAGGACATGTCTACCAAACCAAGAAAAAGAAAAGATAAGAAAGCGGATACATCGTACGATGAGCCAAAGCGCCACATTGTTCTTTCAGGAAAAAGAGACATCATGGGATTGGAGGGCAAGACAAACATGTCTGAAGATTATGAAAAGTTCCATGAAATTCCTCCCTTCAAAGTCAAGGCTAACCCAAGCACCCTGTTAAATGATGAAGGTTATCCATGGTTACAGCGCAATAAGCAAAGGACACAAGCGAAGAAAAAGTGAAGACTTTCTGTCCACAACTATTATGATGATGCCTTTGATCTAGAATATCACTGTAGTTACATGTGAACAAATGAAATCCCTTTGTAACAGATGAGTTTTTGTTCGAAACCCTGATACTTCCAAAGAGATTGTTTGTTTTGTACATGAAGTGCATCCAGTTTTTGTCGTAACCCTCTCAACTTTTTAGCACATGCTATGTGGGTGAAATGATGATACCATGCCAACTTTCAACCTTTTCAGAGTTCATATGTAGTGCTTTTCAATTTAAGGGTCATTTAGCTGAAAGAATGAACTAATAGCAAAAGGAATGAACTAATAGCAAAAAGAATGAACTAAAAATAATCAATTGAAATATTCTGTTATGATCAACTAAAACAAAACTATAATATCCTTCAATAGCAAAAAGAATGAACTAAAAAGCTTTATAAAACTCCAATAGCAAAAGGAATCAACTAAAAAAACTTTTATAAACCTCTAGTATTATTGAAACTAAAATTATATAAAATTTATGCAACGAAAGTTATCAAAGTATTTAATGTTCAAAACATTAAAAGGAAAAAGAATTTTCTTAAAGAATTTTTTTGTTAGAAACTTTAATAGCAAAAAGAATTATCATAAATAATTTTTTTGTTAGAAACTAAAATAACAAAATATGTTTTTGAATGTAATGATAAAACACAATAATATTAAATAGCAGGAAAAAGAATCACTCAAAAATCTATTTTTATAGTGAAGTTATTGAAAAACTAGTGATTCACACAAATTTCAAAAAATTCAAATTTCAACTATTCAAATTGGAAAACAAATGGCACTAAAAGAAAGTTTATAAATTTTATTACCTAAAAGCAAAAATAATTACATGAAAAACTAGTAAGTATTTTGGTGTAAGTAGACACAAAAAATATATAAGTAAAGCAAAAAAGAAAACAAATTCTTAAAAAGAGTGCCACCTACTGGGCCACGACGGCCTGAATACGACTAGAAACCCAACCATGGGCCAAGATTCAGGCCCGCAGCAGGCCCAGTAGGCCAAGAGGCATAGCATGGCAGAGATTACGCCCGAAAGCCTGCAATTGAGAGGAGCTCGAGAGGGTGTCCGCAACAGCACTTATAAACCACTCTCGAGCTCTCTCAACTAGCGAGGTGGGACTAAACTTTTGGCCGCGACGCGTGCAACACAAGGCCTTTTGTCCCAGTTGGTGCCACCAACCGGGACCAAAGGTCCCTGCTTCCCGGCCTTTGGGCTGCTGAAAAGAGACCTTTGGTCCCGGTTGGTGGCACCAACCGTGACTAAAGGGGGGCATTGGTCCCGGTTGGTGCCAAGAACCGGGACCAATGCTTAGTGTATATAAGCAACACTTGTGAAAATTTGCAGTTTCATCTCGCAGTTCCCCCCGCCCGACGGCCCCGACCTCCTCATCGCCGCCCGCCGCCCCTGTCATCGCCGTCGCCTGCGCCCGTCGTCGCCGAGGCTCGGCCCTACCGTCATCCTCGTCACCGAAGCTCACCCCCGCCGTCTGCCCCCAACGCTGTCACCGCGCCACCCCTGCCCCGACGTCGTCCCCGTCGCCGCGCGTGCCGCCCTGCCCCGACGTTGCCGCTGTCGCCACGTGCACCGCCCCTACCCCGTCGCTGTCGCCGTCACCGCCCCCGCACTGTCACCATGCTGCCCTGCGCGATGGTCCGGCCGCCGGCCCCTCTGATTTCATATGATTTTTCTGTTCATATGATGATGTTGATGATATGCATTGTTCATATGCTTTTTTAGATGTATTTTTTAGATTTTCATATGCTTTTTTAGATGTATTTTTTGTATGTATGTATGTATTTTTTAAACTTTTTATATGTATAGAAAAGAGGAAGAAGGAAGAAAAAGAAGGAGAGGGAAAAGGAAAATAAGAAGAGGAAGAAGGAGAAGAAGAAGGGAAGAAGAGGAGAGGAAGAAGAGGGGAAAAAATAAGAAGAGGAAGAAGAAGAAAAAAGAGAGGAGAAGAAGAAGAAAAAATTCTATTTTTTCTTCTTCTCCTCTTTTTTTTCTTCTATTTTTTCTTCTTCTTCCTCTTCTTATTTTTTATCAGGAACGAGGGTCTCGGGAACTAGGGTGTCGGAAACTAGGTTAGAGGGTGGAGGGTCGCCGAGGGGTCGAGGGTCGTCGAGGGGTTGAGGGTTGAGGGTCGTCGAGGGTCGTCTAAGGTCATCGAGGGTCGTCGAGGGTCGAGGGTCATTGAGGGGTCGAGGGTCGTCGAGGGGTCGAGGGTCGAGGTTCGTCGAGGGGTTGAGGGTCGTCGAGGGTCGAGGGTCGAGGGTCGTCGAGGGGTCGAGGGTCGCGGGTCGAGGGTCGTCGAGGGGTCGAGGGTCAAGGATCACCGAGGGGTCGAGGGTCGTCTAGGGCTCGAGGGTCGAGGGTTGAGGGTCGTCGAGGGGTCGAGGGTCGAGGATCACCGAGGGGTCGAGGGTCGTCTAGGGGTCGAGGGTCTCCGTTTAACAAGAATGCACTCATTATGGATGTGCACAAGTTGATCCATTTTTTGCTGATATCATCTATATATATATTCTTCTATATGTCATGTTGTCTGTCAAAGTATTGAAGAAATCCATGGCTACATCATTTGCTGGAAGTAATAGGCGTATGATGCTACGAAGCTCTTTAAAGTTGTTTTGGAACGGAGTTCCTGATAGAATATGTCGTTTTTTCGTACGTATTTTAGCAAAGGCCTTCCAAATAGTGACATTCGGAAGGCTCTTGCTGAATTTCATACCAAAAAGCTAATTATCGTATCCGGGACTCCGTTCCGAAACAATTTTGGAGAGCTTCGTACCATTATGCGCCCGTTACTTCTAGTAAATGATGAAGCAATGGTTTTCTTGAATCCTCTGACACTAGACAATGTGACATATAGAAGGGTAGATGAGATCATAAGAAATATGGTTAAATCCCTTAAAGGTTAAGAGAATCCGAGCGGTCGAGGATCGGAACTAGGGTAGAGGGTTAAGGGTCGCCGAGGGGATGAGGGTCGAGGGTCGTCGAGGGGTCGAGGGTCGAGGGTCAAGTATTGCCGAGGGGTCGAGAGGTGCCGTCAATCAACCCGCTCTCGCTCGACCAACTCTCGAGGACACCCAAACCATAGAAAAAATATTGTCGATCTCGTACCCCCTCCCGCCCCTACCCGACAAACTCTCTCGAGATTTATAAGAGATTTATCAAGAATGCCCCCATTATGGATGTGCATAATTAAGTTGATTCCTATTTTTCCTTGTCTGTGTTCTGGGAACGGGGGTCCCTAGACTTGCCTGCCTGCGGCCTGCGGCGTGGCTCAAGCAGTGGCCCAGTACGGCGCGTCTTCATCAACCCAAGCTCAAGACCCTCGCGAGGGGCCAAGCCTTGTGGGGCGGACAACGCAAGGCTTCCTCAGGAACGGCCTCACCAGGCAGGCTCGCCAGGAGGCGGAGAGATGAAGGCCGGGGTACCTCATGAGGTGCTCGTGATGCAAGCCATGACGATCAAGACCAGGCTGGCGCCAGCCTATGCAGTGTCCTCGTTTCCTCTTTGGTGCAAAGGGGGCAAGCGCAGGCGCGGAGTACCGAGGCATCAAGCAAAGGTTACCATTTTGATGCAACGAGACCAAGACCAGCAGAGTGGCAGGACGGAGGCCACCGTGGAGCCCAAGACAGCGTCATCGTCAGTGCCTTTGGCAGTCGAAGACCAACTTTAGTCAGGATAACTTGTACTAGATGTTCCCCTTCAAAATGGCTGTTGTTGGCTCCCTTCCCGCTCAATATTTGGGAAGACGACCAGGGCCTCTATATATAGAGATAGCCACCACAGTAGAGGGGGAGAGTTATCATCAGATCCAGAGGCGATCGAACCCACTTAAGTAGTACAGCGCACCAGCCCAAGAACACCTCCCGCGAGGCTGTTCTTCCTCTGTACAGTTCATCATCAACCCCTGAGGCAATCCACCACACCACACACTGGATTAGGGTATTACACCACAACGGTGGCCCGAACCAGTATAAACCTTGTGTCCCTTGTGTTGCTCATCGTGTACCTTAGATTCACAGCGAGGCATTGGGACGTGGATCAGTAGGGGGAGGATCTTCACGCGCACCCCAGAGTCTGAACCTTAGGGGTTTTGCCGGAACCCGATATTCGACATTTGGCGCGCCAGGTAGGGGGGCGCCAGAGCTCTCCTTTCTGTCGACCCGCTCTCCATCAACAGTGCGCTTCGCTCTCATGGCCGACGGTGCATCGCCCGCTCCAGCGATCGACGCCAGCACTGGGGCCAGGGGGCTCCGAGCCTTGGCCCCCGGCTTGGGACAGGTGCAGTGGCCGCACAAGTTCAAGCAAGAGATGCCGCCGTGCTACGACGGCGCGGCGGATCCGCTAGCTTTCCTGCTAGCATATGAGGAGGCCATCCTCAAGGCCGGGGGCGACGACAGGGTCATGGCAAACTGGTTTCCCATGGCCCTCACTGGTGTTCCGCGCATGTGGCTGCCCCACCTGCCAACAGCTTCTGTGCCCTCTTGGGAGGAGCTGCGCGACCTTTTCCTCGCCCATTACGCTGCGCCGGCGCCTCCGGTCATCGTAGCTCTCCTGGGCGGCTCGCAGGCGCCACCCTCGGTCCGCCATGTCAAGCCATTCGTCCGCCAGATCGGCGCCGCCCTTATGCGGCACGGGGCTCCTCCAGGTTGGACGACACCCAAGGCCGACCTGACCTTCAGCTCCGACGATCACCCCGTCAACACCGCCTGCTCAGATGCGCTTCCCATGCTTTGCACGCCCACCATTTGCCAGGTGGCCGTCACTAGGACCCTCATCAATGGCGGTGCCGGCCTCAACGTGCTCTTGGTGGAGGCTTCAGCCTCCTCCACGTGCCGCTGGAACGACTCCGGCCCAGCAAGCCCTTCTCAGGCATTGGAGGCAGTTCAACCCCCTCCCTGGGGCAGATCCGCCTTCCGGTGACCTTCGGCACCCACGACAACTTCCACACGGATCTGGTCAATTTCGACATCGCCCGCATTGGCCTCCCGTACAATGCCATCCTCGGCTACCCTACCTTGGCCCAGTTCATGACAGCGACTCACCCGGCCTACAACCTCATGAAGATGCCCGGGAGCAGCACCGTCCTCACCATAGCTGGATATATGAAAGATCCTCTGCAGGCGCTCCGCTCGCCTTCAAGGCAGCCGTAGTGGCATAGCCCACCAGCGCCGACACCCCCAAGGCCAAGGCGGCTGCGCCAACCAAGAAGAAGCAGTTGTTCTGTCACGCCCAATATGCGATACTATCCTAAAGAGACTCGAAGGTCCCACCAAGGATAGAACCGCATATTGATACGCTTTTGCAAGGTGGATATCATTACATCAACATTACATAATACATGAGGATACGTACAAAAGGCATACAATGCCACACGAGTACAACATCATCTTACATAAGAGCACCATCCGACTACAGATGAATCACAAACAGAAACTCAAACGACACCCACCCAGCTAGCCCAGGCTGCCGACCTGGAACCTATCCCCTGATCGTAGAAGGAGAAGAAGAACTCCAAACAAGCAAACATCACACTCGCGTCAAGATCATCGTATAACCTGTACCTGCAACTGTTGTTGTAGTAATCTGTGAGCCACGAGGACTCAACAATCTCATTACCATGGGTATCAAGACTAGCAAAATTAAAGGGAAAGGAAGGGGTAAAGTGGTCAGGTTGCAGCAGCGACTAAGCATGATATGGTGGCTAACATACACAAATGAGAGCGAGAAGAGAAGCAAAAGGAACCAGATATTAACAAAACCGTGTTCACTTCCCGGACTCTGCCGAAAAGAGACCATCACAGCTACACACACGATTGATGCGTTTTAATTCGTATCTGGTGTCAAGTTATCTACAACCAGATATTAACAAATTCCCATCTGCCACATAACCGCGGGCATGGCTCTCGAAAGTTTATACCCTGCAGGGGTGTCCCAACTTAGCCCATGATAAGCTCTCGCGATCAACAAAGGATATTCCTTCTCCCAGGAAGACCCGATCAGTCTCGGAATCCCGGTTTACAAGACATTTCGACAATGGTAAAACAAGACCAGCAAAGCCGCCCGATGTGTCGACAATCCCGATAGGAGTCGCACGTATCTTGTTCTCAGGACACACCAGATAAGCGAAGCGTACAGGTACCGACGTAACCCAAGTTGCCAAGGGATGGTCCCGCATGGTGCTGTAGTTTGGACCAACACTTAGACAAGCATTGGCCCGGGGGGCTAAAATAAAGATGACCCTCGGGTTAATTACTCCCAAGGGAAAGGTATAGGTGGTAGGCAAATGTAAAACCAATGTTGGGCCTTGCTGGAGGAGTTTTATTCAAGGCGAACTGTCAAGGGGGTCCCATAAATCACCCAACCGTGTTAGGGACGCAAAATCCGAGAACATAATACCGATGACGGAAACTAGGGCGGCAAGAGTGGAACAAAACACCAGGCATAAGGCCGAGCCTTCCATCCTTTACCAAATATATAGATGCATTAATAATATAAGAGATATTGTGATATCCCAACATAATCCTGTCCACCATGGAGCAATCTTCAACTTCACCTGCAACTAACAACGCTGTAAGAGGGGCTGAGCAAAGCGGTAACATAGCCAAGTAACGGTTTGCTAGGAAGGGTGAAAAGGTTAGAGGCTGACATTGTATTTTGGGAGGCTTGAAGAGCAAAAGATAGGTAGCGCAGCAAGCGATAGAACGAAGCAACTAGCATAGAAATGATAGTAGTGAGATCCAGGGTAGCGATCATCTTTCCTGATATCTCACAAGGAAGAAGAACGAGTCCATGAAGAAGACGAACGGATGAAGCCGAACCAAGCGTAGACGAGCGAATCCTCACGATCGCAACGAAACGGGAACTATCGAGAAGAAGCACACAACATGGTAAACACACCACACATAGACAAGGCATGATGCTCAACCAAGTATGATGCAAGACAAGACTACATGAAGCTACTCATGGCAAAATATTATGCATACAAGAACAACACATCAAAGCAAGTTTAAATGAGGCCGGAAACAACATATAACAATTCCGGTAAGTCCTCATATGCAAATTTAGAAATTGGTCCAGAACTGAATAAACCTTATGTTCAAGTTGTTAAACAACAAGTTAAGATGCACCAAGATGCTCTACACGAGATTCTAGTCAAGTTACATATAAAGTTCATTTAATTCGGAGCTACGTTCTAGAAGATATGAGCAAAATAAGTTAAACATGGCATTGATGCAAAATACATTCAAACATCAAGCAAACACTCTCAAAACAAGGATGCAACATGATAATATGAAACTTCATGCAAAATGAAGCAAGTTTCATATAGAGCACACTCAAAACGGAGCAACGGTTCAACACATACACTATACAAGTTCAAAGGACAAGCTGTTCAAAACAACAACTAGGCAACTTGCAAGCCTCAAAACAATATGCTACAGCACCTCAACATAAGAACAAAACACATGGACATGAAGTACAGGTAAAGCATGACAAAACATGAACACTGAGATATCTCCAGAAATCACTAGAACATGCTCAGAAGGACATGGTAAGATTGCAAATAATAACAGTTTCAGGCTTGGCAGAAATAACATCAAGTTGCAATGTTTAGAGCTATCAAACAACATGTCACAGGAACTTAACATGGAAAACAAAGGCATGGCATGCTAATACTAAAGACAGAGAACAAATCTCCCTGACTGAACTAATTCCAAAGATCAACAGAAAATATGGTAGGATCCATGCAAACATGGCAAATGATATGACAGATTCAGACATGGCAGGAACAACAATAAGTAGGCATGTTGGTGAGCTTGTACCACTCACCACAGATGAATAAAGGGCATGTCAAGGTAACCAACAGTAAGAAGACATGAATATGGAGCTAAACATGGCAAGAGAAAGTTCATAGGGTACATGGATCACTAGAAAAGCTCATGGCAAAACTGAACTTAATGTTAACAGGCTGACAGCAACATTATTTAGCAAGTTTGGAGCAAGATAACAACAAGTTACAGTAGGCTATAAATGCAACCAGGGGCATGCATTGCTAGAGCATGACATGAATAACAAAATATATTTAGTGGGCATCTCCAGATTATGCATAGAATGACTTGTAGCAGCAGGTATACATAGCATCATGGTATAGCAGATTCAGACTAGCAGAACGGTAACAGCAAGTGCCCTACTTCACGAGCTCAATGCACTCACTACAAGACTCACAAAAATACATGGATTGCACCACTGTAAATATGGCATGATATAGCACAAAACACATGTAGAGCTCATGCTCATAGGAGGCACACACAAAATGCAACCTAAAAGACAAAACAGCAAGCTATAACAGTTTCAGCAGGTTAACATCATATAGCACTCTTGCAACGATGATTAGGGCATCAAGATGGACTCAAACAAATATGCAATGGAATGAAATGTAGAGCATCTCACAGCGAACATTTAGATATATCATGCATACCAAACGGAGCTATATACACGGAGATATGGCATGATGAACTAGGGACCAGAATGTAACTATTTCGGGACTTGGGCAAAAAATCACCTCGGGGAAAAGATAGACGGGGTCGTCTCCTTCTCTCGTACGGAAGGTTCCGGCGGAAGACAATGGCCACGAGGAGGGGGCGTGGGACTCCGGCGGGCCTCGGGAAGGTCGGGAATGGATAGATCGGGGCATGGGCTACCGGATCCGGGCAAGAGCGGCAGCGGACGGAGCTCTTGGCGGCGCGGTTGCCGGTGGAGTTTGGGGCGGCCATCCATGGCGTCCAGGCACAGGTGAGAGAGAGAGAGATCATGAGGCAGAGCCTAGGAGGAGGAGAAGTGAGGAGCAGGGGCGCAGGAAGGAGGTCCCGCGATGGGCTGGCCTGGCTTCGCCGGAGTTGGTCGCCGGCAGGAGCTCAGGCGGAGGCGAAGGTCGGGGATGAGGCCATGGCACAGGAGCGGAGCGGGAGCGCGGCGGCTAGGCTCCCTCGGGCCCGGCGCGGCCTGGGGCGGGCCCGATCTGGGCCGCACGGGCCCCGACGATGGGCAGGAGAGAGAAAGGGCGCGGGGGCGACATGGCGCTGCGGGATTGGGCGCGGGGGCGGAGGCGATGACGTGGCAGCCGCCGATTGGCCGGGCAACGTGTCCGGCGGACATGTCCGGCGCGGATGGACATGTTCGGCGATGCGAGGAGGAAGAAGACTAGGGTTAGGGGTGGATTCATCCGCAAATTTCGGGGGAGAGGGCCTATATATAGGTAGAGGGAGCTAGGAGACTCCAAATGAGGTGCGGTTTTCGCCCACATGATCATGATCGAACGACCGAGAGCATGCAGGTGGTTTGGATGGGTTATTGGGCCACTTTGGAGGGGTGTTGGGCTGCACACAAAAGAGGCCTTTGCGGCTACCCGGTTAAACGTTGGAGTATCAAACGGACTCCAAATGGCACGAAACTTGACAGGCTGTCTACCGGTGGTGTACCGAGGCCGCTTGGCAAATCACGATCCATTCCTAGAATGTTTAACACCCGCTCACAAAAAGAGACAAAAGGGGAACACCGGAGGACATAGGAGTGTCGGATTGCAAAGCGGACAACGGGGAAAATGCTCGGATGCCTGAGACGAACACGTATGCAAATGCGATGCACATGACGACATGATATGAAATGCATATGATGACATGGCAAAGTGCAACACGCAAGCAAATGACATGGCAACGATGGCCAATAACTAGTAGACACCTGGCGCATCGAATCCGGGGTGTTACAACACTCCTCCACTAATAAGAGATCTCGTCCTGAGATCTTAGGACCGAGACGGAAAGGTAAAAGGGATGAGGTGAAACAAGAACTCAAGAGAAAAAGCAAAGAATCGAGAGCACTTGAGAAGAAGAGAGGAACGACGAGAATGAAGAGAATCAAAAGCTCGCGGAATCAGATAGACTATGAAACTACTCCGGTTAGAACGAGATAAGAAACGAATAAGACTGAAAGGATTTTGGTAGCACTCCGGTTGAACATTGAAAGATTAGAACATGAACTTGAGAAGATGGAACGATACTTGACTTGAGGAACAACACAAAACCTCCGGAAGAATTGAAAGAGTTGAATGAAAAGGACGGACAAGGAAAAGACAACTTGTGCCACGAATGAAATTGAAAGCATCTTTCGAAGGAAGGTTTAAACGGAGTTGTTGAGAAAATCAACAACGAAAGAATAAGCTTGTTGTGGACTTATGGATAACATCTCAGAAATTATGAGGTGAAATTATGCCACAACCAAATGCTTGAATATCTGGGAATAACGAAGAAATGCAAAACTCCACTTGAAAAGAATACGGAGAATTAATTGCACCTCGAGAAGCAAGAAGAAGGATACTTGAGCTCCTTCGATTAGAATCTTGATGAACTCAATGAAGAATGAATTAAATCATGACGATCCACCGTGAAAAACTCCGGTAACAAAAGATGATGAGATTGAATTGAGGGATGGAAATTATAAGATAAAAGTCTTGCGATGATTCAGATGGGGGTTCCGACGAAATGGCCGAGGAAATTTGAACTCCGGAAAAGAAAAGATGAAAACACTTAGAACTAGAATTTATTCATCAAGAAAAAACTCTGAAGAAAAGGATTAATCACTTTGAGGAAATAAGAATAAGATTTATTGTATGCTTATCCTTCATCAAATTTAATTGATGACAAGCGGATTTGGCATGAAACTTATTCCCCTTGAAAAGTTTTGAGGAGTGACATATCGCAAACTTGAGAAGGTCTTCATGAATGACCGGTAGGATTTGGAAAGAACGAATGAATTAAAATGATAATCAAGGAAAAAGAATCTTGAACGAGCCACCGTAAGAATTCGAAAATGACTGATGAAAGAGAATGAATCACCGGGAAGGATTAGAAGAACAATATGCTAGAGGGAATTTAGATGAAAAAAAGAACGAAGAGATCACGAGCTGATTAAAGAACACTTGAACGAAGCACCAGGATAAATAGAGAACGATAACTGGAATGATGGCCTCCGGTGAAAAGAAACAGAAATCAACTCCTGAAATACTCCGGATGGTTGAGAAAAAGGAATTTCCGACAGACGGAATAATTCGAGAGGGTAACAAGAAGCTAGAACCATGAATCTTCGGGAGAATGGGCATGATTGAGAGGAAAAAACTCTTCTTCGGTCTTCAATGTTAAGAATGACGACGAGAAACAACACCAACATTGTTAAGGCACTCTAGGACGACGAAAAGCGAAGAGGTTGAGGCAACAATGAAAAGAATTTGAAAGCGATCTTGGAGAGGGCATGTGACTGATGGGATCCATTCTTACGTCACACTTGAAGAGAATTGAGAATAACTCCAGGGGAATTAGAAGAGTCAGGTAAGATCTTGGGAAAAGACCTGTGGGTTAGGACCCACTAAAAGAAAACACCGTTGAAAATGATTGTTGAACAGATAGATGATGCACCGGAACAATTGAAATATTTGAATGAGGTGACAACCTCGAATTAATTCGAACCCAGACGAATCTCCTGAGATGTCTTCCAAACTCCATAATGATTGAATGGCGAGAGGCAAACGAGCAAGGAGAACACTTGATCCAAGGAAAAGAATGTGATCAACTAGAAAAACTTGAATTGAGTGCACGAGAAAAAGAAAGGGATGAATAATGACGAACGAGACGAGAATTCACCGGTTGAAATAATTGACAAAAGACTGAAGAGGCTCCACATGAATGAAATTGATGGTCGAAAGAGACTCAAACTCCGAGAAGAAGAGGGTGGGAGGGCAGGAAAACAAAGGCAACTTGGAAGGGGGAAAAACCCGATGAATAACTTGAAGAGAAAACATCGGTTGAAATCATTGAGGAAAGAATGCAAAGGCTTCACACGAGTAAGATGGATACTCGATTACGGACTCCGGCTCTGAAAAGAAAAGGGTGGGCGGGTGGGAAAAGAAAACAACTGAGGATTGAACTTGCAAAAACAAAGAGGGTCGAATCGTCTTGATGAGAAATGCACCAGATGAAAAGAGCTGAGGAACAACAATCGAAAAACCAACTGCGTGATCCTAAAGAAAGTTTGAAGGGGAAGAGAAGTAATTCAAAACACCTACGTCAAGATTCCTCACCAGAGGGACGAAGGGGCTGAGGAGTAAAAAGAATTCCTACTCTCCGATATAACTAGACTCCGAAAATGGTTTTCTTCTAGACTCGACAACGGCCAAACTACACGATCAATCAAGGGGGGCTCCTAGGGTCGGTCGAGGCTCTGATACCAACTTGTCACGGCCAATATGCGATACTATCCTAAAGAGACTCGAAGGTCCCACCAAGGATAGAACCGCATATTGATACGCTTTTGCAAGGTGGATATCATTACATCAACATTACATAATACATGAGGATACACAGAAAAGGCATACAATGCCACACGAATACAACATCATCTTACATAAGAGCACCATCCGACTACGGATGAATCACAAACAGAAACTCAAACGACATCCACCCTGCTAGCCCAGGCTGCCGACCTGGAACCTATCCCCTGATCGAAGAAGCAGAAGAAGAACTCCAAACAAGCAAACATCGCCCTGGCGTCAAAATCATCGTATAACTTGTACCTGCAACTCTTGTTGTAGTAATCTGGGAGCCACGAGGACTCAACAATCTCATTACCATGGGTATCAAGACTAGCAAAGCTTAAAGGGAAAGGAAGGGGTAAAGTGGTCAGGTTGCAGCAGCGACTAAGCATGATATGGTGGCTAACATACGCAAATAAGAGCGAGGAGAGAAGCAAAAGGAACGGTCGTGAAGCTAGCAATGATCAAGAGGTGATCCTGAACTCCTACCTACGTCAAACATAACCCAAAACCGTGTTCACTTCCCGTACTCCGCCAAAAAGAGACCATCACAGCTACACACACGGTTGATGTGTTTTAATTCGTATGTGGTGTCAAGTTATCTACAACCGGATATTAACAAATTCCCATCTGCCACATAACCGCGGGCACGGTTCTCGAAAGTTTATACCCTGCAGGGGTGTCCCAACTTAGCCCATGATAAGCTCTCGCGATCAATGAAGGATATTCCTTCTCCCAGGAAGACCCGATCAGTCTCGGAATCTCGGTTTACATGACATTTCGACAATGGTAAAACAGGACCAGCAAAGCCGCCCGATGTGCCGACAATTCCGATAGGAGTCGCACGTATCTTGTTCTCAGGACACACCGGATAAGTGAAGCGTACAGGTACCGACGTAACCCAAGTTGCCAAGGGATGGTCCCGCACGGTGCTCTAGTTTGGACCAACACTTAGACAAGCATTGGCCCCGGGGGGCTAAAATAAAGATGACCCTCGGGTTAATTACTCCCAAGGGAAAGGTATAGGTGGTAGGCAAATGTAAAATCAATGTTGGGCCTTGCTGGAGGAGTTTTATTCAAGGCGAACTGTCAAGGGGGTCCCATAAATCACCCAACCGCCTTAGGGACGCAAAATCCGGGAACATAATACCGATGAGGGAAACTAGGGCGGCAAGAGTGGAACAAAACACCAGGCATAAGGCCGAGCCTTCCACCCTTTACCAAATATATAGATGCATTAATAATATAAGAGATATTGTGATATCCCAACATAATCCTGTCCACCATGGAGCAATCTTCAACTTCACCTGCAACTAACAATGCTATAAGAGGGGCTGAGCAAAGCGGTAACATAGCCAAGCAACGGTTTGCTAGGAAGGGTGAAAAGGTTAGAGGCTGACATGGTAGTTTGGGAGGCTTGAAGAGCAAAAGATAGGTAGCGCAGCAAGCGATAGAATGAAGCAACTAGCATAGCAATGATAGTAGTGAGATCCAGACTAGCGGTCATCTTGCCTGATATCCCGCAAGGAAGAAGAACGAGTCCATGAAAAAGACGAACGGATGAAGCCGAACCAAGCGTAGACGAGCGAATCCTCACGATCGTAACGAAACGGGAACTATCGAGAAGAAGCACACAACATGGTAAACACACCACACATAGACAAGGCATGATGCTCAACCAAGTATGATGCAATACAAGACTACATGAAGCTACTCATGGCAAAAGATGATGCATACAAGAACAACACATCGAAGCAAGTTTAAATGAGGCCGGAAACAACATATAACAATTCCGGTAAGTCCTCATATGCAAATTTAGAAATTGGTCCAGAACTGAATAAACCTTATGTTCAAGTTGTTAAACAACAAGTTAAGATGCACCAAGATGATCTACACGAGATTCTAAAGTTGCATATAAAGTTCATTTAATTCGGAGCTACGGCCTAGAAGATATGAGCAAAACAAGTTAAACGTGGCATTGATGCAAAATACATTCAAACAACAAGCAAACACTCTCAAAACAAGGATGCAACATGATAACATGAAAATTCATGCAAAATGAAGCAAGTTTCATATAGAGCACACTCAAAATGGAGCAACGGTTCAACACATACACTCTATACAAGTTCAAAGGACAAGCTGTTCAAAACAGCAAGTAGGCAACTTGCAAGCCTCAAAACACTATGCTACAGCACCTCAACATAAGAACAAAAGACATGGACATGAAGTACAGGTAAAGCACGACAAAACATTAACACTGAGCTATCTCCAGAAATCACTAGAACATGCTCAAAAGGACATGGCAAGATTGCAAATAATAACAGTTTCAGGCTTGGCAGAAATAACATCAGGTTGCAATGTTTAGAGCTATCAATCAACATGTTACAGGAACTTAACATGGCAAACAAAGGCATGGCATGCTAATAGTAAAGACAAAGAACAAATCTCCCTTACTGAACTAATTCCAAAGATCAACAGAAAATATGGTAGGATCCATGCAAACATGGGAAATGATATGACAGATTCAGACATGGCAGGAACAACAACAAGTAGGCATGTTGGTGAGCTTGTACCACTCACCACAGATAAAGAAAGGGCATGTCAAGGTAACCAACAGTAAGAAGACATGATTATGAAGCTAAACATGGCAAGAGCAAGTTCATAGGGTGCATGGATCACTAGAAAAGCTCATGGCAAAACTGAACTTAATGTTAACAGGCTGACAGCAACATTATTTAGCAAGTTTGGACCAAAATAACAACAAGTTACAGTAGGATATAAATGCAACCAGGGGCATGAATTGATAGAACATGACATGAATAACAAAACATATTTAGTGGGCATCTCCAGATTATGCATAGAATGACTTGTAGCAGCAGGTATACATAGCATCATGATATAGCAGATTCAGACTAGCAGAACGGTAACAACAAGTGCCCTACTTCACGAGCTCGATGCACTCACTACAAGACTCAAAAAAATACATGGATTGCACCACTTTAAAATGGCATGATGTAGCACAAAACACATGTAGAGCTCATGCTCATAGGATGCACACACAAAATGCAACGAAAAAGACAAAACAACAAGTTATAACTATTTCTGCAGGTTAACATCATATAGCACTCTTGCAACGATGATTAGGGCATCAAGATGGACTCAAACAAACAAGGCACAATGGAATGAAATGTAGAGCATCTCACAATGAACATTTCAATATATCATGCACACAAAACAGAGCTACATACACGGAGATATGGCATGATGAACTAGGGACAAGAATGTAACTATTTCGGGACTTAGGCAAAAAATCACCTCGGGGAAAAGCTGGACAGGGTCGTCTCCTTCTCTCGTACGGACGGTTCTGGCGGAAGACAACGGCGACGAGGAGGGGGTGTGGGACTCCGGCGGACCTCGGGAAGGTCGGGAATGGATAGATCGGGGCATGGGCTACCGGATCCGGGCAAGAGCGGCAGCGGACAGAGCTTTTGGCGGCGCGGTTGCCGGTGGAGTTTGGGGCGGCCATCCATGGCGTCCTGGCACAGGAGAGAGAGAGAGATTGTGAGGGAGAGCCCGGGAGGAGGAGAAGTGAGGAGCAGGGGCGCGGGAAGGAGGTCCCGCGATGGGCTGGCCGGGCCTCGCCGGAGTTGGTCGCCGGCAGGAGCTCGGGCGGAGGCGAAGGTCGGGCACGAGGCCATGGCACGGGAGCGGTGCGGGAGCGTGGCGGTTGGGCTCCCTCGGGCCCGGCGTGGCCCGGGGCGGGCCCGATCTGGGCCGCACAGGCCCCGGCGGCGGGGAGGAGAGAGAAAGGGCGCGGGGGCGACATGGCACTGCGGGATTGGGCGCAGGGGCGGAGGCGATGACGTGGCAGCCGCCGATTGGTCGGGCAACGTGTCCGGCGGACATGTCCGGCACGGATGGACATGTCCGGCGGCGCGAGGAGGAAGAAGACTAGGGTTAGGGGTGGATTCATCCACAAATTTCCATGGAGAGGGCCTATATATAGGTAGAGGGAGCTAGGAGACTCCAAATGAGGTGCGGTTTTCGCCCACATGATCGTGATTGAACGACCGAGAGCATGGAGGGGGTTTGGACGGGTTATTGGGCCACTTTGGAGGGGTGTTGGGCTGCACACAAAAGAGGCCTTTGCGCCTACCCGGTTAACCGTTGGAGTATCAAACAGACTCCAAATGGTACGAAACTTGACAGGCGGTCTACCGGTAGTGTACCACGACCGTTTGGCAAATCAAGGTCCATTCTGAGAATGTTTAACACCCGCTCACAAAAAGAGACAAAAGGGGAACGCCGGAGGACATAGGAGTGTCGGATTGCAAAGCGGACAACGGGGAAAATGCTCGGATGCCTGAGACGAACACGTATGCAAATGCGATGCACATGACGACATGATATGAAATGCATATGATGACATGGCAAAGTGCAACACGCAAGCAAATGACATGGCAACGACGGTGAATAACTAGCAGACACCTGGCGCATCGAATCCGGAGCGTTACAACACTCCTCCACTAACAAGAGATCTCGTCCCGAGATCTTAGGACCGAGACGGAAAGGTAAAAGGGATGATGTGAAACAAGAACTCAAGAGAAAAAGCAAAGAATCGAGAGCACTCAAGAAGAAGAGAGGAACGACGATAATGACGAGAATCAAAAGCTCACGGAATCAGATAGACTATGAAACTACTCCGGTTAGAACGAGATAAGAAATGAATAAGACTTAAAGGATTTTGGCAGCACTCCGGTTGAACATTGAAAGATTATAACATGAACATGAGAAGATGGAACGATACTTGACTTGAGGAACAACACAAAACCTCCGGAAGACTTGAAAGAGTTGAATGAAAAGGACGGAGAAGGAAAAGACAACTTGTGCCACGAATGAAATTGAAAGTATCTTTAGAAGGAAGGTTTAAACGGAGTTGTTGAGAAAATCAACAACGAAAGAATAAGCTTGTTGTGGACTTATGGATAACATCTCAGAAATTATGAGGTGAAATTATGCCACAACCAAATGCTTGAATATCTAGGAATAACAAAGAAATGCAAAACTCCACTTGAAAAGAACACGGAGAATTAATTGCACCTCGAGAAGCAAGAAGAAGGATACTTGAGCTCCTTCGATTAGAATCTTGATGAACTCTTTGAAGAATGAATTAAATCATGACGATCCACCGTGAAGAACTCCGGTAACAAAAGATGATGATATTGAATTGAGGGATGGAAAGAATAAGATAAAAGTCTTGCGATGATTCAGATGGGGGTTCCGACGAAATGGCCGAGGAATTTGAACTCCGGAAAAGAAAAGATGAAAACACTTAGAACTAGAATTTATTCATCAAGAACAAACTCCGAAGAAAAGGATTAATCACTTTGAGGAAATAAGAATAAGATTTATTGTATGCTTATCCTTCTTCAAATTTAATTGATGACAAGCGGATTTGGCATGCAACTTATTCCCCTTGAAAAGTTTTGAGGAGTGACATATTGCAAACTTGAGAAGGTCTTCATGAACGACCGGTAGGATTTGGAAAGAACGAATGAATTAAAATGATAATCAAGGAAAAAGAATCTTGAACGAGCCACCGTAAAAATTCGAAAATGACTGATGAAAGAGAATGAATCACCGAGAAGGATTGGAAGAACAATATGCTAGAGGGAATTTAGATGCAAAAAAGAACGAAGCGATCACGAGCTGATTAAAGAACACTTGAACGAAGCACCGGGATAAATAAAGAACGATAACTGGAATTATGGCCTCCGGTGAAAAGAAAGAGAAATCAACTCCTGAAATACTCCGGATGGTTGAGAAAAAGGAATTTCCGACAGATGGAATAATTCGAGAGGGTAAGAAGAAGCTAGAACAACGAATCTTCGGGAGAACGGGCAAGATTGAGGGGAAAAAACTCTTCTTCAGTCTTCAATGTTAAGAATGACGACTAGAAACAACACCAACATTGTTAAGGCACTCTGGGACGAAGAAAAGCGAAGAGGTTGAGGCAACAATGAAAAGAATTTGAAAGCGATCTTGGAGAAGGCATGTGACTGATGGGATCCATTCTTACGTCACACTTGAAGAGAATTGAGAATAACTCCGGGGGAATTAGAAGAGTCAGGTAAGATCCTAGGAAAAGACCTGTGGGTTAGGACCCACTAAAAGAAAACACCGTTGAAAAGGATTGTTGAACAGATAGATGATGCACCGGAACAATTAAAATATTTGAATGAGGTGACAACCTCGAATTAATTCGAACACAGACGAATCTCCTTAGATGTCTTCTGAACTCCAGAATGATTGAATGGCGAGAGGCAAACGAGCAAGGAGAACACTTGATCCAAGGAAAAGAATGTGATCAACTCGAAAAACTTGAATTGAGTGCACCAGAAAAAGAAAGGGATGAATAATGACGAACGAGACGAGAATTCACTGGTTGAAATAATTGACAAAAGACTGAAGAGGCTCCACATGAATGAAATTGATGGTCGAAAGAGACTCAAACTCCGGGAAGAAGAGGGTGGGAGGGCAGGAAAACAAAGGCAACTTGGAAGGGGGAAAAAACCCGATGAATAACTTGATGAGAAAACACCGGTTGAAATCATTGAGGAAAGAATGCAAAGGCTTCGCATGAGTAAGATGGATACTCGATTACGGACTCCGGCTCCGAGAAGAAAAGGGTGGGCGGGTGGGAAAAGAAAACAAATGAAGATTGAACTTGCAAAAACAAAGAGGGTCGAATCGTCTTGATGAGAAATGCACCCCATGAAAAGAGCTGAGGAACAACAATCGAAAAACCAACTGCGTGATCCTAAAGAAAGTTTGAAGGGGAAGAGAAGTAATTCAAAACACCTACGTCTAGATTCCTCACTAGAGCGACGAAGGGGCTAAGGAGTAAAAAGAACTCCTACTCTCCGATATAACTAGACTCCAAAAATGGTTTTCTTCTAGACTCGACAACGACCAAACTACATGATCAATCAAGGGGGGCTCCTAGGGTCGATCGAGGCTCTGATACCAACTTGTCACGCCCAATATGCGATACTATCCTAAAGAGACTCGAAGGTCCCACCAAGGATAGAACCGCATATTGATACGCTTTTGCAAGGTGGATATCATTACATCAACAATACATAATACATGAGGATACATACAAAAGGCATACAATGCCACACGAATACAACATCATCTTACATAAGAGCACCATCCGACTACGGATGAATCACAAACAGAAACTCAAACGACATCCACCCTGATAGCCCAGGCTGCCGACCTGGAACCTATCCCCTGATCGAAGAAGCAGAAGAAGAACTCCAAACAAGCAAACATCGCTCTCGCGTCAAAATCATCGTATAACCTGTACCTGCAACTGTTGTTGTAGTAATCTGTGAGCCACGAGGACTCAGCAATCTCATTACCATGGTATCAAGACTAGCAAAGCTTAAAGGGAAAGGAAGGGGTAAAGTGGTCAGGTTGCAGCAGCGACTAAGGATGATATGGTGGCTAACATACACAAATAAGAGCGAGAAGAGAAGCAAACGGAATGATCGTGAAGCTAGGAATGATCAAGAGGTGATCCTGAACTCCTACCTACGTCAAACATAACCCAAACCGTGTTCACTTCCCAGACTCCGCCGAAAAGAGACCATCACAGCTACACACGCGGTTGATGCGTTTTAATTTGTATCTGGTGTCAAGTTATCAACAACCGGATATTAACAAATTCCCATCTGCCACATAACCGCGGGCACGGCTCTCGAAAGTTTATACCCTGTAGGGGTGTCCCAACTTAGCCCATGATAAGCTCTCGCGATCAACAAAGGATATTCCTTCTCCCAGGAAGACCCGATCAGTCTCGGAATCCCGGTTTACAAGACATTTCGACAATGGTAAAACAAGACCAGCAAAGCCTCCCGATGTGTCGACAATCCCGATAGGAGTCGCACGTATCTTGTTCTCAGGACACACCGGATAAGCGAAGCGTACAGGTACCGACGTAACCCAAGTTTCCAAGGGATGGTCCCGCACAGTGCTGTAGTTTGGAACAACACTTAGACAAGCATTAGCCTCGGGGGGCTAAAATAAAGATGACCCTCGGGTTAATTACTTCCAAGGGAAAGGTATAGGTGGTAGGCAAATGTAAAACCAATGTTGAGCCTTGCTGGAGGAGTTTTATTCAAGGTGAACTGTCAAGGGGGTCCCATAAATCACCCAACCGCGTTAGGGACGCAAAATCCGGGAACATAATACCGATGACGGAAACTAGGGCGGCAAGAGTGGAACAAAACACCAGGCATAAGGCCGAGTCTTCCACCCTTTACCAAATATATAGATGCATTAATAATATAAGAGATATTGTGATATCCCAACATAATCCTGTCCACCATGGAGCAATCTTCAACTTCACCTGCAACTAACAACGCTATAAGAGGGGCTGAGCAAAGCGGTAACATAGCCAAGCAACGGTTTGCTAGGAAGGGTGAAAAGGTTAGAGGCTGACATGGTAGTTTGGGAGGCTTGAAGAGCAAAAGATAGGTAGCGCAGCAAGCGATAGAACGAAGCAACTAGCATAGCAATGATAGTAGTGAGATCCAGACTAGCGGTCATCTTGCCTGATATCCCGCAAGGAAGAAGAACGAGTCCATGAAGAAGACAAACGGATGAAGCCGAACCAAGCGTAGACGAGCGAATCCTCACGATCGTAACGAAATGGGAACTATTGAGAAGAAGCACACAACATGGTAAACACACCACACATAGACAAGGCATGATGCTCAACCAAGTATGATGCAAGACAAGACTACATGAAGCTACTCATGGCAAAAGATGATGCATACAAGAACAACACATCGAAGCAAGTTTAAATGAGGCCGGAAACAACATATAACAATTCCGGTAAGTCCTCATATGCAAATTTAGAAATTGGTCCAGAACTGAATAAACCTTATGTTCAAGTTGTTAAACAACAAGTTAAGATGCACCAAGATGATCTACATGAGATTCTAAAGTTACATATAAAGTTCATTTAATTCGGAGCTACGGCCTAGAAGATATGAGCAAAACAAGTTAAACGTGGAATTGATGCAAAATACATTCAAACATCAAGCAAACACTCTCAAAACAAGGATGAAATATGATAATATGAAACTTCATGAAAAATGAAGCAAGTTTCAAATAGAGCACACTCAAAACGGAGCAACGACTCAACACATACACTCTATACAAGTTCAAAGGACAAGCTATTCAAAACAACAAGTAGGCAACTTGCAAGCTTCAAAACAATATGCTACAGCACCACAACATAAGAACAAAAGACATGGACATGAAGTACAGGTAAAGCACGACAAAACATTAACACTGAGCTATCTCTAGAAATCACTATAACATGCTCAAAAGGACATGGCAAGATTGCAAATAATAACAGTTTCAGGCTTGGCAGAAATAACATCAGGTTGTAATGTTTAGAGCTATCAATCAACATGTTACAGGAACTTAACATGGCAAACAAAGGCATGGCATGCTAATAGTAAAGACAAAGAACAAATCTCCCTTACTGAACTAATTCCAAAGATCAACAGAAAATATGGTAGGATCCATGCAAACATGGCAAATGATATGACAGACTCAGACATGGCAGGAACAACAATAAGTAGGCATGTTGGTGAGCTTGTACCACTCACCACAGATAAAGAAAGGGCATGTCAAGGTAACCAACAGTAAGAAGACATGATTATGAAGCTAAACATGGCAAGAGCAAGTTCATAGGGTGCATGGATCACTAGAAAAGCTCATGGCAAAACTGAACTTAATGTTAACAGGCTGACAACAACATTATTTAGCAAGTTTGGACCAAAATAACAACAAGTTACAGCAGGATATAAATGCAACCAGGGGCATGAATTGATAGAGCATGACATGAATAACAAAACATATTTAGTGGGCATCTCCATATTATGCATAGAATGACTTGTAGCAGCAGGTATACATAGCATCATGATATAGCAGATTCTGACTAGCAGAACGGTAACAGCAAGTGCCCTACTTCACGAGCTCGATGCACTCACTACAAGACTCAAAAAAATACATGGATTGCACCACTTTAAAATGGCATGATGTAGCACAAAACACATGTAGAGCTCGTGCTCATAGGATGCACACACAAAATGCAACGAAAAAGACAAAACGACAAGTTATAACTGTTTCAGCAGGTTAACATCATCTAGCACTCTTGCAACCATGATTACGGTATCAAGATGGACTCAAACAAACATGGCACAATGTAATAAAATGTAGAGCATCCCACAATGAACATTTCAGTATATCATGCACACAAAATGGAGCTACATACATGGAGATATGGTATGATGAACTAGGGACAAGAATGTAACTATTTCGGGACAGGCAAAAAATCACCTCGGGGAAAAGCTGGACGGGGTCGTCTCCTCTATCGTACGGACGGTTCCGGCGGAAGACAACGGCGACGAGGAGGGGGCGTGGGACTCCGGCGGGCCTCGAGAAGGTCGGGAATGGATAGATCGGGGCATGGGCTACCGGATCCCGGCAAGAGAGGCGGCGGACGGAGCTCTTGGCGGCGCGGTTGCCGGTGGAGCTTGGGGCGGCCATCCATGGCATCCTGGCACAGGAGAGAGAGAGAGAGATCGTGAGGGAGAGCCCGGGAGGAGGAGAAGTGAGGAGCAGGGGCGCGGGAAGGAGGTCCCGCGATGGGCTGGCCTGGCCTCGCCGGAGTTGGTCGCCGGCAGGAGCTCGGGCGGAGGCGGAGGTCGGGGACAAGGCCATGGCACGGGAGCCGAGCAGGAGCACGGTGGCTGGGCTCCCTCGGGCCCGTCGCGGCCTGGAGCGGGCCCGATCTGGGCCACACGGGCCCCGGCGGCGGGGAGGAGAGAGAGAGGGCGCGGGGGCGACGTGGCGCTTCGGGATTGGGTGCGGGGGCGGCAGCGATGATGTGGCAGCCGCTGATTGGCCGGGCGACGTGTCCGGCGGACATGTCCGGCGCGGATGGACATGTCCGGCGGCGCGAGGAGGAAGAAGACTAGGGTTAGGGGTGGATTCATCCGCAAATTTTGGGGTAGAGGGCCTATATATAGGTAGACGGAGCTAGGAGACTCCAAATGAGGTGCGGTTTTCACCCACATGATCGTGATCGAACGACCGAGAGTATGGAGGGGGTTTGGATGGGTTATTGGGCCACTTTGGAGGGGTGTTGGATGCACACAAAAGAGGCCTTTGCGGCTACCCGGTTAACCGTTGGAGTATCAAACGGACTCCAAATGGCACGAAACTTGACAGGCGGTCTACCGGTGGTGTACCAAGGCAGATCACGGTCCATTCTAAGAATGTTTAACACCCGCTCACAATGAGAGTCAAAAGGGGAACGCCGGAGGACATAGGAGTGTCGGATTGCAAAACGGACAACGGGGAAAATGCTCGGATGCCTGAGATGAACACGTATGCAAATGCGATGCACATGACGACATGATATGAAATGCATATGATGACCTGGCAAAGTGCAACACGCAAGCAAATGACATGGCAACGACGGCGAATAACTGGCAGACACCTGGCGCATCGAATCCGGGGCGTTACATGTTCACCCAGGACAAGGCGGAGACTAAGCAGGTACCAGTTGATGAGGACGGTTCCTCCGGCGCCACCTTCACCATAGGCACCAATCTCGACCCCGATCAGGAGGAGGCTCTTGTGAAATTCCTGTGCGTGAACAAGGAGGTGTTCGCATGGGAACCCAAGCAGCTAGCAGGGGTCCCAAGGCAAGTGATCGAGCATCACCTGAACGTGTGCCCCAATGTGCGCCCTGTGAAGCAGAAAGCAAGGCGGCAGTCCACCGAGAAGCAGGCCTTCATCGTCCAAGAAACCCGCAAGCTGGAAGCTGCAGGTGTCATTCGCGAGGTCCGCTACCCTAAATGGCTGGCAAACCCTGTTGTTGTGCTGAAGAAGGGAGGAAAGGAATGCATGTGTGTCGACTTCACCAACCTCAACAAGGCCTGTCCTCAGGATCCGTTCCCGCTCCCCCGCATCGACCAAATCGTCGACTCCACCACTGAGTGCGACCTATTGTGCTTCCTGGATGCTTTCTCGGGCTACCACCAAATCAAGATGGCGATAGAAGACGTGGAGAAGACAGCCTTCCTGACCCCGTGCGGAGTATACTGCTATACCTGCATGCCGTTCGGGTTGCACAACGCGGGCGCAACCTTTCAGCGACTGATGCATATCGCCTTGGGCCGGCAGCTCGGGAGAAACACTGAGGCCTATGTCGATGACATTGTGGTGAAGTCTCGCGAGGCAAAGACCCTGATACAGGACCTGGAAGAAACCTTCGCGAGCCTTCGTGAAGTGGACTTGCAGCTCAACCTGGAGAAGTGTGTATTTGGTGTTCCCTCTGGCAAGCTTCTGTGCTTCCTCGTGTCACACAGGGGGATCGAGGCCAACCCGGAGAAGGTCAAGGAAACTGAAGACATGAGTCCACCACGAACCCTCAGGGAAATGCAGAAGCTCGTCGGACGCGTAACTGCATTAGGGTGCTTCATCTCCAAGCTGGGGGAGCGAGCCCTGCCCCTCTTCTAGCTGATGAAGAAGAAGGGCCCGTTCGAGTGGACACCAGAGGCCGACGAAGCGTTCCAAGATCTCAAGAAGTACCTGACCAGCCCTCCGGTGATGGTGGCACCACGCCCTCAGGATCCCCTGGTGCTCTACCTTGCCGCCACACCCTACTCCGCCAGCGCTGCTTTGGTGGCGGTTCGGGAGGAGCGCCAGGTCAAGGCTCCATCGCGACTAGCCGCGGCCCCGACCGCGGCAACGCCAAACCAGGAAGACCTCGCGAAGGCCACGGCCTCGACAGATGGAGACTAGCCTCGGAAGGAAGACGCCCCCAGGGTTGAGGGGACCTCACCAAGTGGTCAGGAGCCGGGGGCCCCAACGTCTTAGGAGGTGCTCAACTCTCCGGAGGGTGCGGGCTCTATCAGCGCGCCCACCCTCGGCGAGCATCCTGTGTATTTCGTCAGCACGGTGCTACAGGATGCAAGGGCACGGTACCCCATGTCCCAGAAGCTCTTGCTCACGCTGTTGGTGGCCTCGTGTAAGCTGCGGCACTAATTCTAAGGTCACCCCATCAAGGTCGTCTCAGCCTACCCATTGGAGAAGGTGCTCAGGAGTCCCAACTCCGCTGGAAGGGTTGCTGAATGGAACATCGAGCTACAAGCGTTTCAGTTGGAATTCAGCACGACCAGAGTCGTCAAAGGAGCTGCACTTGCAGATTTTGTGGCAGAGTGGATAGAGGCGCCAGGGCTCGAGGCAGGCGATGATCGGTCCCTTTCCCCAGGAAGCGAGGCACCGGACAGCTGGGTTATGCACTTCGATGGAGCATTCTCGCAACATGGCGCGGGGGCTGGCACAGTGCTTATATCCCCCACTCAAGACAAGCTTTATTATGCCGTACAACTCTATTTCCAACAGGGCGAGAAGGTTTCCAACAATATAGCAGAATACGAGGGTCTCATAGCAGGCTTAAAGGCCGCGGCCGCACAGGGGGTGAAGCGCCTCATCATCAAGGGTGACTCATAGCTCCTCGTCAACTTCTCCAACAAAGTGTACGAGCCCAAGGACGAGCACATGGAGGCGTATCTTGCAGAGGTGCACAAGATGGAAAATCAGTTTTTGGGCTGGAGCTACAGCATATGCCCCGCGACACCAACCAAGAGGCTGATGACATCGCCAAGAGGGCATCAAGGCGGCTGCCTCAGGAGCCTGGCATTTTCGAGGAACGACTTTTCAAGCCCTCAGCAACACCGTCTCTATCAAGCACAACGCAACCGCGAGAGGAACTCCCTCAACCGCCTGCCTCAGGAGCTCTGGCCTGTGGCCCGACCTCAGGAGCATGCTTGCTCCTGGCGCTGGAGCTTCAGGAGGGATGCTGGACGACGGAGCTCAAGGATTACCTGATGCAAGGGACTCTACTAGAGAAAGAAGAGGATGCGGAACGCGTGGCCTGGCAGGCCACGGCCTACTGCATCCAAGATGGAGAGCTCTACTGGAAGCGGCCAAACAGTCTTTCCCTGCGTTGCATCTCCAGGGAACAGGGGAAGGAGTTGCTGGCAGACATTCATGGCGGAGATTGTGGGCACCACTCGTCATCACGGACCCTCGTCGGCAAGGCGTTTCACAGCGGGTTTTACTGGCCTAAAGCACGTCAACGACGCGATCGAGTTGGTGAAGGCCTGTGAAGCCTGTCAATTCCACGCCAAGTAGATCCATCAGCCAGCACAGGGCGTGCAGACCATCCCACTCTCGTGGCCATTCATAGTCTGGGGGCTAGATATCTTGGGCCCGTTTCCTCGGGCGCCAGGAGGCTATCGCTACCTCTACCCATTGACAACTTCACCAAGTGGGCGGAGGTGGAAGTTGTCCGCACCATCCCGGCTGGCTCTGCAGTCAAGTTCATCAAGGGCCACGTGAGCTGGTTCAGGGTGCCTAATCGCATCATCACTGACAACGGTTCACAGTTCACCGGCAATCTCTTCAAAACATACTGTGCTAACCTTGGAACGCAGATATGCTACGCTTCGGTGGCACACCCTTGGAGCAACGACCAGGCAAAACACGCCAACGCAGAGGTCCTGGAGGGCCTCAACACCAGGACCTTCAGTAAGAAGCTAGAGGCCTGCAGCAGGGGCTGGTACGACGAGCTCCAGTCCGTGCTATGGTCCATCCGCACTACGGCCACCAAGTCAACCGGCGAGACCCCGTCCTTCCTCATCTACGGAGCAGAGGCGGTCCTCCCTCATGAGGTCAGGCATCGCTCCACGCGGGTCCTGGCGTTTGATGAAGCGCAGCAGGACGCCATGCGGGGGATGGACCTCGTGCTGGGGGAGGAACATCATCGGGAGGCTACACTACGAGCAGCAAGATACCAGCAGGCGCTACGGCGGTACCACTACCGCAATATCCGCCCCAGGACTCTCGAGGTAGGTGACCTCGTGCTCAGGCGGGTGCTCTCCAAGGAAGGGCTGCACAAGCTCTCGCCCATGTGGGAGGGCCCGTTCAAGGTTGTTCATGTTTCCAGACCTGGCGCCGCACGCTTGGAGACCCAGGAAGGGGTGCCCATCCCGAATGCGTGGAACATTCAGCACCTCCGGAGGTTCTACCCTTGAAGTAAGGCTCAGTGCCTGAAAAGAAGGCCCTGTGCCTGTGAAGTAAGGCCCAGAGCCTGTAAAGAAAGCCTGGTGCCTGTGAAGAAGGGCCCAATTCCTATAAAGAAGGCCCAGTGCCTGTGAAGCTCGCCGCCCCAAGAAAGGTCCGGTGCATGTGAAGAAGGCCCAACGCCTGTGAAGCTTGCCGCCGGTGACACTCTCACGTATTAATGAGTTGGGGTTGTACACGCCCCGGAGTCTCCAGAGTGCCGCCCTTGGGCCTCAGGGGCTCCCGCCCACACCCAGTGGCAGCACTTAGCTCTGCGCTTGTGAGAAGACGTCGAAGACTAGACTAGGTGTCGGATGCGGCTTTTCATTTGCTTTCTGTAGTTGGCTTGTTCTCCCTCATTTGGACTTTTATTGGAGTCGCTTCTAGTGTTGTTTGCCGTCCCTTGCCCCTGTTCTCTGTCTCTGGCTTTCGCTCGGCCCATTCTCCTTCTCGGTAGCCTCGCAAGGGGGCTACGCGGGCGCCCTCGTGAGCTTTTTCTCTCCTGATTTCTTTGAGGCTCCCTCACTCAAGTTCATAGCGGGAGCACCCCTCCCGGTCCATGCCCCACGGGCATAGCGACGCAAATACATGACCTAAGCGGGTCACCCTCACGACAAAGGTTCGAAAGCTATCATCCCGACTGATTTTTGCAGATCCTAATACGCCCAACGAGGCCCCAAGCAAGTACCTCGCGAGGCGGAGACTCTGGCAAACCCCCTAAGCTAAGTTGTTCCTGCGCGCAACCACCTGGCAGCAACAGCTCAACACAGCATGGGAATAATAGAAATAGCATGATAATTAAGGGCAATAGTCTTGCGCACCCCCACGGGGCTCCAAACTTCTCTCTCTCTCTCTCAATGCAGGAAAAGGAGGTAAACAAAATAAACGCGGTATGCCCCACAACAGCTCGCGAGGAGGGATCCGCGTCGCCCTCCCGAGCTCAGTCGGACTCTTCCTCACGCTTCACCGGGGTGCGGTGACGGGACGACCTGCTACCACCCTCAAAGCGGGCGCGGCGGCACGGTGGCTGGTCGCGGCCACCACTGTAGGAGCTGTCACCAGAGGAGGAGCCGCTGAAGCTTGGCGAGTTGCGGGCGCCGCCAGGAGCAGGCCCGCCTTCGTCCTTGTCACGGCCACCGCCAAGGCCAAGCACCCGATCGCCGTCATCGTCTTCAGGGCAGCACCCGACACGACGACCGTCTTCTCCGAACACCCTCACGTAGAGGGTGGTGTCGCCGTCAAACTTGAAGTGCAGGCTGCACCGCCGTCCCATGCCATGCGCACGGGCAAACGTCTGCTAGCCGTGAGCTAAGGCCATGTCCCCGGTGACGGAGATCTCCATTGTGAACCAGGAAGCCCTGCTGCAGCAACCATCCGCCTGCAACCAGAGTCCACCAGGGCTGGCGGCTGGTAGTTCGCCGACAAAGAAGCGGGGTACCTGGAGCCAGTTGCCGGCCGGATCTGCCGACTACACGACAAACTCCGGCAGCACCTCTGCCGAGTGAAAGCGTGGCCGGGGAGGCCGCGCGGCCACGACGCATCTTTCCCCGCCTGTCGGGCGGCCATCACTGAGCAAAGGACCACCACCGCAGCCACGAGGAGCCGCTGCAGGAGTCGCGGGGTGCTTGCGGGGACGACCCCGGCCGCGCTTGGGCGGAGGGGAGCCAGGCCCTTCCTGGCGAGCATTCCCCTTCTCCGCGGCCGAGAACCTCTTCGTCAGCGCCATGGGACACGGCAGGCAACTAGAGCAAGGAGGAAGAAGAAACAGGTGGGGGAAGGGAGATGTGCAGCGGGTGACTGCGCCCCCTCCACATTTATAACCCAAGGGAGGCCAACCGTCGGCCTCCACGATCGCAGGTAATCATGACTCTTTTTGCATGTAGCAGGGACTCGTCAAATCGGGCAGTTGCCGAGGCGGCGTTGGGAAGCAGAGACGCCCACGTCCAATCAACCGCCACGCGGCGACCAAGGCCGCAGGCTGTTGGGGCCCGCGGCGCTCCGCACTTGCCCTTTCGCTTTGCTGCTAAGCCAAGTCCAAGCGCCTTGGGCCCGGGGCCTACTGTCGGCGTTCTGGGAATGGGGGTCCCTAGACTTGCCTGTCTACAGCCTGCGGCGTGCCTCAAGCAGAGGCCCAGTACGACCCATCTTCATCAACCCAAGCTCAAGACCATCGCGAGGGGCCAAGCCTCGTGGGGCGGACAACGCAAGGCTTCCTCAGGAACGACCTCACGAGGCAGGCTCGCGAGGAGGCGGAGGGATCAAGGCCGGGGTGCCTCGCGAGGTGCTCGTGACGCAAGCCATGACGATCAAGACCAGGCGGGAGCCAGGCGGGCGCTAGCCTGCACAGTGTCCTCATTTCCTCTTTGGTGCAAAGGGGCAAGCGCAGGCGCCGAGTATCGAGGCGTCAAGCAAAGGTTACCATTTTGGTGGAACGAGACCAGGACCAGCAGAGCAGCAGGACGGAGGTCACCGTGGAGCCCAAGATGGCGTCATCACCAGCGCCTTTGGCGGTCGAAGACCAACTTTAGTCAGGATAACTTGTACTAGATGTTCCCCTTCAAAATGGCCGTTGTTGTCTCCCTTCCCGCTCAATATTTGCGAAGAGGACCAGGGCCTCTATATAGAGAGATAGCCACCATAGTAGAGGGGAGAGTTATCATCAGATCTAGAGGCGATCGAACCCACCTAAGTAGTACACCGCACCAGCCCAAGAACACCTCTCACGAGGCTGTTCTTCCTCTATACTGTTCATCATCAGCCCCTGACGCAATCCACCACACCACACATTGGATTAAGGTATTACACCACAACGATGGCCCGAACCAGTATAAACCTTGGGTCCTTTGTGTTGCTCATCGTGTAGCTTAGATTCACAACGAGGCGTTGGGACGTGGATCAGTAGGGGGAAGATCTTCGCGTGCACCCTAGAGTTTGAACCTTAAGGGTTTTGCCGGAACCCTATATCCGACATTCCTTATCTCATCTACCATTCTATATGTGCATGTTCTCTTGTGTAAAAGTATTCAATCATTTGACACTAGACAATGTGACATATAAAAGGGTAGATGAGATCAGAAAAACGAGGGACCACTTTCTGCACATCCAGAATGGCGCCATCTTGTTAAATCCCTTATTTGACATTCATGAGAGAGGCGGTCAGGACGTCGGACATTCATGAGAGAGGAAGTCCGGGCCAAACCCTAGAAGCGTCGCCGAGGCCAATCAAACCTTAGAAGCGTCGATGCCACCCAAATTTGCCACTATTAATATATCCATCTCTCATGTTTGTATATCAATTGCCATGTTGTAATATTGTAGAAACTATGGATCCACAAAGAGACTTTGAATGGATATTGGGGGATATAATCCGTGATGGACGTGATGTCTTGTCATTATTTCTCAACGAAACCGATGGTCTGGAAGGAGAAGAAGCAGGCTACGGTGATCGAACAATGGAGGAGGAAATTCATGATCATGATGGCTCCGGTGACCGTGATGGCAGCCCCGGTGACTGAACGGAGTCGGGATCAGCTGTTCCAAAGTCCGACGAGGTATATATATATAAACACTATTCTGATCACGGGATGAGAATAATATTCTGATCACAACCTGCCCTGCCCCTGCTAGTAGTACCTTGAACTTCCCTGTGAACTAGGTTGAACTTTCGCCAACATTGCCTAAATGGGGCTTGCGATATACCATTGGAAAGCTATGGACACGAGTATCATGACCCAACTTCAATTTTTGGCAAAATGTAAGCGGTTTAAGAGCAGTTTTGAAAACCATTTTTTCTTCACACAAAAAACGTGAATCGTATTTTTGATCGCATTTCTAAACCGTTTATCGGAATGAGGCATATAATATGTCATTGGAAAGCTGCTGCAAAACCACTACTTCCACATGTTGAAAGTTTTTTCTAATTCTCTACGGTTAAAGAGTAATTCGAAAAAACGTAAAATTTTGCAAATCGAACAACTGAGTTCATATTTTCGACGTCATTTCTAAACGGCTAATCCAATTGAGGCATATGATATGGCGTTGGAAAGCTTATGAAAATGCGCTACTCTTTCATTTTGAAAGTTGTTTCTAAGTAATTTTGGAAAACAGTACAAGTCCTACCAATTTCGTATTTTCGAGCTAATTTTTCAACCATGCGTCCGAATGCAGCAAATGATATGGAGTTGGAAAGCTTGAACAAATGCGAAACTTTTTGGTATGTATTATTTCCCCCAATTCTTTACAGTTTTAAGTAAGTTTTGAAAATGGTGAAAAATGTATTTTTTCCGTATTTTTTATAAACTTTATCGGAATGGCGCAAATAATATACCTCTGAAATGCTACGGAAAATGCGAAACTTTTTCATGTTGATGGTTTTCTCTGATTCCTTGCCGTTTTCAAGTAATTTCGAAAACGACGAGATCATTCGTTCTGCCTTTATCGTGAAACCGATTCGCCAAAAATGTATCGCGTGAAGTACCTGAACTTCTCGGTATGAAACCTTGAACTTCACTCTGTTTTTCACGTGCTTTTTTTGCCCGTAGCTCTCCATCCACGCACGAGAACACTCATCGGAATTGAGCAAGTGATATACCGATGGAAAGCTGCTGTAGACACGCAACTTTCCTGTGTTGATCATTTTTTCATACTCGCAACGGTTTTAAAAGTTTTTCATCTGAAATTCATTCAGTGTAGTAGTTGAACTTCCAACTGTTTTCACGTTGAACTTCCGTGACGTATTTTCGTTTGTAATTTTCTCATACATTCATCAATGTCACACAAATGATATTTCTTTTGTACAAACCTCTCTCACATAATTTTTTTTAACTTTCTTCGACCGAGGACTTGAACTTACACGAATGATTTCCTACTGTTTTGAAGTAAATTAGAAAATGACGAGATCATGATTTCTGCCTTCATCCCGAATCGAAACACACTGTGTGAAATAGTTGAACTTCTCGTGCATGTCTATTCGAACATCACACTATTTTTTAACGTGTTGTTTTTTGCACTGCGTGAAGTAGTTGAACTTCTAGGACGTCTCGGTTCGAACTTCACTTTGTTTTTGACGTGCTGATTTTTTACGTGGTGTTTTTTGCACTACGTGAAGTAATTGAACTTCTGGGGCATCTCTATTTGAACTTCACCCTATTTCACTTTTTTTGTATTTTTTCTTATATGAAATACACACCATGTAGTACGTGAACTTCCGGTTGTTATCACTTTGAACTTCTCTCTGGTTTGAGAGAATTATTTTAAAACACAAAAAATAACATATTTTTTTGTATTTTGGACATCTAAATACACGGTGAACCTCTCTCAGAACAATTTTTCAACTTTTCCTCGCCGAGCACTTGAACTTCTAGCAACCATTTTATTTCGTTTATGAGTTGTTTTTAAAAGTGGAAAAAATGGTGTTGTGTTTTCTATTTTTTGAACAGGTAAATCCTAAGTTTTAATAAACTCCAAACTTCTCTGTTATTTCAATTTGAACTTCACCTTTCTATATTTTGAGTAAAGAATTATATTCAATTTTTATACGGAAAAAATTGAACATGGAAATACAAGGTGAACCTCTCTCGCAAGAATTTTTGAACTTCCCCGGACAGAGCACTTGAACTTGTTGCAACAAACCTTTTAAGCCTTTTGTTTCCTATTCTTATATTCTTATGTGAAACGCACTCCATGTGGTAGTTGAACTTCCCGCTCTATTCACCTTGAACTTCTCTCGTGTTTTTTTCTTCAACCTCTCTCACACGAATTTTTGAATTTTCTCGGGCTGAGCAGTTGAACTTGTAGCAGCAAAACTTTCAGCTTTTTCTTTTTTCATTATTTTTTTAATACAAAATTCACACCATGTAGTACGTGAACTTCTGCCAGTTATCAATCTGAATTTTTCTCGGTTACGTGAAAATATCTAATTTTTTTATGAATTTTAATCTGAATTTCTTAATCCTTTTTTATGAATTTTGAAGCGCTCTATTTTTAAAAGTTGAACTTCTTGTTATTTAATTTTTTAAGTTCTTGTTTCCATTCTTTAACAACAAGGAAAATCTAAGTTTTCTATAATCATCGATCTTCTCCATCTTTTTAATATGGACTTCCTGGTTTTATTTCTTAATCTCTTTTGTGAAATTTTGAAGCGCTCTATTTTTAAAAGTTGAACTTCTTGTTATTCTAATCCCAGGATTAGAATAGCTATTTGGATCACGGCCCCTATATAGCGAGGGGTGCTTCCGAACTCCTGAATCGGTACAGTGGACAAAAAAAAGAAAAAAAAATCTCAACCCACCCCTGACCACAATCCCCACGATCCCCTCCCCGATCCCATCTGCCCTCTGCTGCGAACCGCATCACGCCCCAACCAATGCCTCCCTCCCTGGCTGGCGCGGCCACCGTCGCCTCCCTCCCTGGCCGGCGCGGCCACCGTCGCCTCCCTCCGTCGGCGCGGCCACCGCCGACTCCCTACCCAGCCCGCGCAACCAAACCCGCGGCCGGAGTGGATCCTCCCGCATGGCCGGTGCCCCTACTCCCTCGAGGCCGGCACGCCACCTCCCGCGTGGCCACCTACCCTCCTCCCCAACGGCCGGCGCATCACCTTTTGCGCGACCGGAGACCTCCTCCACCATGGTCGGCGAGCCTCCTCCCGCCGCCAGCCTCGGGTCCTGCTACCACAGGGCGTGGAACCCCATGCGGCACCACAGAGCCCTAGATCCCGAGCGCCGCTGCAGCTGGGGTCTTGGCTGGCCTACTCCATCACTGCTGGGATCTCGGCTCCCACATATGCCACCGCTGACCGCACCACCCCGTCGCATGAGCTTCTCCTCTTCCCGAACCTCCCTCGAGCGGCCCTACCCCTGAGCCACACCTCGCCGGATTGCGGGGCTCATGCCACAACACCTCCCCTCCCCCAGGTTCGTGCACCCAACGCCAGCTCCTTCCCCACCATCGGCCAACTGTCGTCGCTATCGCGCATGGACTGCAGGGACAGCGAATCCGACCTTCCCCGGCATCACCTTTCTTCCTTCTCTCATGTTCATGTTCTTTCGCCAGTTTACTAAGTAGCGCCGTCCATTGCACCCTGGTCCTTGCTTTATTTCGCATATGAATTTTCTTGTTGGTTTCCAAAAGCAAGTGGCGTACACTACCTTTAGTTAGGTCACGGCCTCCGCTGCTGCTAACCTCCCCAAGTTCCATGTCGCCTGCTTGTGTGTGCCTGTCAATGAAGGAAAAGCAGACATGGGCAAGGTTATAGCTATAGGCAAAACTTCAGAAAGAAGGTGGAGTACGGTTCAACTTCTTCTAGACTTTTTAATTCTCTGTAAAAAATACATCTCAGAAAGAAGAAGAAATCGCAGGCTGCTCGTCTTGTTTGATGTCCAAGTATTCAGGTGTTTTGTGCCTTTTTTACTCTCCATTCTGCTAAAAAGCTTGTGTCTTCAAAATCCTACACTCTGCCGCTCAGCAGGTCACGGCCTCCTCTGGATGAATGTCATGACCTCCTCTTAATGCAGGTCATGGTGTCCATGTCGTCACTGCTCCAGCGTATCACGCTTCCATACATGGTGGTGTTTTGGACTGAGCAGTACGGAACGAGGTAGTGTGTGCACTTGCTAAGAGCTATCGACCACCACGTGCGCCTCAAAACAAAAACTTCCTGTAGCATGTGTACGAGTTTACCCACAGTGATTTTTGTCAACATGTTCTTGGGGATGCAGACCTAAACAATTAACTAGCTCGTTGGCCGAAACTAATTTTAATCACATTGGATTGTAGTTGTTGCGTGTGGCATTGTTGCTTCTTTGGATTTGTTGTGGCAAGGAAGAAAAAGAAGACGGGGAGAGGACTTGTGGTGGTGAGTGGATAGGAAATGTGTGAAGAAGAAAAAACATAGCGTTTCAATTGGCCATTTATTTTTATCCAATTGGGTGAAAAATGTTGTCCCCTATATGTTAGTTAAGGTTATAATAAATGAATTTATTTATTTTAGTTTCCATGTACAGTACAAGTAGTTTCTATTGCAGAGAGTTCAATCATGCCAGAGCACGAAGGAAGGTCAAACACACTTACGTCGGAAGGCCATATTTACTATAAAAGTTACAAACAGTCAACATATTTTTCAACATCCAGCAGGCCATGTTTACTACAAAAGTTACAAAGAGTAAACATATTTTCAACGTCCAGCTTAGTAAAAATTCTAAGTTTTTTTATAGGAAAATGATTGTGCTTTTTTCCCTGTTTGCTCATATGACCAGTTTGAAAATTTGAAATAACCAAGAAGGTCAAAAATCATAGAAGTTCAATTTGAGATAACTGAGAAGGTCAAGAAACCCAGAAGTTCAAATTTGCAAAACTAGAAAATTGTTTGCTTATTTAAAACCATATTTTTCTAAGAAGTTCAATGTAAAAAAAGAGAGAAGTTCAAAGGTTAAAAAAACTTAGATGTTTTCTCATTACTAAATAATAAAATGAAGAAATTCGGATCCCCGATCTAAAAGAAACCAAGAAGTTTGAATTAAACTAACAAAGTACTTCAGTCATAATAAAAAATAAATAAAAATCTAGAAGTTCAATTTAGAGTAGTAGATCATTTTGATTTTCACTGTTTCAAGAAAAAACCAGAGAAGTTCAGATTAAGGAAACTAAATAGTTTGAATTTAAAAACTCAGATTTTCCTTGGTCTAATAAAATAAAATTTAGAAGTCCAAAATAAAATAACGATGTTATTCGATGCATATCAAAAACTAGAATTATTTCCTTTTCTATGGAATAAAATTGAGAAGTCCAAAATAAAAGGTAGAGTCGTTCAATATCTATAAAAAACCCTGATATTTTCACGTAACCGAGAGAAGTTCAAACTGAAAACTATTAGAAGTTCACGTACTACACGGTGTGCATTTTATATTAAAAAAAGAACGAAAAGGCAAAGGCTAAAAGTATTATTGATAGAAGTTCAAGTGCTCGCCCCGAGAAAGTTCAAAAATTAAAGAATGGAAACTAGGAAGTAGGATTTTTTCCGTTACTAACAGAAACAAGAAGTTCAGAAAGTCCATATTAAAAAAATAGAGAAGTTCGCTGATTATAGAAAACTCATATTTTCCTCGTTATTAAAGAATGGAAACAAGAAGTTCAAAAATTAAATAACAAGAAGTTCAACTTTTAAAAATAGAGCGCTTCAAAATTTCACAAAAGAGATTAAGAAACAAAACCAGAAAGTCCATATTAAAAAGATGGAGAAGATCGATGATTATAGAAAAGTTAGATTTTCCTTTTTATTGAAGAATGAAAACAAGAAGTTAAAAAATTAAATAACAAGAAGTTCAACTTTTAAAAATAGAGCGCTTCAAAATTCATAAAAAAGGATTAAGAAATTCAAAATTCATAAAAAAATCAGATATTTTCACGTAACCGAGAAAAATTCAGATTGATAACTGCCAGAAGTTCACGTACTACACAGTGTGAATTTTGTATTAAAAAAGAATGAAAAAAGCAAAAGCTGAAAGTTTTGCTGCTACAAGTTCAACTGCTCAGCCCGAGAAAATTCAAAAATTCATGTGAGAGAGGTTGAACAAAAAAACGTGAGAGAAGTTCAATGTGAAAAGAGCGGGAAGTTCAACTACCACATGGAATGCGTTTCACATAAGAATATAAGAATAGAAAACAAAAGCCTTAAAAGGTTTGTTGCAACAAGTTCAAGTGCTCTGTCAGGGGAAGTTCAAAAATTCTTGCGAGAGAGGTTCACCTTGTATTTCCATGTTCGATTTTTTCCGTATAAAAACTGAATACAATTCTTTACTCAAAATATAAAAAGGTGAAGTTCAAATTGAAATAACAGAGAAGTTCGGAGTTTATTAAAACATAGGATTTACCTGTTCAAAAAATAAAAAACACAACACGTTTTTTTGCACTTTTAAAAACAACTCATAAACGAAAAAAATGGTTGCTAGAAGTTCAAGTGCTCGGTGAGGAAAAGTTGAAAAATTCTTCTGAGAGAGGTTCACCGTGTATTTAGATGTCCAAAATACAAAAAAATTTGTTATTTTTTGTGTTTTAAAATAATTCTCGCAAACCAGAGAGAAGTTCAAAGTGATAACAACCGGATGTTCACGTACTACATGGTGTGTATTTCATATAAGAAAAAATACAAAAAAAGTGAAACAGGGTGAAGTTCAAACAAAGATGCCCCATAAGTTCAATTACTTCACGTAGTGCAAAAAACACCACGTAAAAAATCAGCACGTCAAAAACAAAGTGAAGTTCGAACAGACGCATCCTAGAAGTTCAACTACTTCACGCAGTGCAAAAAACAACACATTAAAAAACAGTGTGAAGTTCGAACAGACATGCACGAGAAGTTCAACTACTTCACACAGTGTGTTTCCATTCGGGATGAAGGCGGAAATCATGATCTCGTCATTTTCTAATTTACTTCAAAACAGTAGGAAATCATTTGTGTAAGTTCAAGTCCTCGGTCGAAGAAAGTTAAAAAAATTATTGTGAGAGAGGTTTGTACAAAAGAAATATCATTTGTATGACATTGATGAATGTATGAGAAAATTACAAACGAAAATTCATCACGGAAGTTCAACGTGAAAACAGTTGGAAGTTCAACTACTACACTGAATGAATTTCAGATGAAAAACTTTTAAAACCGTTGCGAGTATGAAAAAATGATCAACACGGGAAAGTTGCGTGTCTACAGCAGCTTTCCATCGGTATATCACTTGCTCAATTCCGGTGAGTGTTCTGGTGCGTGGATGGAGAGCTACGGACAAAAAAGGACGTGAAAAACAGAGTGAAGTTCAATGTTCCATACCGAGAAGTTCAGGTACTTCACGCAATGCATTTTTGGCGAATCTGTTTCGAGAATAAAGGCAGAACGAATGATCTCGCCGTTTTCGAAATTACTTGAAAACGGCTAGGAACCAGGGAAAACCATCAACATGAAAAAGTTTCGCATTTCCCGTAGCTTTTCAGAGGTTTATTATTTGCGCCATTCCGATAAAGTTTGTAAAAAATACGGCGAAAATACGCTTTTCGCCATTTTCGAAACTGACTTAAAACCGTAAAGACTTGGGAGAAATAATACATACCAAAACGTTTCGCATTTGTTCAAGATTTTCAACGCCATATCATTTGCTGCATTCAGACGCACAGTTGAAAAATTAGCTGGAAAATACGAAATCGGTAGAACTTGTAACGTTTTCTAAATTACTTTTAAAACGTTCAAAATTTGAAACAACTTTCAAAATGAAAGAGTAGCGTATTTTCATATGCTTTCCAACGCCATATCATATGCCTCAATTGGATTAGTCGTTTAGAAATGACAACAAAAATACGAACTCGGCTGTTCGGTTTGCGAAATTTTACTTTTTTTTTCAAATTACTCTTTAACCATAGAGAATTAGAAAAAACTTTCAACATGTGCAATTAGCGGGTTTACAGCAGCTTTCCAACGCCATATTATATACCTCATTCCAATAAACGGTTTAGAAATGCGATCAAAAATACGATTCATGTTTTTTGTGTGAAGAAAAAACGGTTTTCGAAACTCCTCTTAAACCGCTTACATTTTTCCAAAAATTGAAGTTGGGTCATGATACTGGTGTCCATAGCTTTCCAATGGTATATCGCAAGCCCCATTTGGACAATGTTGGCGGAAGTTCAACCAAGTTCACAGGGAAGTTGAACGTACTACTAGCGGGGCAGGTCATGTTGTGATTAGAATATTATTCTCATCCCGTGATCAGAATAGTGTTTATATATATATATATATATATATATATATAAATTAAGCCCATGCTGACTAGCTAATTGATGCATTAATTGTTTTGTTATGTACAAATGTTAACTCTTCTTCTTTTATAGCCCTCCGGATCGAGCCAAACTTCAATAACGAGACGAGGCCCAAAGAAAAGGTTGCGCCAGGATGAAAGGTTCACGATCACAGCAATCACGGGCGATGGCCAACCGATTGAACCCCTCCGGACCAAGGAAGCATTTTCTGCTCAATGCGGGGTTCTTGTTAGGGACATGATCCCGATCAGCATCCACCAATGGTATAAGCCTAAGAATGAAGACCCTCAAGTTTCTTATGTCGAAGATAGACAGAAACATGATCTTTGGACCGCGCTGAAGGAAAATTTCACTCTACCAGTAGAGGAGGATCCAGATAAGCCAGTTATAGAGCCATTGGTCAAGGCTCATGCTCTCAAGAAGATGGCAGATCTATTTAGGAGGTGGAAGAATGAGTTGAAATCAACGTATGTCGACAAAGACAAGACTCCATAATTCACCAGCCGATTTGAGAAGGTACGCAAGATAAATACTGCAAAGAAGGAGCATCACCATCGCACGGGGTCAGGTGGCTACCTCAAAGCCCCGCCGTTGTGGGACAAGGCTGAGAATGACCTTATTGCTGAAGGGGTCGAACCAGAGATATTGAACAGGCCAGACCGTTCAAGGACTTGGTTCTTTGGGGTTGGGGAACCTTGGACCCTGAAACAGGGAAGTGCGTTTGGACGGACGAGCAACTTGAAATACCCGTCAAGAAGCTTCAAGAGTATATCGCCACAGAACAGCAAGGGAAGTTCGTTCCTGACAAAGAGAACGACGAGCTCACATAGGCCATTTGGAAACTTGAGCACCATGGACTAACACGAGGCATGCCAGGCTCCATTGGGTGGAAGGTTAGGTTTCCCAACGCAGGCGGCTACAAAACCCAAGAGAGAAGGAAGAAAGTGGAGCTGAGCCAACTGCAGAAGCTGACGCAAGGGTATGAAAGCTAGAGGAACAAGGTGTTGAGCACCCGCGACCTGCCCAAGCTACCCCAGAAGCTACCCCACCATCTCAGCGGCGAAGCAACATGGCTTCAGCTGAGCTCGTTCAGCAGCCTGACTTCATGGCTCCTAGCTACCCCGTGGATGCTATCATGGAGTTTCACCAGTGCCAGCTTATGACGCAATGGCAGAACCTCAAAGTCAAGGCGGCTGTCGGCTCTGTTGCACCTCCTGAACCCGACACAACTTTTCACTGCCTTCCGGTTCCACAAGGCTATGCTATTGTGATGGTGGATGAAATAACGGAGGGATTTGAGGAGCTCCAGCTTGACCACCCTACAAGTGAAGGGGAGACTCAGCTGGGTCTTGCTCCGAAGACTCCATGTCTATGGCGGAAGGAGCACATCAAGCTTCTGAACTTCACACCTCTGCCTCCTCCTCCTCCTCTGGTGAGTCAGGGTACTCCGCTTCCTGCGCCTTCTCTTCCTCCTCCTTCGGGGAGTGATCAGGGCACTCCGCCTCTTGCTCCGGCGCGTGAGGACGGCACTCCGCCTCCTTCTCCGCCAGCTCCGGTGCGTCCGAGCAGCCCGCCTCCTCATCGGCAACGGTGAAACACAGACGCTGCCGCTCCGGCTGCTCCAGCGTGTCGGACCATTCCGCCGCCTTCTACCACTCATCAGTAGCATGGGAAGAGAGCCACCGCTGCTCCGGCGTCTAGCAGTACAGCCAGAGGCGGGAGGAAATACACAGTCGGTCCATCTCTCAAGCCTGTAGATAAGTTACCATATGAGATGACCGTGGAGGAAAACGAGCAGATTGTTCAAGCCCAAGTGAAGGACTTCTTTGAAACGAAAAGATCTATGAAACATCCACCTCCATAGGAGAAGATAGATCAGGTGAAAGCGAAGCGCATTATCAATGCCCTGAAGCGACCCCACCGCGTTCGCCGGATAACAACCATCTGCGTTGTCTTAAAAAGACATTGCAAGAAGCGAGCCAGTTGGGAAGTACTTCAACTGACAAAAGGTTAAAATAAAGAGGAATTGGGAAAAAATTCCCTTGCTCGAAGAATAGGAGAACCAATCATCCCCCTGCTCAAGGTGTTTAGCGATATCATCGTAAATCAGCCGTTGCTGCCCGGTTTCACTATTGGTGATTACCTTCCCCACGATGTAGAATTTGAAACAATGGAGGTGGATGAATTCAAATACCATTATGGGAAGACTCTCGCCAAAGATACTCTTGCTCTAACAATGACGATGTGAAGATTCCATGACTGGTACATGAAAACCTGGAGCGAGTCTGGGAAGGATGCTTTGTCGATGCTGACTAAAGAGGACCACAACTTCATTGGCCAAGAACTGTTAACTTGTGATTTTGGCGAGTTTTTCCAGTTCTACAATCAAAAGGCCCTTGTCGGTGTCAAAACCGGCGGATCTCGGGTAGGGGGTCCCGAACTATGCGTCTAGGCGGATGGTAACAGGAGACAAGGGACATGATGTTTTTACCCAGGTTCGGGCCCTCTCGATGGAGGTAAAACCCTACTCCTGCTTGATTAATATTGATGATATGGGTAGTACAAGAGTAGATCTACCACGAGATCAAGGAGGCTAAACCCTAGAAGCTAGCCTATGGTATGATTGTTGTTCGTCCTACGGACTAAAACCCTCCGGTTTATATAGACACTGGAGAGGGCTAGGGTTGCACAGAGTCGGTTACAATGGTAGGAGATCTACATATCCGTATCGCCAAGCTTGCCTTCCACGCCAAGGAAAGTCCCATCCGGACATGGGACGAAGTATTCAATCTTGTATCTTCATAGTCTTGGAGTCCGGCCAATGATGATAGTTCGGCTATCCGGACACCCCCTAGTCCAGGACTCCCTCAGTAGCCCCTGAACCAGGCTTCAATGACGAAGAGTCCGACGTGCATATTGTCTTCGGCATTGCAAGGCGGGTTCCTCCTCCGAATAATTCATAGAAGATTTTGAACACCAGGATAGTGTCTGGCTCTGTAAAATGAATTCCACGTACCACCATAGAGAGAATAATATTTACGCAAGTTCAATCTGCTGACGTATTCCGCGGCATGACGTCACACCACAGCCAAGCCTTTACTTGAATTGTTTTAATTGTTCCACCTCAGCATGTTTAGCAAAGCGGTTTCCTTGGCACATCTTGTCAAAGCAGAGATCGTGTCCCCTTATTCCGGTATTCTCATCAATACGGACGTGGGTAACCCAACCGCGCCCGTTGGCACGCCCCCTCCATCGAAGGCGAGTCCCTAACGGTCACGGGGACGACTCTTGGTATTCAACCCCTTTATAATGAGACCAAGGCCTGTTCCTTTTCTTCAATCTTCAGTCGAATCCGCCCCTCGCACCGAGTTCCAACACCCAAGGCTCCAGATTCAGGCGCTTCGGACCTTCGACAATGTCCGGCTCCGACCTACAAGGCCGGTGGACGCCTTCTTCCATCACGGAAGAAGATGTGCTAAAGCTGAGAGACGCCATGTATCTAACCGGCGAAATTTCGCATCGGCTGCCTGCCCAAGGGCAAGTCATTCCTACTCCTGAGCCTGGTGAGAGCGTGGTGTTCGTGTCTCACTTCCGTCGGGGTCTAGGCTTCCCGATGGACCCTTTTGTGAGGGGGCTCATGTTTTATTATGGGCTGGAATTCCATGACTTGGATCCGGAGTCCATCCTCCACATCTCATCGTTCATTGTCGTATGCGAAGCCTTCCTCCACACCACTCCTCACTTCGGATTGTGGCTCAAGACCTTCAACGTGGAGCCGAAGATGATCGAGGGGCGGCAGGTAGAGTGCGGTGGGGCAGTTATAAGGAAGAGAGCTGACGCTCCGTGGCCCAAGGGCTTTTTCCAAGAGGAGCTCGGTTTGTGGCAGCAGGAGTGGTTCTACATCACCGCTCCCAGGGGCACCAGATGGGTGGCGCCGCCTGCCTTTCGCTCGGGCCCTCCACAACGGCTGGCGTCATGGGTCAACAAAGGGCTTGACTGGGGGCCGTCCAAGGACATGCCATTATTGCAGGGCCGTATTCGAGACCTCCAAGAGAGGGAGATCAATCTGGTTGTAGTGGTGCAGGTCATGCTGATTCGGCGCCTTATGCCCTACAAACGTCGCCCCCTCCGCCTGTGGAAGTTCAATCCAGAGGGACCGCGAGCGCTCCAACACTTCATGGGTGCGACGCCCGTGGAGATGTATAAACTGTTCTTCGGATCACAAGAGATGTGTCCGGACTTGACCGAGGACGCAGGTCTGAGCTGCAATCGCCCGGATACTCAAGTAAGCAGTCCTGTGCCCGGACATGCTATCCGTACATTTATCATAAACTTGCCCTTTAAAGAGCTGTCGCTTGAACAGGAATGGATAGCAAAAGCAAAATTAATAAGGTGTCCGGGCCCCCTCCCTGAGACCACGCCGGATCCGGTGTTAACCAAGATGCTGGAGGCTGCGCCTTCGGAAGAGGGCGAAGGGGGGAATAGGGAAGCTACCGCCTCCGCTAAGGAGGCTCTCAAGGAAGGGAGGATCGAGAATTCCCCCCTCCAAGGGGAGAAGAGGACCGCTTCTGAAGATCTGGAGGCCAAGGCCTCAAAGCGGGGGAAGAAATCCTCACCATAGGGTCCTACACTGGGAGGAGTCCCGGCCGCACTGTTTCCCCAAGGAAACCAGCCCTCTAGCGAGCCGTAAGTGGAAGGGGGAGTTTTGTAATAAGGGAAATCCCTATTTTTATTTCTGAAGATAAACGAAGTTATTACTTTGCAGTTTAGATCTTAGCCCTTCTCAGCAGAGCTCATCCTCGGGGTACCTTCGTCCAGAGATGATGGAGAGCGAAACGCCTCCATCTGCCGCACCGTCAGGCGGGGCGGACGACCCTGAGGTGTTGTCACGGAGGGTTTCTCCGAGTCCGGCGGGGCCGGAAGGTTTGGCGCCAACTGGTGTTCGGTCGGTGGAGCTGAAGGATCTGCTTGGGCGAGCGTCTATCTCAGAGGATCATCATACGTTAATGGGTACGGTGATTGAAAGGATTTCATCCGCTGAGAGCGGGTTGCATGAGGCCGTCAGAGGTTTACTGACGGGGTTTGAGGTACGCAAAAATGATATACCTTCTGAAAGTTTTGCATATAGAATGCACCCTGTATAGATAGTAGCCCCTGAGACTCGGTACATTGTCAAAAGTGACAGCGTGCCGAGGATCATAATCTCAGTTGTAAGCTGTCGCCCCTCCTATGCAGGTGGCGGAGTGTTCGGTGGCCAGCCGGACTGATAGAGTTGCCGAACTGAAGCGGCAACTTGACTTTGCGGATGCAGACATCCCGCTAGTCAATAAACGACTTGACGAGTCACAAGGTATGTGGCTTCTCCGCGGACACCTGGTAAGGGAGCTTGACGCCTGTGCCTTACAACATGTGTGCTTAATGCAGCTGGCACCGCTGTTATGGAGGACCTTTGGGCCGAGCTTGCCCGAGCCAAGGAGCAAGCCAGAACAAGTAATGTGGCTGCCTTGAAGGCGGCCGCGGAGCTAAAAGCCGAACAGGCTGCTCACTGCCAAAGCAGGGAGAAAATGGCCGAAATGGCTGTGAAGCTGAAGGGTGCTACCGACCAGTATTTGTTTCTTGAAAGAGAATGCTGAGCGGAGCAAGAGGACCTGAAGAAGGCCACCACCGAAGCCAAGGATGTCTGCTCCGTGATGAGGGCTATAAAGGAGGAGCTACGTCAGGCCGGGGATATTGCGGCTGGAAAGCCTTTTCTGCTGCGGAGAAAATTCACGGATCCTAAGTATGCTCAGTTGGGCCAGTTGTGGGGTGCGGAGGATGCTTATCTGAATTTGGCGGCGAGTGCCGCAGATGCAGTCGCACATTTTCAGGGCCTAAATGATCACGGAATGGAAGAGCTTTTTTGGTCGCAATTCCATAGTCCGGAGCGTCCACTTCCATTAACCGATCGGTTAGCCGAGTGGCCTGAGCTGAATAGGTTGTCCGGACTTGCCATGAAGGATGTCGTGGCTCATTTGTGGCCGGAAATGCCCGAGCCGAAGAGTTATTTTGGCTTGGTGCAGCAGTTCCTTGATGCGGTGCCGCATATCAAGGCGATGAAGCGGTCGGCATGCATAGAGGGTGCACGGATGGCTCTTGCCCGTGTTAAAACATACTGGGCAGAGATGGAGCCCACCGACATTGCATCCCGGGATTCGGACAGAAGCCGATTACCAGCCGAGCACTATTTTGAGGAAGTCCTGCAGGGCGCTCATTTAATAGAGTCGCAGTGCTCGAAAAATGTTATGTTTAAATGACATGTATGATTTGTGAAACTATGTTTCAAATACAATATAAGGGCTTTTTATACTTGAGCATTCAAGTGTTGAAATACCTCCTGTGCGGCCGTTAATGTATATGTGTATATAACCTGAAAGATGGAAGTCTTCGGCTTCAGCCCCCACGCACATAGTGCGGGGGTGTTTGCAAAAAAAGCGCATTTTCACACTTAATCCAACGTCTTGGTCCTGTGAAGGAGGTGATAGCGTAGCAAACTAGGCAACCGGACTACAATGCTTTATCACTTTCACTTAGCCATAGGAGTTCGATGGTTGGGCTACTATATAGCCCCTAGGGGCACTACGCTCTCCAAATTTCGGTGCGCTTATGTGCCCGAACGGGAAACGGTCCTTTGTTAAAGTGGAGGAATTCTAAACATTCCGGTGGTCGATCGAGTGGTTGACCAGTCTCTCGCTATATCATGACAGTCAGTTTTCGGCTTTCTCTACTGAGGTGCTCACCTAGGCGAACCGGGGCACAATCGCAGTAGTTCTCCAGGTGCCGCGTTAGCCGATCGAGCGGAATGTAAGGCAGCAAAATACAGGAGCCGGGCAAACCCAACATTTGACCAAAGACATGATTTGGAGCTGGTGCATATAAGGCCTAACTCGTGATGCCGAACACTCCATAAGGTATTCGGTCCTTATGAAAACGGGCAGAACAATGCCCTAAGCCCCTAGTGTCCAGGTACGCGCAAAAATTTCTGACGCGGCTGATGCCAAAACGCCAGCCTCCTCCTCGGTTATAGCAAAAAAACCGGGGGATGTGTATCAACAAGAGACAGTAAGAAAGGTTTACGCAGGGTCCTAATCTGAAAAGAATCCTTGCAATGGGTCCCTACTGCACGTCTGCGCCTGTGTCTCCGTTGTGCCGTATCCTGGACGGGTGTAGCACGGTGTTCATCTGTAAAAGAGAAGAACTCAGTTGGGAAAAAAAGAGAACGTGCGAAAAATGTATTTTAAAATAAACAGAGTATGATTCAAATAATGAATAAAATTGAGCTTTATAGTCTCTTTTGTACATGTGTGGAGCCCCTTGTAAAGGGGTACGCGGCTAGTAAGCCCCTTGTTTATTTATATCGGACTCGCCTAACTGTGTCCGGGGTCTGAATGACCTGTGTAGGGGCTTTGATCAGCAAGCCAAATTAGTGTATGGCTATCAAGGCCGTCTCACGTTCTTCTGTATTCGAGGAACACTCGAAGTTTCCCTTTAATGAGATGATGTCACGTGGATCTGGCATTTTAAGTGTAAGAGATGCATAATGCGGTATTACATTAAAGCGGGCGAAACCTTCGCGTCCCAATAGTGCTTGATAGCTACTTTTAAATGGGGCGATGTGGAAGATTAACTTTTCGCGACGGGAGTTGTCGGATGAGCCGAACACAACTTCTAGTGGTAGAGAGCCCGTACAATGGGCATATGGGCCTGGCATTACTCCTTTAAAGGAAGTGTTGTTATGGCGTATTTTGGTTGGGTCTATCCCCATTCTGCGGATTGTATCCTGATATAGCAGGTTTAGATCACTGCCGCCGTCCATTAGGACTTTTGTAAATTGTAGTCCGTCGATTATAGGATCTAATATCAGAGTAGTCCATCCTGCGTTCCGGATACTTCCGAAATAATCCTGATGGTCGAAGGTGATTGGTTTTGACATCCAGTGTCGGGGCTCCGCTGGGGCGGACCGTGCGGCGCGTACTTTAATGGGCGCCGCTCTATTTTTGCCTGTTGTCACATGAAGTGAGTTTACTGTTTTAACCTTTCGTGGGAAATTCCTTTGTTTGCCGGTGCTCTGCTTGTGGAGTTCGTCATCGTCCTCACTTGGTGTTTCGAGCCCCTTGTGTTCGGCGTTAAGTCGGCCGGACTATTTGAAGACCCAACAATCTCTGTGGGTATGGTTTGCGGGCTTCCCAGAGGTGCTGTGGATTTGGCATATCTTGTCCAAGATTTTGTTTAGGTTGGATAGCTCGTCGCTGTTATCCTTGAGAGGCACTGTTTTGTTGTTCTGCCGAGAGCTTTTGAACCCGGCGTTGACTGCCGTGCTCTTTGGGCCATTTCCCTTAGTCCGGCGCTGGTCCTTTCTGCGTCGTGGTTTCCCATTTCCATCCCTGACCTCGGATGTACTTGGGTCGCTGGTGCTGCGTCTTGCCAGCCAGCTATCCTCTCCCGTGCAAAAGCGGGTCATGAGGCTTGTTAGTGCAGCCATTGTTCTTGGCTTTTCCTGGCCGAGGTGTCAGGCGAGCCATTTGCCTCGGACGTTATGTTTGAAGGCTGCAAAGGCTTCAGCATCCGGACAGTCGACTATTTGGTTTTTTTGGTGAGGAACCTGTTCCAGAATTTGCGGGCTGACTCTCCGGGCTGTTGAGTTATGTGACTCAAATCGTCTGCATCCGGAGGGCGGACGTAAGTCCCCTGAAAATTTGCCTGAAACGCATCCTCGAGCTCTTCCCAACTTCCAATTGTATTTTCTAGGAGGCTTTTGAGCCAATGCCGGGCTGGCCCTTTGAGCTTGAGGGGTAAGTATTTTATGGCGTGGAGGTCATCTCCTCTAGCCATATGTATGTGCAGGATGTAATCCTCAATCCAGACTCTGGGGTTTGTTGTTCTGTCGTATGCCTCTATGTTTACGGGCTTGAATCCCGCTAGAAATTCATGATCCAGAACCTCATCGGTGAAACATAGGGGGTGTGCGGCGCCCCTGTATTTGGGTGTGCCATGATTTTCGAATACTCGACGTGTTGTGTTGCTTTCTGGAGCTTGCTTTCTTGGCCCATAGATGGACCTGACCGGGCCATCCTCTTTGCAAGGATCCTTATGGGGACCACGTGCCGGCTTGTGTGCGGCGCCGCTTGCCGCTCCTTGTTTGTCATGTGGTCATCTATCCGACCGGGCGGCCTCTTTGTTTTTTGACTGTGGGGGCTCTACGGCCTCCTCGTCAAATTCGGGCAGTAATTTGCGCTTCGGGTAGCTTTTTGCTTGGCGACTATCGCCGTATTTGTCTGCGGTCTTGAGTACTTTGCTCCATCTCATTCTGAGTACGTCTTCCGCTGTTTTGAGCTTCCGCTTCTGCTTCTTCAGACTTCATGCAGTGGCGACGAGCCTTTTGTGGATGTTCTTCTGCTATAACAATGTGTCCAGCGTGAGATCATCCGGACTGTTGTTTTCGCCGGGGATGGATTTCTTATCCAATTCATCCTGTTCGGATGGTTGCTTGGGGGCATGTTCGTCATCCACTGGTTCGCCCTGCTCTATGGCTGGGTCTGTATGGGTGCTGTCGTTGTCGGGCGGGACTTTGGGCGGCGCTTGCGTCGCCGTTTCGGCTGTTTTTCGGGGGAATTATCCTTCGCAGCGTCCCATTGTTCCTTGTTATCGCTTCCTTTAGGTGTACCCACCATATATATATATCGTATGACGAGGTGGCTTTCCAGTGCCCTGTGGGCGCTGGTTCTTGGTCGTCTCCGGCATCGTCGTCTATACCGTCGATGTCTTCGGAGTCGAAATCTAGCATGTCGGTTAAGTCATCGACAGTGGCTACGAAGTTGGTGGTGGGTGGGCTTTGAATTTATTCGTCATCCGCATCCCAACCGTCCTGGCCATAATCCGGCCAAGGCTCTCCTGATAAAGAGAGACACTTTAGCAAATTCAGGATGTCCCCTAAAGGGGAGTGTTGAAAGATATCTGCAGCAGCGAATTCCATGATCGGCGCCTAATCGGACTCGATTGGCAGGGGCGCGGGAGGTTCGGAGTCCGGCGAGGAGTCCGGCACCTCGGAGTCACGGGCTTTGTGAAAGGCAGGGTCGGTATTCGGCTCTATTGCCGTAAAGGTAGCAGCCCCCGAGGCGGTGTCCAGCCACCCATCCTCGATCGGCGCAGTCGGCTCCGAGCTAAGGGTCGGAGCGGACTCTTGTGCGGCCTCCAGGGCACTGTCCGGCAGCAGAGCTAAATCATGCCCATCGTGACAGTGCGGCGCGCTCGGCTGTGGCTCGAATCCATCGAAGATCGAGTCTCTGCGGATGTCGGCCGTATAGTTCAAACTTCCAAATCTGACCTGATGGCCAAGGGCGTAGCTTTCGATCTGCTCCAAATGGCCAAGTGAATTGGCCCGTAGTGCGAAGCCGCCGAATACAAAGATCTGTCCGGGGGGAAAAGTCTCGCCCCGGACCGCGTCGTTGTTGATGATCGAAGGAGCCATCGGGCCTATGGGTGACGACATAGAGGAACTCTCAATGAAAGCACCAATGTCGGTGTCAAAACCAGCGGGTCTCGGGTAGGGGGTCCCGAACTGTGCGTGTAGGCGGATGGTAACAGGAGACAAGGGACACGATGTTTTTACCCAGGTTCGGGCCCCTCTCGATGGAGGTAAAACCCTACTCCTACTTGATTAATATTGATGATATGGGTAGTACAAGAGTAGATCTACCACGAGATCTAGGAGGCTAAACCCTAGAAGCTAGCCTATGGTATGATTGTTCTTCGTCCTACGGACTAAAACCCTCCGGTTTATATAGACACCGGAGAGGGCTAGGGTTACACAGAGTCGGTTACAATGGTAGGAGATCTACATATCCGTATCGCCAAGCTTGCCTTCCACACCAAGGAAAGTCCCATCCAGGCACGGGACGAAGTCTTCAATCTTGTATCTTCATAGTCTTGGAGTCCGACCAATGATGATAGTTCGGCTATCCGGACACCCCCTAGTCCAGGACTCCCTCAGCCCTCAAAAAATCACTTGTGGATTGCTACTGGCTGTAAGTACTACTTTCTGTAATTAAGTCTCTCTATATATAGCTTAGCTCTTTCATTGCATGTATATGCAATTATCCTCACTATATTATGCAGATTGAAGATCGTCGAATGCAGAAAAGCACAAATCTATGCCATTGGGTTCATTAACCCAAATGTCATACATGAATACACGTTCAAACACAAAGCTAAAATCAAACCTGTGCTCAAAAATCTGTGCTTAAATCTGTGCTCAAATCTGTGCTCAAAAATCAAACCAAAGATAAAATACTCTTTCCTTAGAACTTCAAGTGAGCGTTACTGTCTTGTGCATATTCGGTTTTCCTTAATACTCGAGGTTATAGTCATGTAACTGATGAGTTGTGCATGCGTGCGCAACTTCCACTTTATTCTCCTAGTGATTAAGCTTGAGAAGGGAGAAGTAATGTCATGCCCAATATGCGACCCTATCCAGAAGGAACTCAAAGGTTCCACCAAGGATAGACCCGCATATTGAAACGCTTTTGCAAGGTGGATATCATTACATCAACATTACATAATAGGTAGGGATACATACATAAGGCATACAATGCCACACGAATACAACATCATCTTACAAGAGATCAACATCCGACTACAGATGGAACACAAAGAGAAACTCAAATGACATCCACCCTCCTAGCCCAGGCTGCCGACCTGGAACCTATCCCCTGATCGAAGAAGAAGCAGAAGAAGAACTCCAAAACAAGTAAACATCGCTCTCGCGTCATGATCATCGCATAACCTATACCTGCAACTGTTGTTGTAATAATCTGTGAGCCACGAGGACTCAGCAATCCCATTACCATGGGTATCAAGACTAGCAAAGCTTAATGGGAAAGGAAGGGGTAAAGTGGTGAGGTTACAGCAGCGACTAAGCATATATGGTGGCTAACATACGCAAATGAGAGCAAGAAGAGAAACAAAGGAACGGTCGTCAACTAGTAATGATCAAGAAGTGATCCTGAGCTCCTACTTACGTCATACATAACCCAGAAACCGTGTTCACTTCCCGGACTCCGCCGAGAAGAGACCATCACGGCTACACACACAGTTGAAGCATTTTAATTCGGATCTGGTGTCAAGTTATCTACAACCAGACATTAACAAATTCCCATCTGCCACATAACCGCGGGCACGGCTTTCGAAAGATAATATCCTGCAGGGGTGTCCCAACTTAGCCCATGATAAGCTCTCGCGATCAACGAAGGATATACCTTCTCCTAGGAAGACCCGATCAGTCTCGGAATCCCGGTTTACAAGACATTTCGACAATGGTAAAACAAGACCAGCAAAGCCGCCCGAATGTGCCGACAAATCCTGATAGGACCTGCACATATCTCGTTCTCAGGGCACACCGGATTGTCCAAACTTCCAGTAGGCCAGCCCAGAGTTGCCCCTGGTGGCCACCGGCGGCTGACAGGTTGGACCAACACTCACGACGAGCACTAGACCGGGGGGGGGGGGTAAAAATAAGATGACCCTCGAGAGCGCGACTCCCAAGGGAAAAAGGGCTAGGTGAGGCAAATGTAAAACCAAGGTTGGGCCTTGCTGGAGGAGTTTTATTCAAAGCGAACTATCAAGGGGGTCCCATAAATCACCCGACCGCGTAAGGAACGCAAAATCCGGGAACATAACACCGGTATGACGGAAACTAGGGCGGCAAGAGTGGAACAAAACACCAGGCATAAGGCCGAGCCTTCCACCCTTTACCAAGTATATAGATGCATTAATAATATAAAAGAGATATTGTGATATCCCAACATAACCCTGTCCACCATGGAGCAATCTTGAGCTTGACCTGCAACTAACAACGCTATAAGAGGGGCTGAGCAAAGCGGTAACATAGCCAACAAATGGTTTGCTAGGAAGGGTGTCAAAGGTTAAAGGTTCATGGCAATTTGGGGAGGCTTGAAGAACAAGTTATAGGAAGCGCAGCATAGCGATAGAATGAAGCAACTAGCATAGCAATGATAGTAGTGAGATCCAGGGTAGCGGTCAACTTGCCTGAAATCCCGCAAGGAAGAAGAACGAGTCCATGAAGAAGATGAAGCCACGAAGACGAACCACACGTAGACGAACGAATCCTCACGATCGCAACGAAACGGGAACTATCGAGAAGAAGCACACGACATGGTAAACACACCACACATAGACAAGAAATGATGCACAACCAAGCATGATGCATGACAAAGCTAGATGAGGCTACTCATGGCAAGAGATGATGCAAACAAGAACAACACATCAAGGCAAGTTTAAATGAGGCCGGAAACAACATAAAACAATTCCGCTAAGTCCTCATATGCAAGTTTCAAAGTTGGTCCAGATCTGAATAAACGTTATGTTCAAGTTGTTAAACCGCAAGTTAAGATGCACCAAGATGATCTACACGAAATTCTAGTCAAGTTACATATAAAGTTCATTTAGTTCGGAGCTACGGCCTAGAAGATATGAGCAAAACAAGTAAAGCATGACATTGATGCTAAATGCATCCAAACATCAAGCAAACACCTCAAAACAAGGATGCAACATGATAATATGAAACTACATGCAAAATCAAGCAAGTTTCATATAGAGCACACCCAAAACGGAGCAACGGTTCAACACACGCACATGAAACAAGTTATAATAACAATCTGCCCAAAACAACAACTAGGCATATTGCAAGCATGAAAACAATATGCTACAGCATCTCAATGTAAGAACAAAAGGCATGGGCATGAAGTACAAGTAAAGCATGACAAAACATGAACACTGAGTTATCTCCAGAAATCACTAGAACATGCTCAAAAGGACATGGTAAGATGGCAAATAATAACAGATTCAGACATTAGCAGAAATATCATCAGGTTGCAATGTTTAGAGCTATCAAAAAACATGTTAAAAGAAGATATCATGGAAAACAAAGGCGTGGCATTAATCTACTAATTGTATAGAACAAAAGTCCCTTACTGACCATGAGCCAAAAGGCACAGAAAATATGATGGCATCCATGCAAACATGGCAAAAGATATGACAGATTCATACATGGCAGGAACAACAATAAGTAGGCATGTTGGTGAGCTTGAACCACTCACCATAGAGCAATACATGGCATGGCAAGGTGACCAACAGTAATAAGACATGTTTATGAAGCTAAGCATGGCAAGAGCAAGTTCATAGCATGCTTGGATCACTAACAACAATCATGGCAACATTGAACTTAATGTTAACAGACTGACAACAACATTATTTAGCAGTTTTGAGGGCAAGATAACAACATGTTACAGCAGGCTATAAATGCAACCAAGGGCATTAATGGATAGAGCAAGACATGTATAACAAAACATCCTTAATGAACATCTCCAGATTATGAATAGAATGACTTGTAGAAGCAGGTTTACATAGCAACAAAATATAACAGAAACTGTCTAGCAAAACAGCAACAGCAAGTACCCTACTTCACGAGCTCAATGCACTCAGTACAAGAGTCACTAAAATACATGAATGGCTCCACTGTAAAGATGGCATGACATAGTTCAAAACACATGTAGGGCTCAAGTTCATAGGATGCACACATCAATCATGGCAAAAATGACAAAAGTGCATGTTCTGATAATAATCTGAGACTAACATCACATATCCCTCTTCCAACAGCATTTCGGGCATCAAGATGAGCTCAAATGAAAATGATGCAATGAGATGAAATGATGTGCTCGTCGAGGTGAACAATTCGGTATGCTACACACCCAAAACGGAGCTACAGGTGCAGAGTTATGATGCGATGAAAATGCAACAAAATTACCGGAAAAAAATGACAGAGGATTTCGGAGGTTAACCTTCGCCGATCTAGGGGTTCGTCGGATTGAGCGCGTGAACCGAGGCGAGCGGGATCTCGCCGGAGCAGGGGGGAGTCGCCGGAGGAGGGAGGAGGACGGCCGGATCTGGGCGGCGCCGGGTCGGAGGAGGCGACGCGCGGGAGGGGGCGACTCCGGGCGGCGGGCGCGGGAGGCCAAGCGGCGGCCGAGGCACCGGCGCGGCGAGGTCGCCGGAGTGTGACGCTGGCGACGGAGATGAGCGCCGGCGCGGAGTTGGGGCAGGCGGCGGCGAACGGTGCTGGGCACGGGGGCGGGGCGCGGCCCGGGTCGGGCGCGGGAGGGCCTGCAGCGGGCTTTCCCGGGCCGGCGGCGGGGGCGGCACGGCGACGCCACGTTGCGGCCGCGGATTGGCCGGGGCGGCGGCGGCAGACGTTGTCCGGCCAGACCGGATGTGTCCGGCGGCGCGGAGAGGAGCGGGGCTAGGGTTAGGGGTGGATTTGATCCGGAATTTCGGGGGAGGAGGTATGTTTATAGGTAGAAGGAGCTAGGAAGCTCCAAATGAGGTGCGGTTTGCGGCCACGCGATCGTGATCGAACGACCGAGAGCATATAGGGGGTTAGGTGGGTTTTGGGCCACTTTGGAAGGGTGTTGGGCTGCAAGACAAAAGAGGCTTTTACGGTTACCCGGTTAACCGTTGGAGTATCAAACAACCTCCAAATGGAACGAAACTTGACAGGCGGTCTACCGGTGGTGTACCAAGGCCGCTTGGCAAACCTCGGTCCATTCCGAGAATGTTCAACACCCTCTCACGAAAAGAGTCAAGAAGGGGATGCCGGGTGACATAAGAGTGCCGGCTTGCAAAACGGACAACGGGGAAAATGCTCGGATGCATGAGACGAACACGAATGCAAAATGAGATGCACATGATGACATGATAAAATGCACCACACAAGCAAATGACAAGGCAACTATGGCGAATAACTGGCGGACACCTGGCGCATCGAATCTGGGGCGTTACAAGTAACCATCTTAGACTCGAGACAAAAAGATCCCGAGGACTATGCGGACATGGCTGGAATGCTCCACAAGTAAGTTAAATAGATCATTGTCGAACCATATCGGCAACTTTGCTCATTTCCTGATATCAAGTAATTATTTTCTTTGTCTGGCACAGTTTGGAAAAAGTTCACCGCAATTTCACCGGGACTGCCGACCAAGCTGACATTTAAACAACCGAAAGTAAGTACTACTACCTAGTTCCGCGCATCTCCCATTGATTGTAGCTAGCTTCATCAATACCGTTTAGCATGCTTGCTTATCACTTTGATTGACCTCTATTTCTTGTAAAGTGCTTGTGGTAGGACAAGGAAATAATTTCTATGGATACTACGTTTGCGAGTTCATCTACAACGAGACGGCCAAGAATAAGCGGGGCTACACTAAAAAATAGTATCAAGTGCGTAAGCAAAAATATTCACAATTGTATTTTATTAGTATCATTTGTGTTGAGTTTCATTCATACACATGTATTGACCCTATTCTTCGATTTAGTTCTGGCAGCTGCGGGATGAGCTCCTACCACATGATCGCATAAAAGCAATTCAAGAGGAATTGGCGGGATTCTTTCTTGACCACGTCATCGATAAAGACGGAGAATACCATGTGGCACTTTACTTTGGACTTTAAGGATTGTAATAGATCTCATATTGTATATATGTAGCTAGTAGCGTCCGATAGATGTACGAAAACTTCTTGTTCGACCAATCTCTCGGAGAAGGAGAGGTCGATCACTTCTCTCTGTATATGTTCATGACGATCTTCTGTACTTAATGGTTTCCTTCATTTTCTTACTACCTAGCGTGTCGAGTCCTCTATACGTATAGTAAGTAGCGTCGACCAAGCACAGAGATAAGAGAGGTCACTTCTCTCTATTAGCTAGCTAACACAATATATGAAACCCCTAATTAAATTAACCCTCCAAAACCCCCAACCCCCCCCCCCTTCCAAAAAAACAAAAACCCCAGCCTCTGAACTGCTGACGTGTGGATGCTTTTTGGTCCCGGTTGGTGTTACCAACCAAGACTAAAGGCCCTCCTGCCTGGGCAAGCCGCAGCGGCCACATGGAGCCCCATTTGTCCCGATTCGTGAGAGAACCGGGACTAAAGGTCATGGGCTTTAGTACCGACCCTTTAGTCCCGGTTCCAGAACCGCGACAAATGGGCATCTAGAACCGAGAAAGATGGGCCTTTTTATACTATTGGACCGAAGTGAATGCAATTAGTAACAGAGAATCAATCAAGCCATCTCGGTGGGACCGATTGCAAGTTCTAGTGGGACCGAAACAATTGCAACAAGTCACAGAGAATTGGCAGTGCCATCTCGGTGGGACCAATCCGTATCAGTGAGACCAAATTGCTAAGGTTTTGGCAGTGGCTATGTCAAGATGAACTCGGTGGCTCTAGGTAAGAAATTTGGATGGTGCCGAGTTTGGAATTAGGGTTTGGACATATTTGGATGGAGAAAGTGACCGAGGGTTTTGGAGCAATATCACTAAGCACTTGAGCAACCAGATCATTAAGCAAGACCCGATCCCCTTTTAATAGTATTGGCTTTCCCATGGACTCAATGTGATCTTGGATCACCAAAATGAAAATGTAGAGTCATGAGCTTTTGTCAATATTTGTCCTTATTATTTTGAGGGGTCCACTTTTCTAGTCTGTGCCATGCCAATCATTGAACATCCTGAAATATATATCTTCAATGGACATTAGTTCAATGAAATATATGTTGTTATGATTACCAAAACCACTCGGAGATTAGTTGCACTTTCAGTCTCCCCCTTTTTGGTAATTGATGACAACATATAGATCAAAGCTTCGACAAATGGTTAAATGAATGGAATACGTCGCTTTGAGAAGTATGTGGTAAGTAAGAGCTCCCCCTAAATTTGTGCATTATTTGAAATTACTCTTCCATGTCACATACAACTTGGTGGAGCGCACAAAATGATATCAATGAAATAATAATTAAGCATGAATCACCACCAACATGAGTGAATGATCATACACAAATAATGATAGAGATAGACATTAAGCATCACTTGTAGCATAGTATGATCAATCACACACAACCAAAGTAGTATCTCACAAGCATAACAAACAAAGTAGCACGAATCAAATGAAAATAGTAGCAATATAGTAGCAAGAACTCAAGAAAAACGATGAGAAAAAGTGAGACACTCTCTCTTGAAGCCTAATGATCCATACAATTTCTCCCTTTGGCAACAAGTACCAAAAAGCTCGAAAAGGTATAGAGCTATGCATCTCTCTAGGCACGATGCTTGGCAGCTCCTGAAGGTGACTTCTTGCTGATCGCTCCGATGTGCGTAGATGGTATTGAGATGAGTGCATCAGCAAAGGCTTCAGCTGACATCTACTGAGCTGGTGGAGTAGAAACTGGAGGTGGCACTGGAGCAGTCATAGCAGGTGCAGAGTGCTTAGTCCTCGTGATTGCAACTGGCACGACTGAAGATCAGGCTGCCCTAGGAACTGTCTAAATCCTCTCAGTATTCTCACTAGTAGAAAAAGGGGCAAATCTGAGACACATTAGTGCCGGTTTGATTTTGAGCCGGCACTAATGTGTCCATTAGTGCCGGTTCCAACGGCTAGCCAGCCGTTCTCATTAGTACCGGTTCGTGGCGAACCTTTAGCACTGGTTCATGCCACGAACCGGTACTAAAGAGAGTGGTGGCAGGGTGTTGTCAGTCTGGGGCCCGTCCAGCACCTTTAGTACCGGTTCGTGGCACGAACCGGTACTAAAGGTCGATGTACATAAACCCTTCGTCCACCCGAGCCACTCTATTCTTCCCCTTTCACCTCACTTCCTCTGTTCTTCCCCTCTCTTCCTCGAGCTCCTCACAAATTTTTCCCAAAATTTGTCAAGATTTGAAGGCCCCCATCCATTCAAATGATCACAAAGGTTAGCAACTTTGTCCATTCAACTCTCATTGCTAGATTAGCTCTTGCAATGCTTTGTATAGTGATTAATTTGGGAGGAATTATATTTGCTAGTATTTGATTTATATGCAATTTGAGGTCAAAAATAACACTTAGTTTGCATATGTAGGTGTGGTTTACTCAGTGCCTTCTAAATCTCCGTCATAACCATTGTCGATCGCTCGCACCGTCCCATCACCGGCACAACCTTGTGGTGAGGCTCTTGTTCATGAATGTTTTACATTACCAAATTGATGTTTGTGTGATTTGGATATATAGTTACTCATATAATTATCTTACCCGTATGTTGTTTGTTATACATAGTGCCATGGTTTTGATATCCGTCCCCATCGGCCCTCATCCTTGTTATGATTCGGATGTGGTATATTCTCTTTTAAAACTAGTTGTTGCATTTCGTGTTTATGACAAATTATGCCCATCAAGTTGACATAGATGTTCTTATCTAGGAGGTATGTGGACCGGAAATTCCAACCGACCCTATTGTCGAGAGGTTAAATTTAGTTGAAAGAGAAAACGAGTATTTGAAAGAAAAATTGAAAAGAATTAAGGGGGAGAAGATGGAATTGGAGTTGCATGTTGCCGATGTCGTCGATGATCACAAGATCAAGATGGAGAAAATGAGGTTGAAGATTAGAAAGATTAGAAAATATGCCATTGATAGTGTGGATTGGTATCATTATGATGTTGGATCAATTGTTACCTTAGTTGCGATCTTGATCGCATTTGTTGTTGCATTTAAATTCTTTAGCTAGAGAGTTATTTTTATGTTGCATTTAATTAAGTGCTGTATATGAACTTTATTTATGAACTTGTATTAATTTGGTCTATTCGGTGTTGTGTAACGAAGATGAGCCAACAATGGATGTATGATGACCGATGCTCTCCCGAGTTCATTAATGGCATGCATACTTTTCTGCTTGCTGCTGAGGCAAACAAGCGGGCGGATGGTTTTATGCCTTGTCCATGTGTTGGCTGTAAGAATGGTCACAGTTACTCTATGTCAAGAACGATTCACGTCCACCTATTTGAGTCCGGTTTCATGCCCCACTATAATGTTTGGACCAAGCACGGAGAAATAGGGGTTATGATGGAAGACAATGAAGAAGAAGAGGATGACGACGGCTATCCTAGCCATGGGTTCCCTGAATACGATGATACAACAATGGGGGAAGAAGCTGAGCCGACAATGCGGGAAGAAGCTGAAGAAGAGGCATCAGATGAGCCCGCTGATGATCTAGGTCGGGCCATTGCCGATGCAAAGAGAAACTGCGCAAGTGATCTGGAGAGGACGAAGTTGCAGCGCATGTTAGAGGATCACAAGAAATTGTTGTACCCGAATTGTGAAGCTCACAAAAAAAAGTTGGGCACCACACTTGAATTGCTGCAATGGAAGGCAGAGAATAGTGTATCTGACAAGGGATTTGGAAAGTTGCTGGTAATGATAAAGAATATGCTTCCAAAGGACAACGAATTGCCCGAGAGTATGTATGAAGCAAAGAAGGCTGTCTGCCCTCTAGGGTTAGAGGTGCAGAAGATACATGCATGCCCTGATGACTGCATCCTCTACCGCGATGAGTACGAGTATTTGAACGCTTGCCCGGTATGCGGTGCATTGCCTTATAAGATCAGTCGCGATGACCCTGGTGATGTCGAGGGAGAGCGCCCCAGGAAGAAGATTCCTGCCAAGGTGATGTAATATGCTCCTATAATACCACGGTTGAAACCTTTGTTCCAAAACAAAGAGCATGTGAAGGCGATGCGGTGGCACGTAGAAGACCATAAGAAAGACGGAAAGTTGAGAGTACCCGCTGACGGTTCGCAGTGGAGAAAAATTGAGAGAAAGTACTGGGAGGAGTTTGCAGGTGACCCAAGGAACGTATGGTTTGGTCTAAGCGCAGATGGCATTAGTCCTTTTGGGGAGCAGAGCAGCAACCATAGCACGTGGCCTATGACTCTATGTTTGTATAACCTTCCTCCTTGGTTGTGCATGAAGCGGAAGTTCATTATGATGCCAGTGCTCATCCAAGGCCCTAAGCAACCCGGCAACGACATTGATGTGTACCTAAGGCCATTAGTTGAAGAACTATTACAGCTGTGGAATGGAACATGTGTACGTGCGTGGGATGAGCACGGACAGGAAGAATTTGACCTAAAGGCGTTGCTGTTCGTGACAATCAATGATTGTCCTACTCTCAGTAACCTTTCAGGACAGACAAACAAGGGATACCACGGATGCACGCACTGTTTGGATGATACCGACAGTATATATTTGGATAGTTGTAGGAAGAATGTGTAACTGGGACATCATCGATTTCTTCCGACAAGGCATCCCGTAAGAAAGAAAGGCAATCATTTCAAAGGTGAGGCGGATCACCGGACGAAGCCTCGCCACCATACTGGTGCTGATGTACATGATATGGTCAAGGATTTGAAGGTAATCTTTGGAAAGGGTCCTGGCGGACAACCTGTTCCGAAGGATGCTGACGGACGCGCACCCATGTGGAAGAAGAAATCTATATTTTGGGACCTGCCATATTGGAAAGACCTAGAGGTCCGCTCTGCAATCGACGTGATGCACGTGACGAAGAATCTTTGCGTGACCCTGCTTGGATTTTTGGGTGTGTATGGGAAGACAAAAGATACACCAGAGGCACGGGAGGACCAGCAACATATGCACGGAAAAGATGGCATACATCAGGGTCAGGCCAGCTACGCTCTTACCAAAGAAGAGAATGAAATCTTCTTCGAATGCCTGCTCAGCATGAAGGTACCATCTGGCTTCTCGTCGAATATAAAGAGAATAATAAATATGGCAGAGAAAAAGTTCCAGAACCTAAAGTCTCATGACTGCCACGTGATTATGACGCAACTCCTTTCGGTTGCATTGAGGGGGCTTCTACTGGAAAACGTTCTATTAGCCATTGTGAAGCTATGTGCATTCCTCAATGCAATCTCTCAGAAGGTAATCGATCCAGAAATCATACCAAGGTTACAGAATGATTTGGTGCAATGTCTTGTCAGTTTTGAGTTGGTGTTCCCACCATCCTTCTTCAACATCATGATGCACGTCTTAGTTCACCTTTGCAAAGAGATTAACGTTTTGGGTCCTGTATTTCTACACAATATGTTCCCCTTTGAGAGGTTCATGGGAGTCTTGAAGAAATATGTTCATAACCGTGCTAGGTCAGAAGGAAGCATCTCGAAGGGCCATGAAAATGAGGAGGTCATTGAGTTTTGTATTGACTTTATTCCTGACCTTAAGCCAATTCGTGTTCCTGAATCGCAGCATAAGGGCAGACTGGAAGGAAAAGGCATGCTAGGAGGGCATCAAATAATATGTATGGACGGGCATTCTCTAACTGAAGCACACTACACAGTTCTACAGAATTCCGCCTTGGTGGCTCCGTATATGGAGGAACGCAAGAATTTTCAACAATCCAAAAACCCGGACAAGTCTGACGACTGGATTACACGCGAACAAACGAGGACTTTCGCCGGTTGGTTGCAGAAACGTGCCCTGAATGATGGCGATATTCAAAATGACATGTACTCGCTGTCCTAGTTACCATCTTCGAATATAATGACTTTCAAAGGGTACGAGATAAATGGGAATACATTTTACACGATCGCCCAAGATAAGAAGAGCACCAACCAAAACAGTGGTGTCTGCTTTGATGCAACAACCAACACGGGAAAGGAAACATATTATGGTTACATAGAGGACATATGGGAACTTAACTATGGAGTTGATTTGAAGGTCCCTTTGTTTCGGTGCAAATGGGTCAATATGACATGAGGCGGGGTAACGGAAGACCCGCAGTATGGAATGACAACAGTGGATCTTAACAATCTTGCATATGCAGACGAACCATTCGTCCTAGCCAATTATGTGGCGCAGGTTTTTTATGTGAAATACATGTCTACCAGGCCGAGAAAAAGAAAAGATAAGGAAGCGAATGGATCATACGACGAGCCAAAGCGCCACATAGTTCTTTCAGGAAAAAGAAACATCGTGGGAGTGGATGACAAGACAGGAATATCAGAAGATTATGAAAAGTTTGATGAAATTGCTCCATTCACAGTGAATATTGACCCGAGCATCCAGTTAAATGATGAAGATTTTCCATGGCTACGGCGCAAAGGGACACACGCGAATAAAAAGTTTCACACCCAAAGATCTGGGATGTGATCGGCTTCACTATCATCACTTTCTTTTGTGTTTCACACCCAGGAGGGAATCTCTGTAATAGTTAGGGTAGTTATGTGTTTTGGCATACTAGCACTTCAAGAGGAAATAGCTGGATTTTTGCTCGACCAGGTCATAGATCCCAAAGGAGAATACTATTACCCGCTACCGCCCCCATGAACCACTTGTCATCGTGCTCCGAAGGCACCAAGGCAACATGTAGGAGAAATTGTATATGTATATACATGTGTATGTGTGAATAGTTAATGGTGTTGGTTGTGAGACATTCGATGATATATATTATATATATATGCGGTTCTACGTACGAGAAGATCTATTTATATATATGCATAACGTGTACAATTTGTAGTATTGTGAAATACCAGCAAACAAAAAAGAATTAAATGGAAAATAAAGCCAAATTGAAAACACAAAATTAAAGCAAAAATTTAAAAAAACACCCAAACATTTAGTACCGGTTGGTGTTACCAACCGGTACTAATGTCCTACATGCACCCGGGCCTGGCTCGTGCCACGTGGTGGCTCTTTAGCGCCGGTTAGTGACGAACTGGTACTAAAGGGGGGGGGACCTTTAGTCCCCACTCTTTAGTGCCGATCTGCGAACCGGCACTAAAGGCCGTCATGAACCGGCACTAAAGGCCGGTTCTGCACTAGTGTCTGTCTGTCATCACCACTGTCAGCATCATCTCTAAGCTTCTCCATAATAGACTGAACCCCAGCGATCTTGACATCAAGGTTGTAGATCTTATCCTCAACTATCCTTTCTAAGCTCTCCTGATTCTTGGCTAGGTTGGCCAGACTTTGCTCAATTATCAGTGTTGCTTCAAGCAAATAAGCCATTTGATCATTCTTTTTCTTGAGGTTAGCTATGGGGGCACTTGGAGGAGATGCCTCTTTTGCCGCTGCTGCCTGGATCTTCTCGGTGTGAAGGATCCATCACCACCACATATTCTCCAAACTTAGGCTGAAGAGGGAGATGCTCACGATCAAGTAGATAGGTGCTCGCTCCAATTTTGGAGTTGATGAGCATCTGAATATGTGGAGCATATCCACAAGATCTCTTCTGATCAACAACTATCCTCTTGATTGTCTCTACTATCAAACTCATGACTTTGAATTTCTATGGGGCGTCAAACAAATGGAGCAAGTTGATGGAGTGGCCACATATCACCTTATCATCTCCAGACTTGGGAAAAAGAGTATGCCTCAAGATAGTGTTTGTGGTGGCCAAACCAGCTAGCAAGTGCTTGACAGAACCAAGCTTATGATTCTCAAGATCCTTGGGAGGGATTTCCTTGTACATATTTTCCATTGTGTTGTGGTCCATCCCACGCTTGCCATACACGTCAGTGTCATCCTCTCCTTCCTCTGGAGCACAAAAAGTTTAGCCAACTCAGAGATTGTTGACTGGTATCTAGAACCCTCAGTCATCCATATAATCATACCATCTGGATAGAAATGAGCTGTGGAATAGAATTGCATGATCATCTCATCATTCCATTTGGTGAGCTTCTTCCCAACAAATTTGTCAACTCATGTGAGTCTGAAGTTGTCATGAATGTGGGGGAAATAATCCTCATTGGCATCAATGTATTTCCAGTCCACCCACTTCATGTCACTGACTATGGGCTTCTTATCATGCAAAATTGTCTCATAGAAATCATGTTGCTCTGTGGTATGGAAATGATAGTCACAAGCAGTCCTCCTCGTGACAGAGGAAGGATCAAACATCCTCCATTCTCTCAATCATTTGTGCTTCCTGAGCATCATATTACCAGCTACAGGATGAGCATTGTTATGATTTGGGATCTTGGGCTTTAGATTCCTGAGCACTAGTGGCTCATCATGCATCTTAACCTCAGGCACTGGGGCCTTGTTCTTCTCACTAGCAAGAATGTTTCGGGTATATCTCTTGGGTGCTGAATCTTTGAGCTTGGACTTGGGCTTGGAGGGAGCAGCTGACTTCACAGCATCTAACATTAGCTTCTGAGTCATTGCTGGAGGTGCATCTGCAGTAGGTTCTTACTGCTCCTCCTCCTCCTCATGATCATCAGCAACCATGGAAGGTTTGCCAATGACTCTAGCAGTTGTCTTCCTTGCCCTCTTCGTCTTTTTGCTGGCATCAGCCTCTGCATCACTCGCATCGTCAAGTTTGAATTTCATTGTTTCCTTTGGAGCTGAGGCTTGTGCACTTTTGGAGAGTGGGACCTTCCTAACTGCATTTTTGTCATTGGAAGAAGGTCTAGAGCTGGCTGCAGTGCCATACTCATTAGGAAGCACCTTCTTCTTCTTGGAGGCCACTTCATCAGGATGGAAGTCCTCATCCTTAGATTCTGAGCCCTTCTTTTTCCTAGTCCTCTTCGCAGCCTTAGGCAGGTTGCTAGGAGTGCTCCTGCTTCCTTCATCATAGCTCTCTGCACGGCTTGATCCTACATTGAGGTCAACATTCTGCTCTGACTCATTTTGGCTGTCACTTTGTGGCACACCGGCTTAGGCAGACCAGAACACCCCGTATTCCAGCCCAGAGATCAAGTCTTCTGGAATACGACACTGCTTGGCATAGACAAATCAGCTCTCATTACAAATGATATGGATACAAAGGTTCCGATATCACAACGAATTACATCGGCATGGTGACACTATGCCTGCTCAGGTTGCTCTTATGCTAGGAGCAGAACAACTCGTAGCAGCGGAATAACTTCTAGCAGGAGAACAATGACGACATCGATGGACTCCACTCCGTAGGGACTCTGGCTGGAACGCGTATCCTAGTTCGCAGACTTGGGATCCTCGACAAGCAACCAATCACGGCATGACCTGCAAACTGGCATGACATGCTAGGTGATTACTTTGAATGTACTCGCAAGCTAACAACAACCAAAAGCAATCAAGACAAACAACAACATGACATTTATAGATCACTCATCCATGATGAGCATGATACTACTAGAAAAACGTGAACATGGCATGAACATGATATGAACAGGATGATACTAGTACTAACATGCAACATGTTTACCAATATCATGGACCAACTTACTCTATTCGGAGGTTATCTCATAACCACCATAAATATCCATATTACTTACCATTGTGATCACATTATCATTACAAAGAATACCATCATGATCACATTATCATCATCAAGAATACCATCGTGATCATCTCAAGATCACATTACCATTATCAAGAATACCATCATGATCACCTCATGACCACATAAAGATCAACCAACTTCTGTCCTCATCGAACCAGGGTTGTTTATTACTCCGACTATTATTACTATTGACCCATAGTGGGACCAACTATGAACTGTGTCCATGACCGAGGATGTGGCTATCGATAGATTATACACAGTCTGTAGAGGTTAGTACACTATACCCACACCACAGAACCCATGGCCTCATACTCTGCTAGCTCTTGAGCTTGCGTTGGTTTTTCCCTTGAAGAGGGAAGGGTGATGCAACAAAGTAGAGTAAGTATTTCCCTCAGTTTGAGAACCAAGGTATCAATCTAGTAGGCGACAACGCACAAGTCACCGAATACCAGCACAAACAATCAACAACTTGCACCCAACGCGATAAAGGGGTTGTCAATCCCTTTACGGTTACTTGCAAAGGATATCTGATAGAGATAGATAAACGGTAAAGTAAATATTTTTGGTATTTTTGATTTATATATTAGAAAGTAAAAGATTGCAAAATAGTACTTCCTCCGTCCCCTAATATAAGAATCTTTTTTACACTACACTAATGTCAAAAACGTTCTTATATTATGGGATGGAGGGAGTAGATCGGAAACTAGTATGATGTAAAAGAGAATTTATATGATGGAAAAGAGACCCGGGGGCCATAGGTTTCACTAGTGGCTTCTCTGAAGATAGCATATATTAAGGTGGGTGAACAAATTACTGCCGAGCAATTGATAGAAGAGCACATAATTATGAAGATATCTAAGGCGATGATCATGAACATAGGCATCACATCCGTGTCAAGTAGACTGAAATGATTCTGCATCTACTACTATTACTCCACACATCGACCGCTATCTAGCATGCATCTAGAGTATTTAAGTTCATAAAGAATGGAGTAAGACATTAAGTAAGATGACATGATGTAGAGGAATTAACTCAAGCAATATGATGAAAACCCCATCTTTTTATCCTCGATGGCAATAATACAATACATGCCTTGGTGCCCCTACTATCACTCGGAAAGGACACTTCAAGATTGAACCCAAAGCTAAGCACTTCTCCCATTGCAAGAAAAACCAATCTAGTAGGCCAAACTAAACCCATAATTCAAAGAGACTTGCAAAGATATCAAATCATGCGTATAAGAATTCAGAGAAGACTCAAAGAATATTCATAGATAATCTGATCATAAATCCACAATTCATCATATCTCGGCAAACACACCGCAAAAGAATATTACATCTAATAGGACTCCAAGAACATCGAGGAGAACATGGTATTGAGAATCAAAGAGAGAGAAGAAGCCATCTAGCTACTAGCTATGGACCCGTAGTTCTATGATAAACTACTCACGCTTCATTGGAAGGGTAATGGTGTTGATGTAGAAGCCCTCCGTGATCGAATCCCCCTCCGGCAGTGTAACACCCCGGATGTAACTTTCCATCTTTGTAACTCCAACTCTTGCCATTTTCGGCTATGTGCTATGATATTCCTTCCGTGGTTGGGTTTTGTTTTTCGTTTTGCATTTTGTTCATGTCATGCATCTCATATCATGTCATCATGTGCATCTCATTTGCATACGTGTTCGTCTCATGCATCCGAGCATTTTCCCCGTTGTCCGTTTTGCATTCCGACACTCCCACATGCACCGGCGCACCCCTCTTGTATCTTTTCGTGTGCCGGTGTTGAACATTCTCGGAATGGACCGAGCCTTGCCAAGTGGCCCTGGTATAGCACCGGTAGACCACCTGTCAAGTTTCGGATCATTTGGAGCTCGTTTGGTACACCAACGGTTAACCGCACTCTCGCAAAGGCCTCTTTTGAGTTGCAGCCCAACACCCCTCCAAAACATCCCAATAACCCATCTAAGTCACAACCATGCTCTCCGTCGTCAGATCACGATCGTGTGGGCGAAAACTGTACCTCATTTGGAGTCTCCTAGCTCCCTCTACCTATAAATATGTGCACTCCCCCGAATTTCCGGATCCCCAAACCCTAGCCCGCTCCTCCGCCGCCGCCGGACACGTCCGGGCGAGCCGGACACATCCGCCGCCGCGCCCCGGCGAATCAGGCGCCGCCACGTGGCGGGCCGCGCCCCACATCGCCGCCGGCCGCGCCAGGCCCGCGAGGCCCGTCCTCGGCCCCCGCGGCCCGCGCCTCCGCCTCCCGCGCCCGCCGCCTCGGCCTCCGCCGCTGGCCGCCTCCGCCCCCGCCGCGCCGACGCCGCCCGCCGCCACCGCCGGCCACGCCCGCCGACCCGCGCCTCCGGCCCGGCGTCCCGCGGCCGCCTCGCCGTCCGCCGTCGCCCCGAAGGTCGCCGCGCCGCCCCTGCGCCGCCGCGCCGTCCCCGGCCTGAGCACCCTCGGCCACCTCCCCGAGCTCTAACGAACCCACTCCGGCGACCTCGAACTCCGGCCAGATCCGATCTGGAAACCTCGGTTGACCTCTTCCCCGAAATCATCTAAGTCATTTTTCTGTCAGATATTTTGTTGCATTTTCATCGCATCACATCTTTGCACCCGTGGCACCGTTTTGGGCGTGTAGCATACCAAATTGTTCGTCTCGAAGAGTGCATCATTTCGTTCCATTGCATCATTTACATTTGAGCTCATCTTGATGCCCGAAATGTTGTTGGAAGAGGGCTATGTGATGTTAGTTTCTGTTTCTTAACAGAACTTGCACTTTTGTCATTTTTGCCATGATTAATGTGTGCATCTTATGAACTTGAGCCCTACATATGTTTTGATCTATGCCATGCCAGCTTTACAGGGGTGTATGCCATGTATTTTTGTGATCAATGTGATGACTAGCACAAGCATGCAAACTAGGCTTCGTGATATTGCTGATTTTAGTCCCTGTTCTGCTGTTATTGTGATGCCATGTAAACATGTTGCTACAGAGAGATCCATGCATATTTAGAGATACTTCAGTAAGGGTGTTTTGAACATATGGTTATGCCCTATCCATTCATAATCCTGTTTGAAATTGTGGAGTAGTATAGCATGTCATTTTCGTGCTCTAATTTTGCTACAAAATGTTTCGTGGCAGATTGTTTACATGATATTCAATTCTTACAAGGGTGGTGTAGTCGATCCATGTATGCTATGATGTTGTTCTTGCCATGTATAGCTTCTATGCCATGTCTTCTTGATGGATGTATGCTTAGTTTATCATGAAATGCTCTGTAGTGAGTGCATCGAGCTCACGAACATGCCTACTTGTTATCTGTTTTTGCCATGTCCAGTTTTTCTGCTAAGTCAGATCTGTAACGAAACTTGCTATGTTTACATGCATGCCATCATTTCTTATGGTCCTTTTGGCTTATGGTCAGTAAGGGACTTTTGATCTATGCTTTGAGTAGATTCCTTCCATGTCTTGCTTTGCTATTATAAGTTCCTGTAGCTTGTTGTTTGCTTGCTCTAAACATGCCTTCCTGATGTTAATTTCTGGCATATTAGTGTTTTCACCAAGTCTGTGAACCTGATATTTTTTTGCACTTTCACCATGCTTGTTTGAACCTATTATGATGTGATTTAGCCGTAGCTCAGTGTTCCTCTTTTGTTAAGCATCTCCTATAGATCACTTCCATATGCTTTGTTTGTATGTTAGGGTGCTATAGCATAGTTTCTTGTTGCATGCTAAGTAGCATCGTGCTGTTAAATGCAGATTTGCGTCATTCTTGTTTTGCTTGTCATTTGCAAACCGTGCATCCGATTCCGGTGATCTTTATATCGATTTCAACCGGAATCATCTCATCTTTCCAGCGGCATACTTGGTTTGCCAAGTTGATGCCTTGTTCTTAATTTCCCTTCCGGAGCACGCATATGCATTGCATATCACATCTCACATATCATGTCATGTATTGCATCATATTGCTTGTGCATTGCTCCATGTTTGATTGTGGTTCCATTGCTTGTGTTCTTGCTTTGGGTAGAGCCAGGAGACGAATACGTGTACGAGGAACCTGTTGAGAACGCCTACGAGGATCAAGCCTTCGACAACTCTGAGAACCTTGCAGGCAAATGACCATACCCTCGAACTCACTTCTATCTTTGCTTGCTAGATGCTCGCTCTTTTGCTATGCCTATGCTACGTTACCTACCACTTGCTATATCATGCCACCCATATTGCCATGTCAAACCTCTAACCATCCTTTCCTAGCAAACCGTTGTTTGGCTATGTCACCGCTTTTGCTCAGCCCCTCTTATAGCATTGCTAGTTGCAGGTGAACATGAAGTTTGTTCCTTGTTGGAACATGGATCTTTTGGGATATCACAATATCTCCTGTTTAATTAATGCACCTTATATACTTGGTAAAGGGTGGAAGGCTCGGCCTTATGCCTGGTGTCTTGTTCCACTCTTGCCGCCCTAGTTTCCGTCATACCGGTGTTATGTTCCTTGATTTTGCGTTCCTTACGCGGTTGGGTGATTTATGGGACCCCCTTGACAGTTCGCTTTGAATAAAACTCCTCCAGCAAGGCCCAACCTTGGTTTTACCATTTGCCACCTATACCTTTTCCCCTGGGTTTTCGCGAGCCCGAGGGTCATCTTTATTTTAGCCCCCCCGGGCCAGTGCTCCTTCGAGTGTTGGTCCGAACTGAGCTGCCTGCGGGGCCACCTCGGGGAAACTCGAAGTCTGGTTTTACTCGTAGCTAGTCTCATCCGGTGTTGCCCTGAGAACGAGATATGTGCAGCTCCTATCAGGATTTGTCGGCACATCGGGCGGCTTTGCTGGTCTAGTTTTACCATTGTCGAAATGTCTTGTGAACCGGGATTCCGAGACTGATCGGGTCTTCCCGGGAGAAGGTTTATCCTTCGTTGACCGTGAGAGCTTATGATGGGGTAAGTTGGGACACCCCTGCAGGGTATTATCTTTCGAAAGCCGTGCCCGCAGTTATGAGGCAGATGGGAATTTGTTAATGTCTGGTTGTAGAAAACCCGAAGTTGACCTTAATTAAAATACATCAACCGTGTGTGTAACCGTGATGGTCTCTTCTCGGCGGAGTCCGGGAAGTGAACACGGTGTTGGAGTTATGTTTGACGTAGGTTGCTCCAGGATCACTTCTTGATCGCTACTAGCTTCACGACCGTGCCTTGCTTCTCTTCTCGCTCTCTTTTGCGAATGTAGCCACCCTATATGCTAGTCGCTTGCTGCAGCTCCACCTCACCTCTCTGTCCTACCTATAAGCTTAAATAGTCTTGATCTCGCGGGTGTGAGATTGCTGAGTCCCTGTGACACACAGATTCTACCAAAACAGATGCAGGTACCGATGATACCAGCGCAGATGGCGCAACTGAGCTGAAGTGGGAGTTTGATGAGGCCCTTGGTCGTTACTATGTTTCATTTCCAGACGATCAGTAGTGGAGCCCAGTGGGGACGATCAGGGATCTGTGTAGCTTTTGGGGTAGTCTTCTTTTATTTTGGTTCCGTAGTCGGACCTTGAGTGTATCCTGGATGATGGATGTTTATTTATGTATTGTGTGAAGTGGCGACTGTAAGCCAACTATGTATCTCTTTCCCTTATGTATTACATGGGTTGTGCGAAGATTACCTCACTTGCGACATTGCTTTCAATGCGGTTATGCCTCTAAGTCGTGCTTGATTATTTGCTGGCGATGTTGAGTCTAGAACTAAAATGTTTTGAGTCTTAGGATTATATATATCGGAGAGTAGGATTCTTTTACTCCTCAGTCCCTTCGTCGCTCTGGTGAGGTCTCCTGACGTAGAAGTTTTGACTTTCCTCTCCACAAATTTCACTAAAAAAAATTTAGGATCTCGCAGGTATCTTGGAATCGTTCCAATGGTTTTGTGACGAGAACATTGTTCTTGGTGCCTCCTGACATTTAGAGGTTGTGGCAGTGTCCCGGGGAGTTGAGCTCCGAGGTGTTGTCGTCACAATTTTATCGTTGCAGTTCTAGAATACCTGAGTTTTGCCGACATCGAAAATCTCTTTTATGCAGTTGTTGGTGAGATAACCTCAACGTCACCCAGTACTGGGGAGTTCGGGAGTATTGCCATGACTCGTATAACGGATGCTTTTCGAAGGTTGAGGTACACGATTTCCGAAGGTTTCTTGGTTATGTGTTGACGGATGGATACAGCTGGATGTAGGGATTGTTAGTTTGGGTGAGATATATTGCTTCCCCTGTATCCCCAACACCTGATTGCATAACCAGAAAGTTTCGGGAGTTTATAGGTGGTATTCAAGTAGCTCTAGCATTTCTTCCCGCAGATATTTGGTTTGTGATTGGGTAATCCTTACCACTTATTTGTTCCAGTCGTACCTTGTTTTTTTTCTTCATTCATCAATCTCTTATCAAGTGGCTTCTCACCTTAATGGACGTGATGTTTACTTTGGAATTCATTCGTTCGTCCCTGTTTGAATGTTTATTGTGAAGACTATATGTTGCAAATTTCTATCCGTTGATTCAACTTGTCTATCTGTCTATCAAGATGCTAACAGATGTCACCCTCTTCAGGATGGCTCCGCCAACGCGTCAGAATCCGGAACACAGTGATGGGAGTCAGGCGAACCCTCCACCTCCACCTCCGCCTCCGGAGGCATGGCAAACTTTGATGGCTACCACTAACGCCAATGCTTAGTTGTTGATTCAGCTGATGCAAGAGTGTAACCGAGGCCAAGGCAACCAAGGGAATCAAGGTCAAGGGCAGTTCAACCATCAGCCTCAGTCTCCTACCATCAACCAATTCCTTGCAAATCAGCCAAAATCTTTCAGCTACTGTGTCGAGGCCACAGACGCCGACGATTGGCTCGTGGATATCAACAAGCATTTCTAATGCAGCAATGTCAGGCCTGAGGACTACGTCAAGTTCGCTTCTTTTCAGCTCAAGGATCAGGCAGCTGATTGGTTCCAGCAATACAAGGATTCCAGAGGAGGTCGAGTGATTACTTGGACTGATTTCTGTCGGGACTTTAAAGCTCACCACATTCCTACCAGTGTTGTTGAGAGTAAGCGTGAGGAGTTCCGCAATCTCAAGCAAGGCAACATGTCAGTGTACGAATACAACAAGTAGTTTCAGAAACTTGCTCGCTTTGCTAAACAAGATGTTCCTGATGAAAAGAGTGTGATCTATCAATTCAGAGGTGGCCTTAGAGAGGATCTGCAGTTAGCTCTCGTTCTTGTTGAGCCTACTCAGTTTCATCAATTCTACAATATGGCCCTCAAGCAAGAAGGTGCTCAGCTCAAGTGTGAGGCTTCAAAGAAGAGAATCAGGGATGCAGTTTAGTCTTCTTCTTCCTCTCAAGTGGCAGCTAAGCAGCAAAAGTTCTACCTTCCTCCTCCTCCGTTTCGTCAGCCTTACCAACAGAAGAACTCAGGTGGTCGTGGATCTTCCCACCCACCCAACCCAAGCCATCAGAACAAGTCTCAGCCTCAAGCTCCAAGGTCAAATGCTCCTTATCACCGTCCGCTCTTAGAAGTGACTTGCAACAAATGCCAGCAGAAAGGTCACTATGCGAACAAGTGCTTCAACCAAAGGCGCCTTCCTCCTCCTCCTCCTCCTGTGAGGTCTTCAAGCAATGCAGTGGTCAAGCATAATCCCAAGTCTGCAAAGGTGAACATGATGAATGCAGCGCAAGCAGAGGATTCTTCTGACGTGATAATGGGTAATCTTCCAGTTAATGATATTCCTGCAAAAGTCTTATTTGATACAGGTGCATCGCATTCTTTCATGTCATATCCTTTTGCATCGAAGCATAGTTTTGACACAGAGGAATTACCTAAAGCTATGCAAGTTATTTCTCCCGCTAAGCACTTGAGCTCTAGCATGATGGTTCCGAATGTCGGTATCAAGATGGGCGACTATAGATTTCTGTCTTCTCCAATTGTCCTTGGTGACTCGGACATCGATCTTATTCTCGGGATGGACTGGCTTTCTCAGCACAAAGCTCAACTTGATTGTGCTGCCTGGGAAATTCAATTGACACACTCTTCTGAGGATGTCATCATCTATGCCGCTCGTGATGAAACCATTCGGTTGTTTTCTCTCAATGAGAAGGGCGAGTTGGATGCTATTTCCCAAATTCCAGTCGTTTGTGAGTACCAAGATGTCTTTCCAGAAGAGCTTCCGGGTATGCCTCCTCATCGGCCAATGGAGTTCGTTATCGATCTTGAGCCCGGCACTGAACCCATTTGCAAGCGTCCTTACAAGCTTGGACCCAAGGAGCTGAAAGAATTGAAGAAACAGCTCGATGAACAAGAGCGTCTGGGTTTGATCGGACCGAGTTCATCTCCATGGGGATGTGGAGTTCTTTTTGTCCAGAAGAAGGATGGCACGGACTGACTTTGTGTCGATTATCGTCCATTGAACAAGAAGACAATCAAGAACAAATATCCACTTCCCAACATCAATGAGCTATTCGAGCAACTCAAAGGTGCTAAAGTTTTCTCCAAGCTTGACCTTCGGATGGGTTATCATCAGATTCGCATTCGTGAATAAGATATCCCCAAGACAGCATTCAGAACAAACTATGGTTCTTATGAATATACTGTCATGTCTTTCGTCCTTGTCAATGCTCCTCCAACTTTCTCTCGAATGATGAACTTTATCTTAAACCCCTACACAAATTAATTCGTCTTGGTGTATCTCGATGATATTTTGGTCTTCTCCAAGAATAAGTCGGATCATGCCAAACATTTGCGATTGGTGCTCGACAAGCTCAGAGAGCATCAATTCTATGCGAAGTTTTCCAAATGTGAGTTCTGGCTTGATGAAGTTCTTTATCTTGGTCACATCATCTCCGCCAAGGTCATCGCTGTTAATCCCGAGAAGGTGTCTTCAATTGTGAATTGGGAACCTCCTCAGAATGTCAAGCAGCTCCGCAGTTTTCTTGGTCTTGCAAGCTATTGCCAAAGATTCGTTGAGAACTTCTCCAAGATTGCAAAGCCTCTTTCCAACCTCCTCCAGAAGAATGTCAAGTATGTCTGGACGCCTGAGTGTGATGTCGCTTTCAACACCCTCAAAGAGAAACTCGTCATAGCTCCTGTCTTGACTCCTCCTAATGAATCCAAGCCATTCGAAGTTTTCTGTGATGCTTCTCTTCAAGGTCTCGGTGCTGTGTTAATGCAAGAGAAGAAAGTTTTGGCCTATACCTCTCATCAGTTGAAGCCCAACGAAAAGAACTACCCCACTCACGATCTTGAGTTGGCGGCAGTTGTCCATGCATTGATAACATGGAGACATCTCTTGTTGGGAAGGAAAGTGGACATTTTCACCGATCACAAGAGCCTCAAGTATATCTTCACTCAACCAAACCTCAACCTCAGGCAAACTCGATGGGTCGAAATGATTCAAGAGTACAATCCAAGTATTGAATATACTCCTGGAAAGGCGAATGTGATTGCAGATGCTCTGAGCAGAAAGGCTTATTGCAACAGTTTAATTCTCAAGCCGTTCCAACCGGATCTTTGTGAAGCTTTCCGCAAGCTGAATCTTCAAGTTGTTCCTCAAGGTTTTCTTGCCAACCTCATAGTCTCTCCTACTTTGGAAGATCAAATTCATGAGGCACAACTCCTGGATACCATGGTGAAGAAGGTGAAACATGGTATTGACAAGGGCATTCCCAAATACAAGTGCTATCGCTTGGATGACAAAGATACTCTTTTCTTTGAGGATCGTATTGTGGTTCCTAAAGGCGATCTGAGAAAAGTCATCATGAATGAGGCACACAATTCCCTCCTATCCATTCATCCTGGAAGTACGAAGATGTACCATGACCTCAAGCAGTCGTATTGGTGGACTCGAATGAAGCGAGAAATTGCTCAATTCATGAATGAATGTGATGTCTGCAGAAGGGTGAAAGCAGAACACCAAAGACTAGCTGGTCTCCTCCAACCTCTTGCTATTCCGGAATAGAAGTTTGATCATATCGAGATGGACTTCGTGACTGGTTTTCCTAAGTCCAAGCGTGGAAATGATGCTATCTTCGTTGTCATTGACAAGCTTACTAAAGTGGCTCATTTTCTTCCTATCAAAGAATCTATCACAGCAGCTCAGCTCGCAGAGCTATACACCTCCAGAATTGTCTCCTTGCACGGCATTCCACAATTGATTTCTTCAGACCGTGGAAGCATCTTCACTTCTAAGTTCTGGGACTCCTTTCAGAAGGCCATGGGCACCAACATTCGCTTCAGCACAGCTTTCCATCCTCAAACAAGTGGCCAAGTCGAGCGAGTCAATCAAATCCTCGAAGACATGCTCAGGGCTTGTGTCATTTCCTTTGGCATGAAGTGGGAAGATTGTCTTCCATATGCCGAGTTCTCCTACAACAACAGCTTCCAAGCGAGCTCGGGCAAGGCCCCATTTGAAATTCTCTATGGCAGAAAGTGTCGTACTCCTCTCAATTGGTCCGAGACAGGTGAACGCCAACTTGTTGGCAACGACTTGATCACAGAAGCCGAAGAAATGTGCAAAGTCATTCGTGAGAATCTCAAGGACGCGCAATCGCGCCAAAAGAGCTGTTATGATGACAAGCACAGTGACTTGGCTTTTGAAATCGGAGACCATGTCTACCTCCGCGTCTCTCCAATGAAAGGCACTCGTCACTTCGGTATCAAAGGGAAGCTTGCCCCTAGATACGTGGGTCCTTTCAAGATCATTGGCAACAGAGGCGATCTCGCCTATCAACTTGAGCTTCCATCCAATTTTGCAAACGTGCACGATGTGTTTCACGTGTCAGAGCTTCGCAAGTGCTTCAAGACTCCTGAGCGCACTATCAACTTCGAAGAAATTGACCTCCAAGAAGATCTCTCTTATCATGAGCACCCCGTTGGTATTCTTGAAGAAACTGAGCGCACGACTCGCAACAAGTCAATCAAATTCCTGAAAGTGAAGTGGTCACACCATTCCGACCGAGAAGCCACCTGGGAGCACGAGGATCACCTCCGTTCTGAATATCCGGAGTTCTTTCAGTCCTAGATCTCGGGACGAGATCCTCTTGTAGTGGTGGAGTGTTGTAACACCCCGGATGTAACTTTCCATCTTTCTAACTCCAACTCTTTCCATTTTCGGCTATGTGCTATGATATTCCTTCCGTGGTTGGGTTTTGTTTTTCGTTTTGCATTTTGTTCATGTCATGCATCTCATATCATGTCATCATGTGCATCTCATTTGCATACGTGTTCGTCTCATGCATCCGAGCATTTTCCCCGTTGTCCGTTTTGCATTCCGACACTCCCACATGCACCGGCGCACCCCTCTTGTATCTTTTCGTGTGCGGGTGTTGAACATTCTCGGAATGGACCGAGCCTTGCCAAGTGGCCCTGGTATAGCACCGGTAGACCACCTGTCAAGTTTTGGATCATTTGGAGCTCGTTTGGTACTCCAACGGTTAACCGCACTCTCGCAAAGGCCTCTTTTGAGTTGCAGCCCAACACCCCTCCAAAACAGCCCAATAACCCATCTAAGTCACTTCCATGCTCTCCGCGTCGGATCACGATCATGTGGGCGAAAACCGCACCTCATTTGGAGTCTCCTAGCTCCCTCTACCTATAAATATGTGCACTCCCCCGAATTTCCGGATCCCCAAACCCTAGCCCGCTCCTCCGCCGCCGCCGGACATGTCCGGGCGAGCCGGACACGTCCACCTCCGCGCCCTAGCGAATCAGGCGCCGCCACATGGCGGGCCGCGCCCCACATCGCCGCCGGCCGCGCCAGGCCCGCGAGGCCCGTCCCCGGCCCCCGCGGCCCACGCCTCCGCCTCCCGTGCCCGCCGCCTCGGCCTCCGCCGCCGACCGCCTCCGCCGCCGCCATGCCGCCGCCGCCTGCCGCCGCCGCCCGCCGCGCCTGCCGACCCGCGCCTCCGCCCCGGCGTCCCGCGGCCGCCTCGCCGTCCGCCGTCGCCCCGAAGGTCGCCGCGCCGCCCCCGCGCCGCCGCGCCGTCCCCGGCCTGAGCACCCCCGGCCGCCTCCCCGAGCTCCGACGAACCCACTCCGGCGACCTCGAACTCCGGCCAGATCCGATCTGGAAACCTCGGTTGACCTCTTCCCCGAAATCGTCTAAGTCATTTTTCTGTCAGATATTTTGTTGCATTTTCATCGCATCACATCTTTGCACCCGTGGCACCGTTTTGGGCGTGAAGCATACCAAATTGTTCGTCTCGAAGAGTACATCATTTCATTCCATTGCATCATTTATATTTGAGCTCATCTTGATGCCCGAAATGCTATTGGAAGAGGGCTATGTGATGTTAGTTTCTGTTTCTTAACAGAACTTGCACTTTTGTCATTTTTTTCATGATTAATGTGTGCATCTTATGAACTTGAGCCCTACATATGTTTTGATCTATGCCATGCCAGCTTTACAGGGGTGTATGCCATGTATTTTTGTGATCAATGTGGTGACTAGCACAAGCATGCAAACTAGGCTTCGTGATATTGCTGATTTTAGTCCCTGTTCTGCTGTTATTGTGATGCCATGTAAACATGTTGCTACAGAGAGATCCATGCATATTTAGAGATACTTCAGTAAGGGTGTTTTGAACATATGGTTATGCTCTATCCATTCATGCTCCTGTATGAAATTGTGGAGTAGTCTAGCAAGTCATTTTCGTGCTCTACTTTTGCTACAAAATGTTTCCTGGCAGATTGTTTACATGATATTCAATTCTTACAAGGGTGTTGTAGTCGATCCGTGTATGCTATGATGTTGTTCTTGCCATGTATAGCTTCTATGCCATGTCTTCTTGATGGATGTATGCTTAGATTATCATGAAATTCTCTGTAGTGAGTGCATCAAGCTCACGAACATGCCTACTTGTTATCTGTTTTTGCCATGTCCAGTTTTTCTGCTAAGTCAGATCTGTAACGAAACTTGCTATGTTTACATGCATGCCATCATTTCTTATGGTCCTTTTGGCTTATGGTCAGTAAGGGACTTTTGATCTATGCTTTGAGTAGATTCCTGCCATGTCTTTCTTTGCTATTATAAGTTCCTGTAGCTTGTTATTTGCTTGCTCTAAACATGCCTTCCTGATGTTAATTTCTGGCATATTAGTGTTTTCACCAAGTCTGTGAACCTGATATTTTTTTGCACTTTCACCATGCTTGTTTGAACCTGTTATGATGTGATTTAGCCGTAGCTCAGTGTTCCTCTTTTGTTAAGCATCTCCTGTACATCACTTCCATATGCTTTGTTTGTATGTTGGGGTTCTGTAGCATAGTTTCTTGTTGCATGCTAAGTAGCATCATGCTGTTAAATGCAGATTTGCGTCATTCTTGTTTTGCTTGTCATTTGCAAACCGTGCATCCGATTCCGGTGATCTTTATATCGATTTCAACCGGAATCATCTCATCTTTCCAGCGGCATACTTGGTTTGCCAAGTTGATGCCTTGTTCTTCATTTCCCTTCCGGAGCATGCATATGCATTGCATATCACATCTCGCATATCATGTCATGTATTGCATCATATTGCTTGTGCATTGCTCCATGTTTGATTGTGGTTCCATTGCTTGTGTTCTTGCTTTGGGTAGAGCCAGGAGACGAATACGTGTACGAGGAACCTGTTGAGAACGCCTACGAGGATCAAGCCTTCGACAACTCTGAGAACCTTGCAAGCAAGATGACCATACCCTCGAACTCACTTCTATCTTTGCTTGCTAGATGCTCGCTCTTTTGCTATGCCTATGCTACGTTACCTACCACTTGCTATATCATGCCACCCATATTGCCATGTCAAACCTCTAACCATCCTTTCCTAGCAAACCGTTGTTTGGCTATGTCACCGCTTTTGCTCAGCCCCTCTTATAGCGTTGCTAGTTGCAGGTGAAGATGAAGTTTGTTCCTTGTTGGAACATGGATCTTTTGGGATATCACAATATCTCCTGTTTAATTAATGCACCTTATATACTTGGTAAAGGGTGGAAGGCTCGGCCTTATGCCTGGTGTCTTGTTCCACTCTTGCCGCCCTAGTTTCCGTCATACCGGTGTTATGTTCCTTGATTTTGCGTTCCTTACGCGGTTGGGTGATTTATGGGACCCCCTTGACAGTTCGCTTTGAATAAAACTCCTCCAGCAAGGCCCAACCTTGGTTTTACCATTTGCCACCTATACCTTTTTCCCTTGGGTTTTCGCGAGCCCGAGGGTCATCTTTATTGTAGCCCCCCCGGGCCAGTGCTCCTTCGAGTGTTGGTCCGAACTGAGCTGCCTGCGGGGCCACCTCGGGGAAACTCGAAGTCTGGTTTTACTCGTAGCTAGTCTCATCCGGTGTTGCCCTCAGAACGAGATATGTGCAGCTCCTATCGGGATTTGTCGGCACATCAGGCGGCTTTGCTGGTCTAGTTTTACCATTGTCGAAATGTCTTGCGAACCGGGATTCCGAGACTGACCGGGTCTTCTCGGGAGAAGGTTTATCCTTCGTTGACCGTGAGAGCTTATGATGGGCTAAGTTGGGACACCCCTGCAGGGTATTATCTTTCGAAAGCCGTGCCCGCGGTTATGAGGCAGATGGGAATTTGTTAATGTCTAGTTGTAGAAAACCCGAAGTTGACCTTAATTAAAATACATCAACCGCGTGTGTAACCGTGATGGTCTCTTCTCGGCGGAGTCTGGGAAGTGAACACGGTGTTGGAGTTATGTTTGACGTAGGTTGCTCTAGGATCACTTCTTGATCACTACTAGCTTCACGACTGTGCCTTGCTTCTCTTCTCGCTCTCTTTTGCGAATGTAGCCACCCTATATGCTAGTCGCTTGCTACAGCTCCACCTCACCTCTCTGTCCTACCTATAAGCTTAAATAGTCTTGATCTCGTGGGTGTGAGATTGCTGAGTCCCCGTAACTCACAGATTCTACCAAAAACAGATGCAGGTACCGATGATACCAGCGCAGATGGCGCAACTGAGCTGAAGTGGGAGTTTGATGAGGCCCTTGGTCGTTACTATGTTTCATTTCCAGATGATCAGTAGTGGAGCCCAGTGGGGACGATCGGGGATCTGTGTAGCTTTTGGGGTAGTCTTGTTTTATTTTGGTTCCGTAGTCGGACCTTGAGTGTATCCTGGATGATGGATGTTTATTTATGTATTGTGTGAAGTGGCGACTGTAAGCCAACTATGTATCTCTTTCCCTTATGTATTACATGGGTTGTGCGAAGATTACCTCACTTGCGACATTGCTTTCAATGCGGTTATGCCTCTAAGTCGTGCTTCGACACGTGGGGGATATAGCCGCATCGAGGGCGTTACAGGCAGGATGCCGGAAAAGCCCCCTAGATGGGATCTCACGGGTACAGAAGGTTGCAGCGGTGGAAAAGTGGTTTCGTGGCTCCCTGGATGTTTTGGGGGTATAAGAGTATATGTAGGCGAAGGAACTTGGTCACGAGACCCACGAGGGGCCCACGAGGCAGGGGGCACGCCCTACCCCCTGGACGCGCCCTCCACCCTTGTGGCCTCCTCGTTGCATCTCCGATTTCATCTCCATGTCTCCTGGTTTGCTTCTGGTCCAAGAAAGATCATCGCGAAAGTATCATTCCGTTTGGACTCCGTTTGGTATTCCTTTTCTGCGAAACTCTAAAATAGACAAAAAAAACAGAAACTGGCACGGGGCTCTCGGTTAATAGGTTAGTCCCAAAAATATTATAAAATAGCATATAAATGCCTATTAAACATCCAAAACAGATAATATAATAGCATGGAACAATAAAAAATTGTGGATACGTTGGAGACGTATCAAGGATCCCCAAGCTTAATTCCTACTCGTCCTTGAGTAGCTAAATGATAAAACCAGAATTTCTGATGTGGAATGCTACCTAACATATTTATCCATGCAATTTTCTTCATTGTGGCATGAATGTTCAGATCCAAAAGATTCAAAACAAGAGTTTAATATTGACATAAAACAGTAATACTTCAAGCATACTAACAAAGCAATCATGTCTTCTCAAAATAACATGGCCAAAGAAATCTATCCCTACAAAATCAAATAGTCTGGCTATGCTCTATCTTCATCACACAAAATATTTAAGTCATGCACAACTCCGATGACAAGCCAAGTAATTGTTTCATACTTTTGATGTTCTCAAACTTTTTCGATCTTCACACAATACATGAGCGTGAGCCATGGATATAGCACTATGGTGGAATAGGTTGTGGACAAGACATAAAAAGTAGAAGATAATCTCACGTAAACTAGGTGTATCAACAGGCTATCAATGTGAGTGAGTAGGGATTTCCATGCAACGGATGCACTAGAGCTATAAATGTATGAAAGCTCAAAAAGAAACTAAGTGGGTGCGCATCCAACTTGCTTGCTCACGAAGACCTAGGGCAATTTGAGGAAGGCCATCATTGGAATATACAAGCCAAGTTCTATAATGAAAAATTCCCACTAGTATATGAAAGTGACAAAATAGGGGACTCCCTATCATGAAGATCATGGTGCTACTTTGAAGCACAAGTGTGGAAAAAGTGTTGAATATGTTGGCTCTGGGATTGCTTTCTCGCAGGGAGTCGAGGAAGGATCTCTGGGCGTTGTTGCAACAACATGCTTGTTAATTAAAATGCCATTACTTACTCTTCTACATGCTGCAAGATGCTCGGAGCTGCTTGAAGATGCTAGTCTTTGATAGGCTAGGCCTTCCCTTCTATTCTGGAATTCTGCAGTTCAGTCCACAAATACAGCCCTTCCATTTGATACCAATGCATACTTAGTATAGATCTGATGCTTGCGAGTACTTTGGATTAGTACTCATGGTTGCTTTGCTACCACTTTTCCTCCTTCTTTCTTCTTTCCAGTTGTTGCAACCGGATGGTGGATCCCTGGAGCAAGATGCCACCACCGACGGGTACTAGTATGTGGAAACCGCTGATGATGAGTAGTAGTTAGGAGGTCCCTGGCAGGAGGCCTTGTCTCTTCAATCGTTGTTGCTTTTGTGCTACCCTTCTTAAGGCATACTTGTTTAACTTATGTCTATACTCAGATATTGTTGCTTCCGCTGACTCTTGTGTATCGAGCTATGTATTCGAGCCTTCGAGACCCCTGGCTTGTAATATAAAGCTTGTATTGTTTTATTTGTGTTTAGAGTTGTGTTGTGATATCTTCCTGTGAGTCCCTGATCTTGATCGTACACATTTGCGTGTATGATTAGTGTACGGTTGAATCGGGGGCGTCACAAGTTGGTATCAGAGCCGACTGCCTGTAGTAACCCCCTTTCCAACTCCTTGGCCGAAGTTGAGTCTAGTCACTGAAATTTTTTTACTAACATGGATGTGTGGCTTATGGGCCCACGTCGCCAAGTGGGTGGTATTAGGATCTTTTACTCGTCGTCTATACTCTGGGACTCTGATCTCTCTTCTACTCTGGTTAAACGATTTTGCTAAATCTAACATTAGGATCTCGTGAACACATCCACCCGGAGATTTGTATTACCCCCTTTCTCGAATTGAGGGCCAAGAACTGCTTCGCAATGTTTACTGACTGCAGGATCCTCATATCGAGGGCACCCTACATTGTCACTTGCAAATCCTTCGCTACAGTGGATTTATTCGACGTTGATGTAGCTTTTGCTATGTCCCGTCGTTGTATCCCTCAATCGCGCGCATGCATGCCGCCTAGTATGTTCAGGATGTTTCTTTTGTCCGAACTCATACGAACAACGTGTAACTGGCTTTGTATATGTATTAGTATGTATTCAATGACTACTGCTTTGTACATACTGCGCCTTTGCTTTATTAATGACTCCTTACATCTGCTCCACCCCTTTGTTAAGCTACTCCTATTGCATTTAAGAAGGTTGGTTAGACCCGCTAGTCGTGTCTGTGGTGGCAATAATACACCACCTCCCGAATACATGGTCGGAATGATACAGTAGTTGAGTTGAATCACCAGTTCATGGAAGGAGTTGTGGCTCAGTTTCCGCGTCCCATTATGAATCAGCAACCAACCCCAGTGACTCTGCAAGACTTTGCACATCTCAAGCCTGTCTGCTACCGCAACTTAACTCAGCCCCTTGATGCTGATGACTGGCTCCATGACATGACTTTCGAGCTGGAGTCTGTTGATGTAGCCCATGCCAACTATGTCCTCTTCGTGGCTTACTACATGAAGGCCCCCACTGCTCAATGGTGGGATAGCCACAGGCGTTTCTTACCTGTTGGAACCGCTGTCACTTGGCCAGAATTCCAAGCTGCATTCCGCAGGCCAATGTCGAACCACCATGGTTAGTCACATTGTCCCCGTTGAACTTGAAGGGCTGGAATTCCATGTTTCCCCCATTGTTTTGAAGTCTTCCACTATTGACCTCATTTTTGGAATGGAATGGTTGGAAACACATACCACTTCTATCATTTGCACCACTAAAACCTTCCATCCACTACGTCCTTCAAATGAGATTGTAAGCTACCATGCTCATCTTGTTCGAAATGCTAAAGCGCAGATTTATTCCTTGAATGCGTTAAATGCTTCTCCTCTTGTGAGAATTGAAAACATTCTAGTAATTTGTGAATTCCAAGATGTCTTTCCAAGAGAACTACCTAGTCCATGACCTTGATCTTGCTGCACTTAAATTTGCACTAAAGTTGTGGCGACATTTCCTTCTTAGTAATCGTTGTGAGATCCTCACCAATCCTCAAAGTCTGAAGTATCTATTACTTAGTTGGACCTGGATCTCCGTCAGCAGTGATGTATGGAATCAATCACAGGCTCTGACTATGGTACTTCTTATACCCCTAGCAAGGTAATGTCATGGCCGATGCCCTGAGTTGCAAGTATTATTGCAACAACCACCTGGCTTATAAAGTCAACCCTTGCGAGATGATCTCGCTTACAGAGAGCATCTGGTCCGCATTCTTGATCAAGTTGAATGTTGCACCCGTCTGAGGGCTATCAATTTTCTAAAGGTCCAGTTGTCAAATCATTCTGAAGATGATGCCACTTGGGAACGCGAGGATCGTCTTCGTGATGAATACCCCATTTTGTTTCCTTCTACCTCCTAAAATCTCGAGACGATATTCCTTGTAGTGGAGGAGAATTGTGCCGCCCGGATAATTAAGCTATAGTAATCCTTTGCTAATGACGCCACATCACCACTGTTACTGTTGCTAATATCATTTAGATTCAAAACGGTTCAAATTCAAATTTTAAATTTAAGTCAAAAATATAAGTTTTCAAATGTCAAAACGAAAATGTGCATATTGTGGAAAATAATTCATAAGTATTGTCGGTGAAGAAACCAGGTTTTTATAAAATGTTTAAGTGCTCAAAAATAAAGAAAACAGTAGCTAAAACATTTAGTTAAATGCCTTTTCTAATTTATGAGGTGTCAAGCTAATTTATTCGGGACTAGAACTTTTTGTAGTAGAGTTATAAATAGTAATACTTATTTATAAAGTACTTTTGTAATTTTAATTGATCCAAAATAGTGTGAAAATATAACAAAACAATAAACCAGAAATAAATAACAAAAAAGCAAAACAGAAACAATAACAAAAAAATTCAAACTCCCCCTTCCCCAGTGGGCCTTGGCCCAACTGGCCGCAGACCAGCCCACCCGTGCCCACAAAACCCCCTCCTCCCCTGTTCACCGTGCCGTGGCTGCCTTGATGCCATCCGGCGGCCCTCCGGCGTTCCCCCTGCCTATATCTACCCCGGCTCCTGGAACACTAGCCGGCCCCTCCCCATTCCCCTCGCGTCTCCCTCCTCTCTCTCCGCTCGCAACCGCGCCACCATCGCCATGCCTCGACTCGTCCACACGGCCACCATCGACCCCTGGCGCCTAGGAGCTAGATTATCAGCTCCGTCGTCGTCTGCTGCATCGCACACACCCTCGAGTCCTTGGTGGGAGCCCCTACATCACTGGATTCATCGTTGTCTTCAACCTTTGGTCACCGGAGTGTCCACGATGACTGTCGATGTTCTACTGCTCCTAAGCCACCAACGGGCCATTGTGTGCCTCCGCGGAGAGGCTCCCAACCATTGCCCTCTCCTTCATGCGTGGATCCGCCGTCGTATTCGTCGCTCTGTTTGAGGTCGAAGCAATTCTCCGCCATGTCCACGAGCTCGTCGTGGCCGTGCTTTTCCCCCGCCTCTCTGGCCGCCCCAGTTCGCCCCCTCACGCGTGTGCGTCTGCCTGGGGCTGCGCCCCCTGTTCTGCGTGCTTGCTCCGCCGCCGCCCATGCAGTGTCGCTCCTGCCTCCCCTCACATGCGCCCTGCATCCGTGTACTGCTGCGCCGCTGCTGCTTCCTGCGGCCCCCGCGCGCGGCCGCGCCGGCCCTGCTCCCACTCGCCATCGCCCGTCCGGCCGTGGCCTCACCTTGTGCATGCGGCGCGTGCTCGTGCGCGTAGTCCTGCAGCCACCTGCGGCCGTCGCCGCTGCCGCTTGCACTTCCTGGTCCTAGTGCCGCTGCTGCTTTGTTGTAATACTACTTGTAGAAACTGTAGCTATTAGGTAGCTTTTCAGTTTTTACCTTGAGTAACCCCCTGGGCAGCCCCTAAACTGCGGTTAAACAACTGTTAACAAGGCTAAGAAAAATGTGAATAGAAAGTATTTTTGACAAACTTCATTTTATCCCACTGGACCAAATCCTTTAGATGCATGGATTAAATTCTATGAAAATCACAAAGTTCTATGTTCTGTTAACAGAAAAACCAAAAAACAACTTTATTTTCATAGCTACTTTAGAGCTATTGATGATCAAGGAAATGGACTCTAATATGGATGCAAATGTCACTATCTTGTAGATCACAGAGAATGCTCAAAATTTATATAAGGCAGTAACTCATAGGTTGTACAGAACAATAGCTATAGCCTCCGGAAAACCGCTAAGTGATGTTTAAAACTAAAGAATTATCAAACTTGGCAAAATTTCAGGGATTTTCAGGATATTACTAAAACTATAGAAATCAATAGAAAATAACCCGTAACTCGGATGAAAAAGTTTTATACATGAAAGTTGCTCAGAACGATGAGGCAAATCTGAAGACATGGTCCGTTTGTCCGCCACACGTCCCAAGCATAGCGATCATCGAACCCTTCGCCTCCTGTTCGTCTGTCCAAAATGCCTAACTCACGGAAAACTTTCCCGGATGTTATTCCCCTTCACCGGTATCATGTAACACTGCGTTAGAACACCCCTAACACCCCTTATTGTCATGTTATGTATATGTTTGCATGTATTTACTGTTTCTTCCCCCTCTTCTCTCCATTAGACCCTGAGACTGCTGCTGATGCCCCTATGTTGGACTACGTCACCGACGACACTTCTTCCCTTTCAGCTTTCTCTCATGCTTGCATTAGATTTTGCTACTGTATTTGATTGCTCCTATTCTGATGCATAGCCTGCTTTTGTACCTGGTGTTATACCTTACCTGCTTATCCTGAACTTCTTAGTATAGGTTGGTTAGTGATCCATCAGTGACCCCCACCTTGTCCTTGTTGCCCCTGCTTCATCACCGACGACTCGATCAACATGATCAACGACCAGAGCACGACATCTCACATCACATCACACCCCCTTCATTCCCCGACTCTGTAGAGATATTATCGAGTGCCTAGGGTGATACCTCGTAACACACTCCTGATGATAACTCTGCAGTGTAGCTATCCGGTTGTGGTCATCGAGGGTGATTCCTCCTTCAAAACTCCCGATACTCTATCGTGCAACTTCTCAAGTGTGGGCCTCGAGGGTGATTCCTCCCACGTTCACCTTGATGATTACATCGAGTGGAATCCACCGAGGGTGATTCCTCGGGTTTCCCCCCTTGGTGTTTTGGATGCACGGTTACTTTGACTTTACTAGAGACCTTGGTAAAAGTTGGGCGGGCCAAGAGAGCACCTGCAAGATAATTACGTGGCACAACCTGGCATTCTGGGCCCTTCCCGTGAGTCCACGAGACGGGTTGACGGGGTCACATCGATCGTGAGTCTGTGCTCGTCTCTGCAAGCTAATAATACACTATGGTTTGGGTATTTGTTCTGAGTTGGCCTTTGGCATTTACGCACTAACCACCACGCGAGAATAGTCATGGGCCTCGGCGTCGTAGTATCAGTCGAAGCTTTGTCAAACGTCCATTTCAGCATCGTGGGCCTGTCGGGCCAGTGCCATCCACGATGAGGTCGTGCTCATCCCAGCTCGTCGCACAATGATCATGAGTGCTACGGGCGATGGGCCCAAGACCCCGGAGTGGTTAGGATGTAGACCGATGGGGACCTCTTTGCTGAGCCTATGTAGGGCTACGACGTGTTGATCTTCCAAGGCCGGACATTAACCCAGAAAAGTGTGTCCGGCCAAGTAATCAAGCATGTTGAAAAACGTGGTGCACCCGTGTAGGGAAGATTATCTGTTAATAGCCGTGTCCACGGTAACAGACGTTCAAACTGGTATCCTGATCTATTACAACTAGAAATGGATACTTGAGATATGTGTTGGATATGTTGGCTCCGGGATTGCTTTCTTGCAGGGAGTCGAGGAAGGATCTCTGGGCGTTGTTTCTACAACATGCTTGTTAATTAAAATGCTATTATTTACTCTTCTACATGCTGCAAGATGCTCGGAGCTACTTGAAGATGCTAGTCTTTGACAGGCTATGCCTTCCCTTCTATTTTGCAATTCTGCAGTTCAGTCCACAAACACAACCCTTCCATTTGATAACAATGCATACTTAGTATAGATCTGAAGCTTGCGAGTACTTTGGATGAGTACTCACGGTTGCTTTGCTACCACTTTCCCCCTTCTTTCTTCTTTCCGGTTGTTGCAACCAGATGGTGGATCCCTGGAGCCAGATGCCACTGCCAACGGGTACTACTACGTGGAGACCACCGACGACCAGCAGTAGTTAGGAGGTACCTGGCAGGAGGCCTTGCCTCTTCGATCGTTGTTGCTTTTGTGCTAGCCTTCTTAAGGCATCCTTGTTTAACTTATGTCTGTGCTCAAATATTGTTGCTTACACTGACTCTTGTGTATCGAGCTATGTATTCAAGCCCTCGAGGCCCCTGGCTTGTAATATAAAGCTTGTATTCTTTTATTTGTGCTTAGAGTTGTGTTGTTATATCTTCCCGTGAGTCCCTGATCTTGATCGTACACATTTGCATGTATGATTAGTGTACGGTCGAATCGAAGGCGTCATAGGGTCCCTGCCAGGAACCCCGGGAGGCTCTACCAGGAGAGGCTTACCGGAGTCCAACTTCCTCCTCTTTCATGCCATTGTTGTCGGGGATATAGAGGGTTGACTAAGATGGAGAACAAAAGTTCCTGCTTCCACAGGAAGCTTCCGCGCAGCCCACTTCGACAGGTGACCAACTATGTTGTTTTCCGCATGGGGTACATGCTCTGTTTGCAACCCGTCAAAGCGCTCCTCTAATCTTCTCACTTCCTCGACGTATGCCTCCATCAATGGACTTTGGTAATCCTTGTTGACTTGTCTCACCACAAGCTGTGAGTCTCCTCAAATGATCAACTTCTTGATTCCCAATTCTATGGCAATCCGCAGTCTAACGAGGAGCCCTTCATACTCAGATGTATTGCTTGTTGCCTCCTTCTGGGAAAGAGCATATGGACGACGTACTCCAAGTTCTCTCCAATGTGAGCAACGAGAAGCACGCCAGCCCCTCCTTGCAAGGAGAAGGCACGATAAAAATACATGATCCATTCTGGGGTGATTCCTTGCCGGGGGTAACTGTTTCCAGCACTTCCTCATCATGGGTTGGCGTCCATTCTGCAATAAACTCTGCCAATGCCCTGCTCTAAACTATTGATGTTCTTTCAAACCTCAGGCCAAAGCTGGATAACTCCAATGCCCATTCCACTATCCTGCCGGTAGCCTCTGGGTTCCGGAGTATCCTTTGCAACGGAAATCGTGTGACAACCGTGATCTCGTGGGCTTGGAAGTAGTGGCGCAGTTTCCTTGAGGCCATGATGAGGCCAAAAATCAACTTTTGCATGCCAAAAATACCTGGATCTAGCCCCCTGCAATAGGGAACTGATGAAGTATACTGGCGCTGCACCACTCTCTTCCTTGTCGCGTCCTTGGGGTTGCCTTTGCTGTCGTGCTTCTCTTTGTCCCGATCCATATCCGACCTTGCTAGGCTATTCTCTCTTTCTTCCCTTGGCGGGACATCTACCTCCCGCTGTGCCACTAACGCTGTGATGACCACTTGATTAGTTGCTACTAGATATAGTAGCAACGACTCTTGTGGTTTGGGCACAACCAAAGTGGGTACAAAAGATAAGTATGTCTTCAAATCTTGCAATGTCGCATCTGCTTCCGGGGTCCACTTCATAGGCCCTGCCTTCTTCAAAATTTTGAAATACGACAAGGCGCGCTCGACAGACTTGGAGATGAATCTGCTAAGCGCGGCAATGCACCCCGTCAAACGCCTCACATCCTTAACTGTCTTGGGTGCTTGGATCTTCTCAATGGCCTTGATGTTATTTGGGTTGGCCTCGATCCCGTGGTGGGACAAAAGAAACCAAGCAGCTTGCCAGCAGGAACACCAAACACACACTTCTCCGGATTTAGCTTCAAATTGATCTTGCGCAAATTAGCAAATGTTTCTTCCAAATCTTGGATGAGGGTTGATTTGTCCTTGGTCTTGACCACAATGTCATCAATATAAGGTTCAATGTTTCTATGCAACTATGGCTCGAAATCAATTTGGACTGCTCTTGCAAAAGTGTACCGACACTTGTCAACCCGAAAGGCATGCGTACAAAGCAGTAAGTGCCACATGGTGTGATGAATGAGGTCTTCTCCTCATCTTCCTTGGGCATGAATATCTGATGGTACCCAGAATATGCATCCAGAAAGGAGAGCAAATCACACCCGGAAGTGGAATCCACAATCTGATCAATGCGCAGCAAGGGGAATGGGTCCTTTGGGCATGCCTTGTTCAAATCTGTGAAGTCAATGCAAAGACTCCACTTCCCATTAGTCTTGCGCACAACCACTGGGTTTCCCAGCCATGTTGGATGCAGTACTCCTCTGACCAAACCAGCTGCCTCAAGTTTCTTAATCTCCTCGGCAATGAACTGCTACCGCTCCAAGGCCTGCTTCCACACCATTTTCTTGACGGGTCGGGCATGTGGGCAGACATCAAGGTGGTGCTCGATTACCTCCCTGGGAACACCGGGGATATCAGATGGTTTCCAGGCAAACACATCAATATTCGCCCGCAGGAAGGAAACGGTCGCGCTTTCCTATTTTTCATCAAGGGTGGCACTAATGGTAAAAGTACCATGAGCACTAGCCAGTCCTGTTGGGACCTTTTTCACATGGGGTGCAACAGCCTTGGCCCTCTTGCTGTTGGAACTCTTCGGCACGTCATCAACGGGTGTCGTGCACTCGGTAGGGGCATGCTTCCCGGATTCCTTGCCGACGTGCTTACTATCCTTCTTCTTTCCTTTACTCTCCTTGGCAGGCACTGTGGCTTTGGCGACCTCTACCACGACAACATTCCGATACATCTTGCCCACACATATCATCACGTCTTTCTTATCCAATGGAATGGAAATGACGCCCATCCTGCTTGGCATCTTCAAGGTGTTGTAGGCATAGTGGGATGCCGCCATGAAGTTTGCCAGGGCCAGGCACCCAAGGATTCCATTGTACCGTAGGGGGAGGTCGACCACATCAAACACAATCTTCTGTGTCCGGTAGTTCAACTCTCCTCCAAATGTCACGGGCAACGTGATCTTTCCCTTAGGACGACACCTACCGGGACTGACTCCTTGAAATGCGCCCATGGGTTTGAGCTCTTCTTCTGCTATCTAGAGCTTGCTAACAACTTGTGGACAAATCAGATTCAGTCCAGCCCCGCCATCAACCAACATCTTTGTGACCTTGAGGTTGCCGATCGTTGGTGAAACCAACAATGGCAAGCACCCTACAACAGTGGTGCAGTTAGGGTGATCCTCCTCATCAAAGATGATGGGCATGCGCGACCATTTGAGCATCTTCCATGAACTTGCCACTGGCTCCATGGCATTGGCTTCATGCGCCCACTGTTCAAGTTGGCGGTGAGATGAGTACAAAGATGCACCCCCCTCGATGCACATGGCGTTAGTGGCTTTCTGGAATTCCTGCTCACTGGTTTCCTCTTTGGCCCCTTCATCATTCCAGCATTGCAATACTCTTTCTCTTGGCCCCTGGCGGATTTTCCTTGGTTCTGATGAGACTTTCTGGGACGATTTGCTTCACCGCCCCGGCCCTTACTACTAGTACCGTTCTCGCTTCTCATACTCAGCTCTCTGCTTCTCATACTCAGATCTCTGCTTCTTGACGAGCTGCTCAACTTTATGACACTCCTGGAAATCATGGCCCTTGGTCTGATGAATCTTGCAGTGCGGCCCATCACCTTTCCCAGCTTTCTCGGCAGTCGCGGCCGCCCGGTAGTCAGCGCACATGGCAACTACCATGCCGGAGGGTTTAGCTATAGCCTTCCTGCCAGTACTAGGTGTGCCCAATCCCTCAACGGTCATCACTGCCTTATCCTTTCCCTTCTTGTTGTGCTTCTTATTCTTCTTGTTCTGGCTAGTGGTCTCGTCGTCATCTTCTGAGTCAATGTCGATGCAATCCTCCTCTCCGGGAAGTTTCCTCCCCTCCTCCACCCGAGCACACTTGTCCACCAAAGTGTACAACTCCTTCACAGTCTTGGGCAGTCGAACGTTCATCTTAGAACATATCCTATGGTTGTGCATGTTGGATTGGAAGGCGGCTATCACAGTTGCCGGGTGTATGTCTGGAATATTCCTATGGACTCCGCTGAACCTTTGCAAGTACTTCCATAGAGTTTCTCCTTCTTTCCCCTGGAGGAGCTACAAATCGCTGGGCAACCCTGGTTCTTGATGGCCACCCATGAAGGCGCCAATGAACTCATGGCACAGGTCAGCCTAGGACGAAATGGATTTCTCTGGCGGGTGCATCAGCCAAGACCTCACATTAGACTTGAGTGCCAAAGGGAAATAGTTGGCGAATACCTTCTCATCTCTTCCCCCGGCAGACTGAACAATGATGGTGTAGATGCTCAAGAACTCTGCCGGGTTCAACATTCCATCATACTTCTCGGGTATCTCTAGCTTGAACACGCGAGCGGACGGCCAACGGACTTGCCATAGCTCACAGGCGAAGGCAGGGCACCCGACCTTGAAAGGTAGGCACCCGCCATCTCCGAGCGTGGGCTCGTCGACCTTGGGGCCGTCACACCCACTGGGTTGGTGGTGGTCATCGTGACGCCGCTCGACGACGGCGCGCCTGTCCTCTAGGGCTCGCCATGGTTCTTGATGTGCTCAAGGGTCAGAGGAGGCCATCGAGACATTGTCGGCCTCTTGGTTACATGGCTCCCATACTGCTTGCCGAGGTGGGCACTACACCGTGGGGGCAACCCCTTCCATGCGGCCAGCTACATGAGCCGTTGCCGTCGTTCGGGGAGGCTGTGGCGGGCCAGCTCGCTGCGATCCTCCCGCCTCGGTGAAGCCAATCAAGCTCTGGATGCTGGCTTGCCACTCATCTATCTGATCAGCCTCCGGTGGGAATCTCAATAGCAACTTGGCCCGTGCTATGGCCTCCGAGGCAGTGCTTGGCATGGGTGAAGATGATGAAGACTGCTTTGTCGCTCGGCTCCTGATGGCGCCGGTGGCAACAATGTCGCGCCCTCGCTACCGGGAGCCAGCCGCTTGGATAGCGGGGTCACGCAGTAGAGGAGCTTGAGGGCCGGCAGCTCCGTTGGGCACAGTAGCTGGGTTAGCTTGTTCTGAAGGCGGCGCATGCCTCGTGGTCGAACCCTTGGTAGGAGTGGCCGGAGGGTTGCAGTTCGCCTCAGAACGAGCGCCACCACTGCAGCTGTGCACTTCGGCGAGGAGAGAGGGTGCAGGTAAGGTAATCCCTCTATCTGTACCTCAAGGAGCGTGGCCACTGGTGTGATGCTGTTGTTGCTCTTCCCCGGTGCCTCCCGCTTCTGCTTCGGCCACGGGAGTGGTGGTGCCAATGCTGCCTGCGCCAACCACACCTCCCGCAACGTCCACATCCTCACGCGTCCCCTCATTTCCCGCAATGTTGGCGGTCACGGGCGGCGGAGCCCTTGAGGTGGACGGGTGATTCGGCGCTCTGAGCTTCTTCTTAGGCGCGACACTGTCAATGATGAAAATGGCGATGAAGATGACGCGCTACTAACGATGTCGGGTTCGTGCAAGTGATCCCCCTATCTGGCGTGCCAAAGATGTCGCGGGAAACCATGGCCACCTATGGCGCTACGAGCCTCTTTTGGTTTGGCGAGGGGATTGGCACGTTGCACAAAGAGCGGAGAACCGTCACGCAGCACGGCTGGGATCACACAGGCAATTTTACCCAGGTTCAGGCTGCCGTGAGGCGTAAAACCCTACTCATGCTTTCGTGGAATGATGGTGGAAAAGGTTGTTGTGGACGCAACGCACTTTGATATGTCCATTTTGCATCATGTTTACCTACTGTTATTTATGGTGTTTTATTGCATAATAATGCTTTTTGGAGTAGTTCTAATGCCTTTTCTCTCATAATATGCAAGGTACACATAAAAGGGGAGAATTTTGGCAGCTAGAAAGCTGGACCCAAAAAAGCTACATCAGGCTACCTATTCTGCACAACTCCAAATGAGGTGAGACTTCATGAGGATTTTTTATGGAATAAATGAGAATTTTTGGAGTCAATAAGTACTAGAGGGGGCCCACTAGGTGGGCACAACCCACCTAGGCGCGCCAGGGAGCCCAGGCGCACCCTGGTGGGTTGTGCTCACCCAGGCCCCCTCTGGTGCCCCTCTTCTGGTACATAAGTCTTACCTAGAACAAGTAAGGAGAGGACTTTCGGGATGAAGCACCGCCGTCTCGAGGCAGAACCTGGGCAGGAGCACTTTAACCCTCTAGCGGAGCGATTCTGCCGGGGGAACTTCCCTCCCAGAGGGGGAAATCATCGTCATCATCATCACCAACAACTCTCCCATCTTGGGGAGGGCTATCTCCATCAAAATCTTCAACAACACCAACTCCTCTTAAACCCTAGTTCATCTCTTCACTACAAAAAAGACACATCTGTGACATTTTGGGTCGAACGAATTTTTTCTATCATACTTATGACACTTCTATCATAGATGTGGTGGGATCCTATTTCTATAACAAAAAATCATGACAGAAAATGGGCTTTTCATCCTGGGAGGGCCGGAGACACAGCAGCATGACATTCTTTGGGCCGTCCATGACGGGAAAAATCGTGGTAGAAGCGAGGGCGAGGAAAATATCGGGGTGTTCCCTGTTATGGTGGGTGGTCGGGGCCGAGCGATGCACGGAGGTTTGCGCGTTTCTCTTGTACATCCACGCGCGTGGGTGCAAGACGTTGGGCTCTAACTGAACCCGAGCGAGGCGTCGACTAACTGAACCCGAGCGATTGCACTACAGGCTACGCGTTACTAAACCCGAGCGATCGATCGATGGCTATTAACAGAACCCGATCGAGCGATTCCTTCGCTACTGCTGCTACCTGAAGCCGATCGATGCTACCTCTGGATGAACAGTGGGCGTTGTTGGGGGTGGTTGGATGAACAGTTCCCAGTGGGGGGTTGGATGAACAGGACCTCGTGGTGTTGCCGCTGGATGAATAGGACCCCGACCGATCGAGCCGGTTGGGCGTGGATGAACAGGACCCCACGAAGAGATGGATGAACAGGACCCCGTGGAGGGAAGGTTGAACAGTAGCCGGTGGAGGGCTGGTTGAACAGTAGCCGATGGAGGACTAGATGAACAGTAGCCCGTGGAGGTGTCGTTGAACAGGACCCTGTGGAGAGGGCTGGTTGAACAGTAGTCAGTGGAGGAGCGCGCGGTGGAGGCTGGATAAACAGGAGCCCGTGGATGAACAGTCACAGGTGGAGGCTGGAGGAGGTCGACGGTGGATGAACAGTAGCCCGTGGAGGCTGGAGGAGGTCGACGGTGGACATGAACAGTATCCCGTGGAGTCCCGTTTTGCGGTATGCCACACCCCTCCCGATGAAGAGGACCCCTGTTTCGACCGTAGCGCTCCAACACAAATCCGTTTCCTTGCTTTGCGGTACGCCACACCCTTCCCTATCAATAGGACCCCGTTTCGACCGTAGGAGGTCCAATAGAAGTCTGTTTCTACCGTTTTGCGGTATGCGAGACCCCTCCCGATGAACATGATCCCGTTAAGACCGTGGCCGGTCAAACACAACACTGTTTCCTCCATTCTGCGGTACGCCAGGCCTTGTTTCTATCGGCAGTTCCGTCCAAGCCCTCTCGATGAACACGACGATGCAATCTGTTTCGACCCAGCCGGTTTGCTCCCCATGAACATGACGACGACGCAGTTTCTTTGTTCCAACCCAGCCATGTACACGAGCCATGGTCGTATGTATGCGTGACTAGGCATTTGAGACCCCGCCCGTATGTATGTATGTTGCCGTATTTACTTTCTTGCACCCTGGCCGCTGTACGTACGTGTACATGCTACGTGCACGCCTCTACATCGACCAGTATGTATGTACACATCCGCGACAAGAATGACAACGCTATGTACGCTTCGACCAGGTGGGTCCCAACTGTCAAGCACTTCCTTGTGTGCAAAGATGTAGCTAGTGGGTCCCAGCAGTCAGGGGGCGAATCGTGTTTTTGCCCGTAATATGGAAACACTTCCTTGCGTGCGAAGATGTAGCTGGTGGGTCCTAGCAGTCAGGGGGGAAACATTTTTTTCATGAAATACGATGGCCCGTACTGTGGGTCCCTGCTGTCAGGTGGAGGAATCATTATTTTGCGCGTAATAAGGAGGCACTTCCTTGCTGCCGCCATGGACCCAGCTGTCAGCCTCTCCACATACAGTACTCTTCCGATGGAAGTCGTTCCTTGACCACTTTTACCACGCCACGCCGAGAGCACCAGTGCGGTGGATGACAGCGAGGCCTAGGTAGGGACGATGCAGAGCTAGGGAAGACGCGGAGCCGGGGAATATGCGGCAGTGGAAGCCCACATGGAGAGGAGTACGAGGGTTCATTGGTTCGGCTGCGGTGTGAGGCTACCGACGCCACAGAATAACAGGGGGTGTGGGTGAGTAGAGAGATGCCCTGGGCAGCGGTGGTAGTAGTAGGGGGCGGTGAGGCCTGCGCGGCAGCACAGCCGGCCATGGGAGGTAGGAGCGGGCGGTCCTGCCGGTGCTGGGTTTGGCGGCTGGAGCAAGAAGATGAGAGATTGAAGAAACACGATAGCCGTTGGATTGACATCCAGTGGTTATGCCGAAAAAGGCTTTCGCCCCGCTTTATAAATAAAGCAAACCGCCACAAGACATACAACCACAGCAGGTCCACACACACACACACCACCCGAGTATCACAACAAAGTACGAAGGTTCTACTGAGGGCACAACTCAACAAGCCCAAAAGAGAGAGAAAAAACAAAGCCTGGCCAGCGCAGGTAATCTAGTCAGGCTCCGACGGAGGCGGCGGGGGCGGCGGCGACAGGCGGACGGCCATCGAGCGGAGATCGGCGATGAAGGCTGAGATGGCGTCCCGATCCGGGGGGGAGGCTAAGCGGCCGCCAAAGCTGCAAGAAACCCGAGAATTTGTAGAGAGCATCAGTAGCACGATGAAGAGGAGCACACTGGATCACAAGCTTATTGCGAACGGTCCAAAGCGTCCAGGCAAGCACCCCAACCTCCAACCACCTAATGTGGCGAGAGGACGTGGGTGACAATTGGAGTTCAGCAAATAAGTCCGGGAAATTGGTGTGGCACCAACTTCCACCGACAATCTCGCGAAAGCAGCTCCAGAGGAACTGGGCGGAGACGCAAGCGAAGAAGATGTGGTTGGAGTCTTTAGGAACATCACAGAGGGGGCAGATACCAGTGCCCGGGCCATTACGCTTGTGGACCTCCACATCGGACGGGACCCGTCCACGGATCCACTGCCACATGAAGATGCGAATCTTCAGGGGGACGCGGACGGACCACACCATCGATTGGGGGAGGGGAGCGGAGGATGGGGCAATGGCCAAGTAGAGAGATTTGGTAGAGAACTGGCTCGACGGCTCCAAGTGCCAGCGCACAAGGTCCTGATCCCCATCCACCAACGGCTCATGCAGAGCAACGCAGTCAAGCAACTCACGCCAGGCGGCGGATTCCGCCGGCCCAAAGGGCCGACGGAAAGCAAGGCGCCCTAAGTCAAGAAGGGCCCTATCAACAGAAATCATGGGGTCGACGGAGATAGAGAAGAGGCCGGGGAAGCGGGCCGCAAAGGGAGAGTCGCCGGCCCAGCGATCAAACCAGAATAGCGTCGAGAGGCCGGACCCCACCGAGATAGAGGTACCAATGCGAAGCACCGGGAGAAGCTGGACGAGAGACTGCCAGAACTAAGATCTGCCCGATTTCTGGCAGAAGGCAAGGGGTTGACCACGCAGGTACTTTTTCCGGATAATGTCCAGCCAGAGGCCACCATGACCCTGCGCGATACGCCACAACCACCGGGATAGAAGGGCCATATTCATCCGTTTAGAGCACATGATGCCCAATCCACCCTACTCCCTGGGCTTGTAGATGTCAGGCCAGCTGACCATGTGATACTTCTGCTTGCCCTACTCGCCAGCCTAGTAGAATCGGGACTGAATTTTGGCGATCTCCTTATGGAGAGATTCATGGAGGCTGTAGAAACTCATAAGAAACAAGAGGAGGCTGGAGAGGGATGAGTTGATAAGGATAGTCCGGGCCGCCTTAGAAAGCCACCTCCCCTGCCAGGGCTCGCACTTGGACTGGAGCTTGGTCATGGAGGGCCGCAGGTCCGCGACAGAGAGACGCGAGTCACTAAAAAATCGTTTGTTGATCCAGTGGTTATGTCTCCTAGAATCGTTTGTTGATGTATATAATTACTAAAAAAATCTTGCATACGCGTCAACTTAATAGGCCCACAAGTCAGACCATTCCCTATTTTTGAATAATTTATATATAGTTCATTAGAACTTCTTATGCAATTTATTGCAGTCCGTTTTTTTGTGATCCAGGGCCAGGGTTACAAATTTAAACAAAATTTCGCATATTTCTGTGGGTTCCAAACTATTTTTAATACCAAAATGTTGAGCCGGATTTAAAGTACTTTGTAGATATATTTAAATTAGTTTAAAGCCCAATGAAATAGGAATCTGAAAATGTGAAAAAATTCAGAAATTATAAACTAATTGCCAATTTGTCATATGTTTTATATTTATAACCCATTTTATATTACTTTCAAGATTTGCAGGCATCTTGAAAGAGTTGCAACCCATTAGGGCGTAGAAAAATGAGTAGGCCTCGATTGGGTATTCTTCAGAAAAAATATACTGGGCGCATTTTCACAAAGAAAAAATACCTGGGCTGGTCGTATGGTGACCATAAAATATAAGCCTGGGCTAGACGGGCCACAGCCCAGTTGAAACCCTGCTCCATCTCAATGGTAACAAAAAGAAATTACTCGAGCAGCTATGTCCCAGGTGTCAGCCGATCTTGTGTTGTTCTCTTGTCCATTGACTATATACGCTCACAATGTCGTGGGTCCCAGATGTCAGGAAACCACTAGGAGGAAACATTTTCTTTTTCCATATGCTGACATGGTGGGCCCCTACTGTCATCCTCTCCATGTACTTCTGCCGATTCCTGTTGTTTGTTGACCATGTTGACAATGCGAGAGGGCGGCGCCGTGGCGAGTGGACCAAAGCGCGCGGAGGACGACGGTGAGGCCTCAGACGTCGGTGTTAACGATTTAGGAGACGGTGGGGCGGCAATGCACGCGCTGAGGCGGCCCCACCGATGCTAGTTTGGTTTTGGTGGCTGGAGGAAGACATGACTGAAGAAACATGACGGACTGTAAAAGCAGCAGAAGTACTTAACAACTTTAACTAAAACCAGCAGGGGCACTTAACAACCATAGCTGAAAGCAGTATGAGTACTTATACATGTTCAACTGTACTACTTTGCCTACAGTTAACCAAGGGTGAGGCCTCCAAGCCCTAGACAAGGCCTAGGCGCCACCCCGCACATCCACAACCTTCGGAAACCGGCTTCATCTTGCAATGTGGTCAATAAAAAGGATATTCTCTTTAGAGCCATGGAAAAGCAGGAACATAATCTTCTGTCCTATTCTCCAAGATGGACGGGCCTTCATTATTTGAGACCACCCATGAATAAGTATCTTTTCACCTCCAAGGGGAATGGAGTAGGTCGACATAAACATCATGTTGTGACCAAGCGCAAGTCTGACCCCGACCATGGTCAGGCATCTGCATAGGAACAATGGAACTGGGCTATTCCTGTTTCAAGAAGATCACATCTGTAAAACTGTGTATAAGCAATAGTTTATGAACAACATATATAAAAGAAAACAGCTCGTACCATAAGTTTCTCGACACAGTTGGACATGTTCAACGGGTGCAGCAGTGGCACACATATCCCACGTGGCCTTCCACCATTGAAACGCCCCACAAGGACCTCAAGACGATCAATGAAGTGTAGGAACTTGTGGATGTCATCCCAGTCAACTTCAGTGCCATCGATAACGGCCGAGTTCTTATAGAATAACAAACGAGCAGCCTGCTTAACTCCGAAAAAACCTACACGTGCCACCAATTATAAGAAAATATTAGTTAGAAGTAGCATCTTCGTGAGAGATTCGTTGCTACTTCTAAAGTTAAATTGTGATTAGTTAGACAGGATAGGTGGATTAAGAAGTAATCGAGGCAACAAGCCAGAACCAGATAGAAAACTAACATGGATGAACAATTGGAACGACATCGAGGTGGAAGATCGTAGTGAAGATGAGACCAGGTTCTGCTATTTCCATCAACATTCATGGGCTAACTTTCAGTCCATAACACTTGAGAAAGTTTATCCAAGTTCGGCCATAAAAAAAGCAGTGATCTTCTTGGTTCATGAACCCAACTCGAAACTTATATTCATGGCTTGTCTTCACTATGACCATTAAACTTGTGTATTTAGTTATGGCAAGGCCGAGCATCTTGAGTACATGTGTTCTAGCAGAGCAAATAATGCACTGCAGGAAAAATAATATGAGAACACAATGTATTCACTACCCAAATCTAGAAATAATTTCCTCCTTTTCGTTAGTGTTGACCATCGTACTTGTACCTTTAATCCAAATATAGCAATCCAAATTTCCAAATTTGTCGACAACATGTTCAAAAAACCCCACCCTCTCGGATAGAAAAGAGGATTCTAGGAACATACTATGCGCGTTTTAAAATCCTGTGTTAGGATGAGAAGGAACAAGTGTGGCTTCTCGCCGAGGCCACAGAAACCTGTAGGGTCCTCGCACTTTGGGCACTGCAAATTAAGCACACTAGATTCAGCAGGAAGAAAAATGCATCAATGGCAGCGACTTCCATCCTAGGATTTCCCGCGACCAAGGGACTTGGATTTATCAGGGATGGATGAATAATTCGTACCTGGTTCTCCATGAGAAAACCCTATGCAATCGCCGAGAGGGGGTTTTCTCTAAACAAGCAAATGGGGAAGAAGGGGATTCAGACCTAGTAAAATATTGCCGCTTCATCCATCCAGCTTACTGCTAAAGCTGGAAAGGTGAGGGCTTTTGTGATTTGACGGCTCATTGGGCATTACTGCGGCGCTACGACCGGGGTGTGTCTACCGTGCAGGCCTCGGTTTCACAACCAAGGAGAGTATGGCGTCTAGCTAGGGAAATTATCACCATAGAGGTCCTTACTTTGATGGTACTAATTTTGCTAGTTGGAAGCATATTGATGAAAATGCATATTCTTGGACGTAACCCCGTTGTTTTAGTTTGATGTGAGAGAACGTGAAGCAACTGCAGAAGAATTGAAGATGCTGCAATACAACACTCAAGCTTGCGATATCCTCTTCAATGGATTGTGCCCCAAAGAATTCAACAAAATCAGCCGTCTTGAGAATGCAAAGGAAATTTGGGATACTTAGATTGATATGCACGAAAGGTACTGAGTCCATCAAGGAATCCAAATTGGATGTGCTTCAAAGTCAACTTGACATGTTCAAAATGAATGATGGTGAAGGTGTCACTGAAATGTACTCTAGGCTTTCTCTCATCACAAATGAGATTGCCGACTTAGTGAGTGAAGAGATGAATGGCAGATTCATCATCAAGAAGATCCTAAGAGACTTGGATGGAAAATATAATATCGTGTGCACATTGATCTAAATGATGCCCAATTACAAAGATCTCAGGCCAATATAAGTCATTGGAATAATTGTTGCTCATGAGATGTCACTCAAGGATAAGGAAGAGATTCACAATAAGTCTAGTGGTGCTTATAAAGATTCATGTGACGCTCCTGCCACATCAAGTGAAAAGTAGGTCTTCAAAGAAGAATTGAGCTTAATGGTGAAGAACTTCAACAAACTCTACATGAGTAGAAGCAAAGAGAGAAGCTCCAAGTCAAGATCCTACCATGACAAAAGATCTTCTAGTTGTGATCGCAATTGCTACAATTGTGGAAGACCCGGACCCTACTCCAATTAGTGTACGGCTCCCTACAAAAGAAAAAAATACTCACCTAAAAGGAGAAGTAGAAGAGATGAATCACCTCCAAGAGAGAGGAGGAGTAGAGATGATCGTTATGAATGAAGACCCTCTCGTATAAGCAAGGATTCAGAAAGATAGGACAAGTCATCAAGGAGCTACACAAAACGAAGGCAACAAGCTCATGTCGGTGAATGGGTAGCCAGTTCCGATTCTGACAACCACTCTGAGAGGAGTTATCACTCCGACTTCGAATATACTCAAGATGAAGGTGTTTCTGGTCTTGCACTTGTGTCAACCAACTCCTACAACATATTTGACTCACCAAATGAAGGAATTGGAAAATGCTTCATGGTAAAGTCCCCAAGGTATCACACCCCGAGTATATTGATTTCAATAGTGATGAAGATGATTTGCTAGGTGATGATTAGTTACTTGTTGACAATGCTAGTGATGAAATTATGATGAAACTGCTATTAATCATGCTAATCAAGATAAAACGAATGACAATGATAAGAAGGAGATTGAGCGTCTAACTAAAGAACTAAACACTCTTAAGTTAGCTCATGAAACTACTTTAGAGGATCATTGAGAACTTTTAAAAACTCATGAGAAGCTACGCTTCGAAAAGCTCAACCTAGAGCAAGAGCATGGGTTTTTAAAAGCAATCAATGATGATCTTCGGAAGAAAAGTTCTTCTTACATTGCCAAGCATTTACTCTTGTCTACTTACATGCAACAAGTAAAATCTAGCAACAAGAGTAAGAAATATTCTTCTTCTAGTAGTAACAATAATCATGCTAAATCCAATATTGTTGCTTCTAGTAGTTCTCTTGATTCCACTAATGATTCTCTTATCCAAGTTACACTTGAGCAAGAAAATAGCTTATTGAAGGGAATTATAGAGAAAGGTGTTTACAAGAGACTTGCCGGGAGTAAGCAATTTGAGGAAATTGTACGCAAGCAAGGAAGGCACCGGAAGAATCAAGGTGTTGGTTTTGAATGAAAGTTCAATGCCAATGGAGTTGAGTGGGAAGAAGATCAATACCCCAAGACGAAGTTTTATCCTTAACAAGAGAAGTATGATCCTACTTCCTTCAAGGGAACACAAGATCAAGATGATCTTCCACCACAAGACCACAACCTAAAAGACAAGGAGAAGCTTCAAGAGGAGATTGATGCATTTGAAGAAGCTCCAAAGGCCTTGGTCAAGTGGGTTCCCAAGACTACTTCAAGTTCTACTTCATCAAGTACGAATACTACCCCAAGGATTCCCATCAAGTTGATGTGGATCCCAAAGAAGAAGAACTAGAGAGTTCTTGAGGGTGACTTTGCCAACATACTTCACTCATATTCATATTGGCAAGGACAAGTGCAATCAACTTCCACATCTTGCACTAGTTCAAGGAGTCACAAACCTCTTGTTAGAAAGTCAAGTGACAAGGTAACCAAATGCTTTCATGGACATCATCATATGTGAACTTCACTCTATGTCTATGGATATACTTGTTTGTTCCTTGTGGGACTAATCCATGTAGGTATTGAAAGTGCAACTCACTCCAATGGATTGCTCCAAATGATCTACATCAATATTGAGCATCCACATCTTCAACATCTACATGAAGTCATCATCAACAAAACCCAATGTTAGTTCATCCCTCTAAAAGGGGATATCACATCTAGGGGGGCTTTACTGTAAGAATTAAGCTAAAGCAACATTAATGGTGTGAACACAACAATGCTTTATGTAAAAGTGGTAACCCCACTTGTGCTTAAATGCTGAGTATGACCTATGATAACATATTCTCATTTGGGTCCTAAGTCGATATACTCATATATAGATGACCTAGTCATCGGCAATTGCTTGATAGATGCTAGAGTGTTTGTGCATGCTTTGCCACATATTTCATTTTCTATCTTATTGTGTGAGCATGTTGGTTGCATACATTTTTCCACTCAAGGACATCCATTTGTTGTTTTGATTGTTTGGCTTTTCCTTTTTGCCAAATGGATGGACAAGAATGCCTAAGTACTCCCTCTAGTATCTATTCTTTTCTCCTCTCAAACTCTATTCATGCTACACCACAAAGTTTGATCGAGTCATATTCGAACCCTCTGAGTGAGGAGCACTCGGAGCCACCGATTCGTCATAGACTTAAACTTCCAAAACCTCTTAGTGCATTTTGGTCTGACCGATTCATTCCATTTGGTCAAATTGAGTTCATTAATTTGATCTAGGTTTCAACCTCGGTGCAATTAATTTGAACTTTTCGGTCACAACGAGTTGCAGCAACCACCTGCAATTCTGCATCTCCGTGCCACCAAGTTGTTCCACTCGGTCACACCAATAGGGTGTGGATATATATACCCACGGGGAAAAATTCGAAAATTTCTCCAAACACTTCGCTCGCGCCTATCCAACTCTGCTGACTCGTGGTCTCTGGATTGTCACTGTCATCGCCAGCGACCTCCTGCCGCTGGTCTCCGCCACCGTCAACGGGAATCTTCGCCGGTTAACCGCCAAGTTAGGGCATGAACTCGACACCTTGTGTAGTCTTTAACTCCGATTCTTGCATTAAGGACAATGCCATGATTCTTGCCACGATTGAGATTCTTCCATCCAACCAGTTCATCCTTTAGATTAGTTTTGATCCAAAAACTTAGGGTTAGGTTTCGGCTGAACTCATCTCGGACCGACCGATATGGAGAATTCGGTCTCACCGATTTGGCCCAGGCCATTGCACATGTACTACTCGGTCTGACCGAAGTGTACAAGTCGGCATGACCGAGTTTACTTTCTCAGTGAAACCCTAGCAATCTCGGAGTCACCAAACTGTGTCTCGGTCTAACCGATTTATCATGTTTAGACTCTAAACTTGCTTCGGTGTTATCGAGTTTGTCATATCGGTAGCTTCGAAATGCTTTCTATAGAAAAATCAAACTAAGTTTTTCACTCATTTGTTTTGCAAAATGTCTGTACTTTGTGATTCTCATCCACTCTATCTCAACCTATCTATTCACAGTGTCAGCTTTTAGTGTCGGTAATGTCAGACAACAGTGACAGCAAGAACAGATTTGAGGAGCATGCAAATTTGAGTGAGGGCACTAGTCCCTCAAATAGCAGTTATGAGGAGGGTAGCAGAAGCACCCCAAGCAATCATCCTAAGGCTAAAACCAGGCAGAGGAATAAGAAAACATCAGATACAGAAGATGGGGACTTTGTGGTTCATGAGGAAGTCACCTCAAAGAAGAAAGATGTTGTCGGAGTAATGGGCCACGGGTAGCCTCACCCGAGTCCCTGAGCCTTTCAAGACTTGGGCCGGTTTCGCCCTGCTAGGCCCCAGAATGAAGCACTGCCTTCTGATAACCCACAAGTATAGGGGATCGCAACAGCTTCCGAGGGTAGAGTATTCAACCCAAATTTATTGATTCGACACAAGGGGAGCCAAAGAATATTCTTGAGTATTAGAAATGGAGTTGTCAATTCAACCACACCTAGATAACTTAGTATCTGCAGCAAAGTGTTTAGTAGCAAAAGTGGTATGATAATAAAGGTAACAGTAGCAAAAGTAAAGATAAATGTTTTTAGGTTTTTGTAGTAGTTGTAATAGTAGCAATGGAAAAGTAAATAAGCGAAGAACAATATGTGAAAAGCTCGTAGGCAATGGATCAGTGATGGATAATTATGCCGGATGCGATTCCTCATGCAATAGCTATAACATAGGGTGATATAGAACTAGCTCCAATTCATCAATGTAATGTAGGCATGTATTCCGTAAACAGTCATACTTGCTTATGGAAAAGAATTTGCATGACATCTTTTGTCCTACCCTCCCGTGGAAGCGGGGTCCTAGCAGAAACTAAGGGATATTAAGGCCTCCTTTTAATAGAGAACCGGAACAAAGCATTAGCACATAGTGAATACATGAACTCCTCAAACTACGGTCATCACCGAGAAGTATCCCGATTATTGTCACTTTGGGTTGTCGGATCATAACACATAATAGGTGACTATAGACTTGCAAGATAGGATCAAGAACACACATATATTCATGAAAACATAATAGGTTCAGATCTGAAATCATGGCACTCGGGCCCTAGTGACAAGCATTAAGCATAGCAAAGTCCTAGCAACATCAATCTGAGAACATAGTGGATACTAGGGATCAAACCCTAACAAAACTAACTTGATTACATGGTAAATCTCATCCAACCCATCACCTTCCAGCAAGACTATGATGGAATTACTCACGCACGGCGGTGAGCATCATGAAATTGGTGATGGAGGATGGTTGATGATGACGATGGCGATGAATCCCCCTCTCCGGAGCCCCGAACGGACTCTAGATCAGCCCTCCCAAGAGATTAGGGCTTGGCGGAGGCTCCATGTCGTAAAACACGATGAAAATTTCTCCCTGATTTTTTTCTCCCCGAACATGAATATATGGAGTTGGAGTTGAGGTCGGTGGAGGTCCAGGGGGCCCACGAGATAGGAGGCCGCGCCCTAGGGGGGGCGTCCCCCTGTCTCGTGGACAGGCTATGGGCCCCCTGACATTAATTATTTCGCCAAAAATTCTTATTAATTCCAAAAAGTGCCTCCATGGATTTTCAGGACATTCCGATAACTTTTCTTTTCTACACATAAAACAACATCATGGTAGTTCTGCTGAAAACATCGTCAGTCCGGGTTAGTTTCATTCAAATCATGCAAGTTAGAGTCCAAAACAAGGGCAAAAGTGTCTGGAAAAGTAGATACGTTGGAGACGTATCAACTCCCCCAAGCTTAAACCTTTGCTTGTCCTCTAGCAATTTAGTTGATAAACTGAAAGTGATAAAGAAAAACTTTTACAAACTCTGTTTGCTCTTGTTGTTGTTACATGAATAGCCAGCGGCAAATATTATGAACTAACCATACTCACAATAACACATAGGTGTCACAATTACTCATATCAATAGCATAATCAGCTAGCGAACCATAATAATAAAACTCGAATGACAACACTTTCTCAAAATAATCATAACATGATATAATAAAATGGTATCTCGGTAGCCTTTTCTGAGACCGCAAAACATAAATGCAGAGCACCTTTAAAGATCAAGGACTAACTAAACATTGTAATTCATGGTAAAAGAGATCCAGTCAAGTCATACCCAATATAAACCAATAGTAATGAATGCAAATGACAGTGTGCTCTCCAGCGGGTGCTTTTAATAAGAAGGATGATGACTCAACATAAAAGTAAATAGATAGTCCCTTCGCAGAGGGAAGCAGGGATTTGTAGAGGTGCCAGAGCTCGATTTTAAAATAGAGATTGAATAGCATTTTGAGCGACATACTGTTGCTGTCAACGCAACAACTATGAGATGGTTGTATCTTCCATACTACATGCATTATAGGCAGTTCTCAAACAGAATGGTAAAGGTTTATACTCCCCCAACCACCAACAAGCGTCAATCCATGGCTTGCACAAAACAATGAGTGCCTCCAACATACAACAGCCCTGTGGGAGTTTTGTTTAATTATTTTGATTTGCTTCAATCTTTTTGGATCATGGGACTGGGCATCCCGGTTACCAGCCCTTTCTCGTGAATGAGGAGTGTAGTCCACTCCTCTTGAGAATAACATACCTAGCATGGAAGATATAGGCAGCCCTAGTTGAAACATGAGCTGCTCGAGCATACAAAACAGAATTTCTTTTAAGGTTTGGAGTTTGGCACATACAAATTTACTTGGAACGGCAGGTAAATACCGCATATAGGAAGGTATAGTGGACTCATATGGAACAACTTTGGGGTTTAAGGAGTTTGGATGCACAAGCAGTATTCCCGCTTAGTACAGGTGAAGGCTAGCAAATGACTAGGAAGCGACCAACTGAGAGAGCGACAACAGTCGTAAACATGCATTAAAATTAATTCACACCGAGTACAAGCATGAGTAGGATATAATCCACCATGAACATAAATATCGTGAAGGCTATGTTGATTTGATTCAACTACATGCGTGAACATATGCCAAGTCGAGTCACTCAATTCATTCAAAGAAGGATACCATCCCATCATATAACATCATAATCATTCTAATAGCATGTTGGCACGCAAGGTAAACTATTATAACTCATAGCTAATCAACCATGGCACAAGTAACTATAATCTCTAAATGTCATTGCAAATATGTTTACTTCATAATAGCTGACTCAGGAACGATGAACTCATCATATTTACAAAAACAAGAGAGGTCGAGTTCATACCAGCTTTTCTCATCCCAATAAGTCCATCATATATCGTCATTATTGCCTTTCACTTGCACGACCGACCGATGTGTATAATAATAAGAGTGTAAGTGCATTGGACTAAGCTGGAATCTACAAGCATTCAACTCAAGAGAGAAGACAAGTAATATGGGCTCTAAATTAAATAAACAATCATGCATATAAGAGCCACTAAGCATTTTCAATATGGTCTTCTCGACCCCCAAAAGAAAGAAAAGAAAATAAAACTATTTACACGGGAAAGCTCCCAACAAGTAAAAGAAGAACGAGAAATCTTTTTGGGTTTTCATTTTAATTCCTACTACAAGCAAGGAAATTAAACTAACTAATTTTTTTTGTTTTTTCTTAAAGTTTATCAAACACACAAGAAGAAAAACTAGAAAAAGAAATTTAAACTAGCATGGATAATACAATGAAAGAGTATGAGCACCGACAACTAGTGTGTGAACATGAATATAAAGTCGGTGAGAAGTACATACTCCCCCAAGCTTAGGCTTTTGTCCTAAGTTGGTTTAATACCAATGACCGCCTGGCTGATATCCATAAGTGAAACTGGGGAAGTAATGAGATGCAGAGGCGACCGCCTCCTGAGCAGTAGCGTGTTGGCGAGCTGCCTCCATTCCCCTCTCATATTCAGTTGCTTCTTCCCAGGTGACAACATATCTTCCTTTTGCCTGATAATCAAAAAGGTAGGGAGCGGGAAGAGTAACAGGGACGATGTTGCGTCTATCATAGATTAATCGATAATGGAGGAATTGTTCATTCCTCTCAAGAAAATGATGATCAAACATAGCTTCTTTATCCAAATAAACAAGAGGTACAATCATATCCCCCTCTCGTGGAGCTATATTAAGAAAGTTAGCCACACGGGTTGCATAAATTCCTCCAAAGAAATCTCCCCTTCTACTATTATTCTGCAACCTACGTGCAACTATTGCCCCCAAGTTATAACCTTTATAACCTGACACAACACTCTTGAGGACACAAAGATCAGGAGCACACATGTGACGTACTTCGTCCTTACCATTAATGCATCTACCAATAAAGAGTGCAAAATAATGTATAGCAGGGAAATGAATGCTCCCTATGGTAGCTTGTGCTACGTCCCTAGATTCTCCCATGGTAATACTAGCAAGAAAATCTCTAAATTCATATTTGCGAGGATCATTGATATTACCCCACTTCGGGAGTTTGCAAGCAGTTGTGAAATCCTATATATCCATGGTATAAGATGTATCATAAATATCAAACATGACACTAGGAGAATTACGCGCAGAAATATATTCAAACCTCCGCAAAGGAATCGGTCAATTGATAATATTGAGGACACTTGTCTTGTAAGAACTCCTCCAGCTCGGCATTACGCACATATGCGTCAAATTCCTCCTTGAAGCCTGCTTCGACCATAAAATCATCGGATGGCCACTCACAAGCCCGTACATTTGCGTCCCTTGGCAAATTAACATCTTGTTCACGTATAGCAATCCTTGGCTCTTTCTTTGCGGAGGAACCTCCTTGGTACATTCTTCTAAGCATATTTCTTTTTTTGAAAATTTCTGAAATTTTAGTAACTTCAAAATAAAAGTGGATAAAACTAAAAAAAGATTGGTAGCAACTACTCCTACAAGTGCCTAGAGCCTATATCATGCATTGGAATTTCTTGGGACCTCAAAATTTTAACATGCAAGCTCAACAACATGGTCACCTATGCAGCAAAAATTTGCAATGAATAAAGCACTAGAACAAAAACTAATTGGACCAATGGAGGAGTCACATACCAAGCAACAATGTCCCAAAGCAGTTTTGCGAATGGAGCTTTGAGCTAAGAGATCGAAAATCGCAGGAAAACGAGCTAGAACTCGTGCTTGAGCTAGATGAGGATTTTTTTGGGTAGAAGATGAAGTGTGTGGGTGCTGGCATAAGTGGAGGGGAGCCACCAGGGGCCCACGAGACAGGGGGCGCGCCCTCCTCTCTCTTGGCCTGGTGCTTGCCCCTCCTGCAGTGTTTTCAGTGCCTAAAATCCTCAAATATTCCAGAAAAAATCATACTAAATTTGCAGGGCATTTGGAGCACTTATATTTTCGGACTATTGTTTAATGCACGGATAATTCAGAAAACAGACGGATAATACTATTTTTGCTTTATTTATTCTAAATAACAGAAAGTAAAAGGAGGGTACAGAAGGTTGTGCCTTCTAGTTTCATCCATCTCGTGATCATCAAAATGAATCCACTAACAAGGTTGATCAAGTCTTGTTAACAAACTCATTCCCAATAACACGGAACTAGAGAAATTTCGAATAACACTAAGTTACCTCAACGGGGATATGAAAATCCCCAACAATAAGAATATCATACTTTTTCTTGATAGTAGGGAGAGGAAATTCAAAACCTCCAAAAATGATAGTTGGAACTTTTTCAATAGAATTGATACTATGAACTTGAGATTGTTTCCTCGGAAAGTGTACCGTATGCTCATTACCATTAACATGCAAAGTGACATTGCCTTTGTTGCAATCAATAACAGCCCCTGCAGCATTAAGAAAAGGTCTACCAAGGATAATAGACATACTACCGTCCTCGGGAATATCAAGAATAACAAAGTTCGTTAAGATAGTGACATTTGCAACCACAACAGGCACATCCTCACAAATACCGACAGGTATAGCAGTTGATTTGTCGGCCATTTGCAAAGATATTTAAGTAGGTGTCAACTTATTCAATTCAAGTCTACGATATAAAGAGAGAGGCATAACACTAACACCGGCTCCAAGATCACATAAGGCAGTTCTAACATAATTTCTTTTAATAGAGCATGGTATAGTTGGTACACCCAGATCTCCAAGTTTCTATGGTATTCCACCCTTAAAAGTGTAATTAGCAAGCATGGTGGAAATTTCAGCTTCCTGTATCTTTCTTTTATTTGTGATGATATCCTTCATATACTTAGCATAAGGATTTACTTTAAGCATATCAGTTAAGCGCACACGTAAGAAAATAGGTCTAATCATTTCAGCAAAGCGCTCAAAATCCTCATCATCCTTTGACTTGGATGGTTTAGGAGGAAAGGGCATGGGTTTCTGAACCCATGGTTCTCTTTCTTTAACGTGCTTCCTAGCAACAAATTTGTCTTTGCTAGGTTGAGCATCAACATGAACATTATCATTAACATTACCACTCGGTTCATGTTCATCACCTGATTGTGTTTCAGCATCAGAAATAGAAATATCATTGGGATTCTCAGGTGTGTCAACATTAGGTTCACTAGAAGCATGCAAAGTCCTATCGTTTTTCTTCTTCTTCTTTTTAGAAGAACTAGGTGCCTCTAAATTATTTCTCTGAGAATCTTGCTCGATTCTCTTAGGGTGGACTTCAGGATACAAAGGTTCCTGAGTCATTCTACCAGTTCTAGTAGCCACTCTAACGGCAAAGTCATTTTTATTATTTAATTCATCAAGCAAATCATTTTGAGCTTTAAGTACTTGCTCAGCTTGAGTAGCAACCATAGAAGCATATTTGCTAACACGGCGAAGTTCATCTTTAACTCTAGCCAGATTATCACCTACGCGTCCTATCTCGAAAGCATTATTCTTTAACTCTCTACCAACATAAGCATTAAAACTTTCTTGTCTAGCCATAAAGTCGTCAAATTCATCTAAGCATGGGCTATGAAATTTAGTAGAGGGTATTTCAACTTTATCATATCTGTAGAGAGAATTTACCTTTACTACCTGTGTCGTGTTATCAAAATAATGTGGTCCTTCAGGCGGTATATTAAGACCATGTATTTCTTCAATAGGTGGTAAATTCTTAACATCTTCAGCTTTAATACCTTTTTCATTCATTGATTTCTTTGCCTCTTGCATATCTTCAGGGCTGAGAAATAAAACACCTCTCTTCTTCGGAGTGGGTTTAGGAATAGGCTCAGGAGTTGGCTCAATTGGTTCAGGAATTACTTCATGAACTGGCTCGGGAAGAGTCCAATTATTTTCATTAGCCAACATATTATTCAATAATATTTCAGCTTCGTCGACTGTTCTTTTCCTGAAAACACAACCAGCACAACTATCCAAGTAGTCCTTGGAAGCATCGGTTACTCCATTATAAAAGATATCAAGTATTTCATTTTTTCTTAAGAGGATGATCAAGCAAAGCATTAAGTAACCGAAGAAGCCTCCCCAAGCTTGTGGGAGACTCTCTTCTTTGATTTGCACAAAATTATATATTTCCTGCAAGGCAGCTTGTTTCTTATGAGCAGGGAAATATTTAGCATAGAAGTAATAAATCATATCCTGGGGACTACGCACACAACCTGGAGCAAGAGAATTATACCAAGTCTTAGCATCACCCTTTAATGAGAACGGAAATATCTTAAGGATATATAAATAGCGAGACTTCTAATCATTAGTAAACAGGGTGGCTATATCATTCAACTTGGTAAGATGTGCCACAACAGTTTCAGATTCAATGCCATAAAAAGGATCAGATTCAACTAAAGTAATAATATCAGGATCAATGGAGAATTCATAATCCTTATCAGTAACACTGATAGGTGAAGTAGAAAAAGCAGGATCAGGTTTCATTCTAGCATTAAGAGACTGCGGCTTCCATTTAGCTAATAATTTCTTAAGATAGTTTTTATCATTGCAAGCTAAAATTTCCATAGCAGCATTTTTATTCATAACATAACCCTTAGGAACAACAGGTAATACATAATCATTGGGGGAACCTTCATCATCACTATCATCAATAATAGGTTCTTCAATATTTTCATTCCCCCTAACTCTAGCAAGTTGTTCATCTAAAAATTCACCTAATGGCAAAGTAGTATCATGAACAGAAGTAGTTTCATCATGCACAGTAGAAGTGGCATCATCAATAAAATGCGACATATCAGAATTCATAGCAGTAGTAGGTTTAGGTGTCGCAAGCCTACTAATAACGGAAGGAGAATCTAGTGCAAAGCTAGATGGCAGTTCCTTACCTCCCCACGTAGTTGAGGGCAAAATATTGGTTTTAGCGTCTTTCAAGTTCTTCATAGTGATCAACAGATATAAATCCCAAGTGACTCAGAGAATAGAGCTATGCTCCCCAGCAACGACGCCAGAAATTAGTCTTGATAACCAACAAGTATAGGGGATCGCAACAACTTTCGAGGGTAGAGTATTCAACCCAAATTTATTGATTCGACACAAGGGGAGCCAAAGAATATTCTTGAGTATTAGCAATTGAGTTGTCAATTCAACCACACCTAGATAACTTAGTATCTGCAGCAAAGTGTTTAGTAGCAAAAGTGGTATGATAATAAAGGTAACAGTAGCAAAAGTAAAGATAAATGTTTTTGGGTTTTTGTAGTAGTTGTAACAGTAGCAACGGAAAAGTAAAGCAAAGTACAATATGTGAAAAGCTCGTAGGCAATGGATCAGTGATGGATAATTATGCCGGATGAGATTCCTCATGCAATAGCTATAACATAGGGTGATATAGAACTAGCTCCAATTCATCAATGTAATGTAGGCATGTATTCCGTAAACAGTCATACATGCTTATGGAAAAGAACTTGCATGACATCTTTTGTTCTACCCTCCCGTGGAAGGGGGTCCTAGCGGAAACTAAGGGATATTAATGCCTCCTTTTAATAGAGAACCGGAACAAAGCATTAGCACATAGTGAATACATGAACTCCTCAAACTACGATCATCACCGAGAAGTATCCCGATTATTGTCACTTCGGGGTTGTCGGATCGTAACACATAATAGGTGACTATAGACTTGCAAGATAGGATCAAGAACACACATATATTCATGAAAACATAATAGGTTCAGATCTGAAATCATGGCACTCAGGCCATAGTGACAAGCATTAAGCATAGCAAAGTCATAGCAACATCAATCTCAGAACATAGTGGATACTAGGGATCAAACCCTAACAAAAGTAACTTGATTACATGGTAAATCTCATCCAACCCATCACCGTCCAGCAAGCCTGCGATGGAATTACTCACGCACGGCGGTGAGCATCATGAAATTGGTGATGGAGGATGGTTGATGATGACGACAGCGACGAATCCCCCTCTCCGGAGCCCCGAACGGACTCCAGATCAGCCCTCCCGAGAGAGATTAGGGCTTGGCGGCGGCTCCATGTCGTAAAACGTGATGAAACTTTCTCCCTGATTTTTTTCTCCCCGAATGTGAATATATGGAGTTGGAGTTGACGTCAGTGGAGGTCCAGGGGGCCCACGAGATAGGAGGCCGCACCCTAGGCCTGTCTCGTGGATAGGCTATGGGCCCCCTGGCATTAATTCTTTCTCCAAAAATTCTTATTAATTCCAAAAAGTGCCTCCGTGGATTTCCAGGACATTTCGAGAAATTTTCTTTTCTACACATAAAACAACATCTTGGTAGTTCTGCTGAAAACAGCGTCAGTCCGGGTTAGTTTCATTCAAATCATACAAGTTAGAGTCCAAAACAAGGGCAAAAGTGTTTGGAAAAATAGATACGTTGGAGACGTATCACCTTCCGGTAGCCGGCTGGCACAATGGTCGGCTGCCCGAAGATGGCCAAGCACCAGCAAACGGCACCAAGACTGACCGGCTCCTAGCAGACGGCCTTCGGAGAGGCCGGCTTCTAGAAGGCGGCCACCCAGCACCCTCAGAGTCTGCACCCCTCATCAAGAGGACAAGACAGGATGAGGTTACAGTGTAGTCCCTCACCCCCGAATCCTGGACATGGCATGGCCACAATGCCCCGTACAGGCGGAGATCTCCCCACCGCATGGCACTGTTGCCACTCCCCCCTTGACATCACTCCTGACAGGCGGAGCCCTGTTCCCACGACGGCCTGTCGGTACGGCCCGCAGGTGGCGGGCCCTACCAGGCAGTGAGAGCCCGGAAGACGACGGAGGCCGGCCTCCAGCAGGTGGCCAGTTCCTCCGTCGAGGCCCGTGCGCCATTAACCAGATAAGACATAGTGTGACTACAGTGATCTCCCGCCAGGCGGCGGACTGTATCCATGCTCCATTGACCAAGCATGTGTCATTAGCAACACAACTACAGTGATCAGCCACCAACCAGACCCGCTAGTGGCGGGGGTGGCATGTCGGCTCCGTACCAGACGAGTCGGTGGGGCCCACCAGGCGGTGGGCCCCAGCAGCTGGCGGAGAAGCCGGCGACCAGAGACACTGACAGTCGGGTCCAGCACCCGGCCATATTACCATTGTACCCCTAGGGGTAGGCCTATATAAACCCCCCAGGGCACCCGTGCAAAGGGTTCCTACCCTGATATAACTAGCCACCACCCTAGAGGAGGAAGAGAGCTAGCCCAGCCTCCTTCTACCTCTGGCATACAGCTCGAGGAGCACCATTGTATCCACTTGAGCCTTAGTGATCATGCGGAGACCCCGCAGAGCAGTACTAGGGATGTTATCTCCTAGGAGAGCCCCGAACCTGGGTAAAGTGCGCCGACGTTCGTGTCTACGCCTCATCCCGCTTCCAGGCACTGGCGACGTTCTACTCGCTCCCAACATGATAAGCCATCCTTTGGCATATGTCGCACCCAACCCCCGACATTGGCGCCCACCGTGGGGCGAGGTGCACCATCTTCTGGAGACCTGCTCTGGACGGGAACCTTGTTCCTTCCTGGCGAGCAAAGCCAGCCCAGCATGCCCGACAGTGTCAGCCTCGACACGCTGCACGGCACGGAGATCGCTTGCTTGGCGAGCTGCCTCGCTGACCTTGTTGGCGAGATCCACCTCTCTGACGAGCCAGCCTCCCACGCGGGCACCCGCTGTCCCGAGAGCCGCCTCATCAGCCTCCTCAATCAGCTTCACGTCACCAGCGAGCCTGCTATGGACCTGGAGTCTGTTGGCTCCACTGACCCGATGATCGTCGACTCCAGCACAGCGTCATTGACGCATTCTCCACCAACGTGGTTCTCTACAACGAGCCGCCTCCTCGTGAGCAGAGCAGTGGAAGCACCGTCACGGAGGTGCTTGTCATTAACAGTGGTGAGCACTCGGATGGAGGCATCCGAGATCCACTTGATGTGGCGCTGCGAGACTTGTCAGCGCCCATCCTGGAAGGCGCAGACGCCGAGATGCTGGAGGCAGCCCGCGTCCAGCTTATCGAGAGCGCCAACCGACTGGCCAGCATGAGACGTCTCTTGGAAGTCTACCGGCGCGAGATGGACCGAGCTGTTGGCGGCACACCGGCTCCTGAGGGGCCTAGTCGCATCAGCTCGATACGGTAGCATGGCGCGACCATCACCAGCATGTTCGGGACGGACTGTCTCGTCTACGCCACGCCTGCAGAGAACATCCGGACTGCCCAGGCGGTGACGGATTAGCTATACAAGTACGAGGGCAACGAGCGTTGCCACATGATGGAGCGAGTCCATCAGCTCCTTGACGCGGCTACCGAGCAGCACGAAGCCGGCTGCCGCACCGAAGCACCCGTCCGGCGGAATGATGAACCACCCCTTCACTAGGATCACGGCATGACATCCTGGACACCGACTGGTGGCGCCCGCGGAAGATGAGCTAATGAGCCAGCTGCCAGTCGCAGTCGGACTCACCTCTCCATCGAGCGTGACGCAGACGGCCGCCCTCGAGTAGTGGAGCGGCGAGGCGACCCGCTTCCCCCTCCGCCTCACGGAGAAAGGCACCCCACTCCGCCGCCTCTCACGCACCCGACACTCGGAGACCGCCTTGGCCGCCGAGAAGAAGTCGGAGAAAACGATGCCCGCCATCGGATCGACCACCTCAACCGATCCCTGGTGCTAGAATAAGAAGACGCGTTGGGTCCGCCTTGTTTCGGCCCACGAATCCGAGATGAGCCCTTCCCTAAAGGGTTCACGCTCCCAAGACACACGCCCAAGTACACCGGCTCCGTGAAGCCGGAGGACTGGCTGGTCGACTACTCCACGACCGTCAACATAGCAGATGGCAACAAGCGTGTTGCTGTGAAGTACGTCCTGCTCATGCTTCAAGGCACAGCCCGGACGTGGCTCAACATCCTAAAGCCCCGCAGCATCAACAGCTGGGTTGATTTTACTGAAGCCTTCATCCGCAACTTCACCAGCATGTAGAAGTGGCCTCCCAAGCCCCGACAGTTCTCCTTGTGCGTCCAAGGGCTCAACGAATCGACTCGCGACTATCTCACACGCTGGGCCAAGCTACGCAACTCCTGCGAAGGCGTGCACGAGGTGCAGGCAATCGAGTATTTCATCGTCGGGTGCCAAGAGGGCACCCTCCTAAAGCACCAACTCCTCTGCGACGAGCCTGCGACTCTCGACGAACTACTGATCATTGCCGACAAGCATGCCACGACCGACTCCGCCATGAAGGCGGAGATCTTAGTTGATGCGTCCGGCAAGGTAGCTCCTCATGCTCCTCGGACTCCGACTGGTGACTCTAGTCGGCGACAGCAACCAAGCGACAACAAGCGCAAAGCTAGGCAGCCGGCTTCGACCAGCCGGCAGGTGGTGACAGTCGAAGACCAACAGCCGGAAGGGCAGCCAGCGCCCAAGCGTTAGAAGGGAGGCAAGCCCAATTGGTTGCCCGCTTTCTCGTACGAGCAGACTCTTGATGCACCCTGCAAGTTCCATAGTGGTGTGAAGCCGTCTAACCACACCACTCGGAAGTGCCATTGGCTCACCAGAATCGCCAAGGGAGATGGACTCCTGCCTCCTCCACCTGCCAGCCCGCCGCCTCCTCCGCCTCAGTAGCCGGCGGCTCGGCCAGTCAACGCCATACAAGATGAGTATCCTGAGGAGCACGGATCCTATGTTGTGTTCACTAGTGTGGCCGACGACAGATGCAGCTGACGGCAGCAGTAGCAAGAAGTACAAGCAGTGGCATTAGAAACTCCAGAATTCATGCATCGTTCTGAAAAGCCCATCAGTTGGAGCAGGGCCGACCACCCGGAGGTGATGCCCTCCCCTGGCTCTTATGCCCGGGTCTTAGATGCCACCTTCGCCACGGAGAGGTGGGCAGCTCATTTCTCCAGAGTCCTGATAGATGGCGGTAGCAGCATCAACATCCCGTACCGTGACACAATGGAGAAGTTGGGAATCAAGCAGAAGCAGCTTCACCCCAGTCGGACTGTATTCCATGGCATATTCCCTGGCCTTTCCTGCTCACCAATCGGCAAGACCCAGATCGATGTTCTCTTCGGAGACAAGACTCATTTCTGCTGAGAGCCAGTTTGGTTTGAAGTGGTGGACCTCGAGAGCCCCTACCATGCACTACTTGGCCGGCCTGCTCTCGCCAAGTTCATGGAGGTCCCCCACTATGCTTACCTGAAGATGAAGATGCCGACTGCGAAGGGAATCCTGACCGTAGTCGGAGACTACAAGAAGTCGTCTGCCTGCGCGGCAGACAGCAGCCGGCTGGCCGAGTCCCTTGTGATTGTAGCTGAAAAATGGCTCCTTGACCGGGTTGTGGCGATGGCAGGCAAGAAGCCGGAAATGTCACCCATCCCCAAGGAGTCGGAAGTTGAGGGCTCATTCAAGTCGGCGAAGTAAACAAAGAAGATACCCTTGGATCCAGAGCACCCGGAGAGGCACGCTGTTATCGGTGCAAACCTTGACAGCAAATGGGAAAGCGAGCTTGTCGATTTCCTCCGTGAGAATCGGGACATCTTTGCATGGTCTCCCAAAGACATGTCGGGTGTTCCGACGGATTTCGCCGAGCACAAGTTACATGTCCGACCTGAAGCCAAGCCGGTCAGGCAGCCCTTGTGCTGCCTGTCAGAAGAAAAGAGAAGAGTTGTTGGAGAAGAGATAGCCCGGCTTCTAGCAGCCGGCTTCATCATGGAAGTATTCTTTCCAGAATGGTTGGCCAACCCAGTTCTTGTGCTGAAGAAGAATAAGCAGTGGCGCACGTGTATTGATTATACCAGTCTCAACAAAGCCTGCCCCAAAGATCCCTTTGCTTTACCAAGAATTGATCAAGTGATAGAGTCCATAGCCAGATGCAAGCTGCTGAGTTTTTTTGATGCGTACTTAGGGTACCATCAGATCAAGCTGAACCCGGCCGACAGGCTGAGGACCGCCTTCATCACGCCATTTGGAGCCTTCTGCTACCTGACCATGACGTTCGGCTTGCAAAACACCGGCGCCACATTTCAGCATTGCATGCAGAAGTGTCTCGTCAAGCAACTTGGCAGAAATGCCCATGTTTATGTGGATGATGTGGTGGTGAAGACGGAGAAGCATGGCACACTAGTGGAAGACCTCAAGGAGACATTTCAGAACCTGCGCCAATTTCAGATCATGCTCAACCCGGAGAAATGCATCATCGGAGTACCAGCTGGCCAGCTTCTCGTCTTCCTGGTTTCAGAGCGCGGCATAGAGTGCAACCCTATGAAGATCAAGGCCATTGAGAAGATGGAGGTGCCCACCCGACTGCTAAACGTGCAGAACTTCACCGGCTGCCTGGCATCAATCAGCCGTTTCATCAGTCGGCTGGGCGAGAAGGCTCTTCCCCTGTACCTGCTCATAAAGAAGACCACTTTTTTTGAGTGGAACGACAAGGCGGACGAAGCTTTTCTCCAGCTCAAGAAGATGTTGACCACCCCGCCTGTTCTGGCAGCTCCGACTGATAAAGAGCCCATGCTCCTCTACATCGCCGCCACCAGTCGAGTGGTCAGCACTGTCATAGTGGTGGAAGGCAAGGAGGAGGGCAGAGCATTGCCTGTCCAGAGGCCGGTGTATTACTTACGTGAAGTGCTATCCGCCTCCAAGCAAAACTACCCCCACTATCAGAAGATGTGCTATGGCATGTACTTTGCCACCAAGAAGCTGAAGCCCTACTTCCAAGAGCACTCAATCACTGTTGTCTGCACTGCTCTGCTTGCTGAGATCATTGGAAGCCGAGATGCTTCAGGCCGAGTGGCCAAATGGGCCATAGATCTGGCCCCCTACACCATCTACTACCAGCCTCGCACCGCCATCAAGTCACAAGCACTGGCCGACTTCCTCGTCGACTGGGCCGAGACCCAGTACCTGCCGCCAGCGCCAGACTTCACCCATTGGCGGATGCACTTTGATGGTACAACGATGCACACCGGTCTGGGAGTCGACATCGTCCTCACCTCTCCCAAAGGCGACAAGCCCAAATATGTGCTGCAAATCCACTTTGCCGCCTCCAACAACGTAGCTGAATACGAGGCACTCATACACGGGCTCCGGCTTGCCAAGGAACTCGGCATTCGCCGGATCCTGTGCTATGGTGACTCTGACTTCGTGGTCTAGTAGTCATCAGGCGACTGGGACACCAAGGATGCAAATATGGCAAGCTACCGCTTCCTCGTACAGAAACTCAGTGGACACTTTGACGGGTGCGAGTTCCTCCATGTGCCAAGAAATGAAAACGAGCAAGCAGATGGCCTGGCATGCATCGGCTCCACCCGGCAAGCAATACCATCCGGCATCGCCCTATAGCGCCTCCTCAAGCTGTCTGTCAAGCCGTCACCAGAGTCCGACTCCATCTTCGTGCCGGCCCCTCCTGAAGCAGTCGGATCCGACTTGAGGGCCCCAAAGGCCGGCGCGGGGACTTCGGCCGGTGGCCCGGGGACTGCAACCGTCGCACCCGGCCCGGGGACTTCAGAACCCGGCCTGGGGACTTCAACAGTCGGCCCGACGACTTCTTCAACTCAGCAGGCGGCAGCCAACTCCAACCCGCCACCTCCCGGCCCAACCGCCCTTGTACAAGTTGCAGTCGTGACAGTCGAAGAAATAACAACACCTTCATGGGCTCAACCCATCCTCAAATTCCTAGTGAACAAAGAGCTGCCGACTGATGTGATCCTAGCCCGATAAATGCAACGGTGGGCAGCAGCATACACCATAGTCAACAATGAACTCGTATGGCGCAATGTCACTAGTGTGTACCAGCGCTGTGTGGAGCCAGACCAGGGTCAAGCAATCCTCAAAGATATCCACCAAGGCGAATATGGTCACCACGCGGCTTCAAGATCACTTGTTGCCAAAGCTTTCCGCCATGGTTTCTTCTGGCCGACTGCTCTAGAAGATGCCAAAGAATTGGTCCAGAAGTGTAAAGGGTGCCAGAAGTTCCGTTCCAAGCCACACTTGCCGGCTTCTGCGCTCAAGAGCATTCCCATTGCCTGGCCCTTTGCCATTTGGGGGCTGGACATGGTGGGGACATTCAAGACAGCTCGTGGCGGCATGACTCATTTGCTTGTCGCTATGGACAAGTTCACCAACTGGATAGAAGCAAAGCCAATCAAGAAGCTGAATGGGCCGACTACCATGACTTTCATCGCCGACATCACCACTCGGTACGGCATACCACACAACATCATCACCGACAACGGCACAAACTTCGCCAAAGGAGCCTTGGCTCGTTTCTGTGCAACGCAGGGCATCCGACTGGACTTAGCGTCCGTTACCCATCCATAGTCAAATGGCCAAGTGGAGCGAGAAAACGGCCTCATTTTGTCTGGTATCAAGCCCCGACTGGTCGAGCCTCTAGAGCGGTCGGCTAGCTGCTAGCTCGATGAGCTGCCGGCCGTCCTCTAGAGCTTGCGCACAACTTCGAACAAGTTGACCGGCTTCACACCCTTCTTCCTCGTCTACGGCGCTGAAGCCATCATGCCGACGGACATAGAGTTCGACTCCCCACGAGTCACCATGTACACCAAGGTGGATGCCAAGGAGGCACGAGAAGACGGCGTCGACCTATTGGAAGAGGGCCGGCTGTTGGCACTCAGCCTATCCGCTATCTACCAGCAGAGTCTGCGTCGATACTACAACTGCAAGGTGAAGCCAAGATCCTTCCAAGAGGGAGACCTTGTGCTCTGGCTGATCCAGCGAACAGCCGGCCAGTACAAGCTCTCGGCACCTTGGGAAGGCCCTTTTATCGTCAGCAAAGTGCTGGGCAATGGTTCCTACTACTTGATCGACGCTCAGAAGCCTAGAGCACGCAAAAGAGATGACTCAGGCAAGGATACAGAGAGGCCATGGAACACAAACCTCATCCTAAGATTTTACAGTTAAAAGTAGTATGTATCATGCTACCTTTGTACTAAGTACGAAGACTCCGGGTCCCCCGAGAAGAGCTACCCTCTTTTATCTATATGATAAGTGTTATGCCTATGAATGTGTTGTTTTATTATTCCGCCTGGCATTGGGTTCGACCAGTCGGCCCGAAGGCTTGCCGCCTTCTGCTATATGCCGCCTCCTGCAGTCGAACAAGTAGTGTGTCGGCACCAAAAAACCTCTCCTGTCAGAAGCCGCAGCTCGCAGAGCGACTGTACGGTGGGCAGGAGTTGCAAAGCAATGCCCACATGAAAAATGGCTAAGGAAAAATGTGCATATAGTTGGGGTCGGCATTCCGCCTTTTCGGCCGGCTGGCGAGCAGCTGGTCGGCCGGCTTTCCCTACCTTGCCAACACTCCAACCGGCTAAGTACTTGCTCTCCCATAAATAGCTAAGTACTCAACCCAGCCGCAGTCCATAGAGCAGCTGTTCGGCTAGCAAGAGGATAGCCAAGGGAGGGAGGCAAAGGAAAAAAGCAAGGAGCAGAAAGCAAGAAAAGCCAGAAGTCGGCAAATAAAGCATAAGTTGCGACAAAGTATATTTACATAGCAAAAGGCCCATTGGCCAGCATTCAACAGAGTTCGATATACACCCCGCGGGTGGAATTGTGCAAATTTAATCAAAGTTTGTTGAGACTAACAAGAAAAAAAGTAAAGATAACACCCTAAGGAGCGGCGGAGGGTTTCGGCTAGACGGCGGAGTCGGCAGCGCCGGTTGGAGCAGCTGAGGGTTCTGGCTGGACGACGGAGTTGGCGGCGCTGTTCGGAGTAGCAGACGGCTGGACGGAAGAGTCGACGGTGCTAGTCGGTGGAACGGGCGGCTGGTCGGTCTCCGCCTGGCCGCCTCCAGCAGCAGTCGGCGCACTTGAGCGTGGGTCATTGCTCGAGCCGCGGTCAGGTTGAGGCTGGCCATCTGCTCTGACCTCCGACACGTCCTCCTCGCTATCCATGTCCTCTGCCTCCTCCCCTTCGTCGCTGGATTCGATCACCTCGGTCGAGTCCTCGCTGTCCTCCCGGTTCAGCCCGAACCACTCCAGCGGCGCCTCGGCGCCCTCGTCAACCACCTCTGGGACGAAGACGCTGGTGTCGGTGTAGTCGGCGATCGCCGCCACCCTCCTGACAAGGTCACCTTCCACCGCCACCATCTCCTCCTGCGCCTCTAGTCGAAACGTGGTCAGCTGGGCTAGATCTAGCCTAGGGTACCATGCCTTGACGAACTCCAGGGCCCGGCGCTCCCCAGCCCGGGCCGAGGAGCCCTTCAAGGCTTCCAGGCGGCCAACCACCACCTCCAGCCAGTCAGCAGTCCGACTGCGAGTGCGTGAAGCCTGCATGCCTGGCCAGAGGGCGGAGATCGCCTGAGCCCCGACGCACTGAAGACGGTGCAACATCTAATGGGCCAGCCGAAGGCGGGCCTGGATGCTGAGGAGCTGCTCGTTGAGGGTCCAGGGGGCATCGGCGGAAATCTGCACGCCTTCCGCCCTCCGCTCCTGGTGTTGAGCCTCGATGGACTGGTTCGCCACGATGGAGTGGCCTGGGAAGAAGTCTGTTTGAACGAAGGGCAAGATAGCCAAAGGTCAGAAGTCAACAGTCGGCCTGAGTAGGGGCCGGCGATTCAAAGAAAGAAAAAAGAAGAGGCATACCGTCGACCAAGTCCTCAATGTTGCCGAAGCAGGCAGTCAGCTACGCCTCCTTGTCGGCCCAGGCAGAGCGCTCGATCTCGACCTCAGCGAGGAGGTCGGTGTCCTTCATCTTTGCCTCCCTCTGAGCAGTATTGAGGGCCTCCGACTGCTCCGCGAGCTGCGTGACCAGTCGGTCACGCTCCTTGGCCAGTTTGCTGCACTCCGCCTCCTTGCCACGCAATGCGGTGTTGCCTTTGCCCAGCTGCTGCTGCAAGGCAGTGTTGGCTTCTACAAAGACAAAAGAAGAGAAGACGTCAGTCAATCAATAGAGAAGGGACACGATTGGCAGGGAGATCCGGCCCGACAGCTTAGTAGTCCTCCCGAATCTCGGGGACTACAGCCCGCGGGTGCGCTATCGCGCCCCCGTAGAGAAAGAAGTTATCAACAGTCAACAAGAGAAGTATAGTTTCTAGGGAGATCCGACCCGACTGCTCAGCAGTCGGCCCGAATCTTGGGGACTACAACCTGCGGGTGCGGCAGCGCGCCCCCGCGGAGAAAGGAAGCCAAAACTTACTCCGACCCTCCGACAAGTGGGCGGTCTGCTTCTCCAGCTCCTGGACTCTAGAGTGGAAGGTGGCCGCGTGAAGGTGGCCGCGTGAAGGTCGCGGTGCCAGGCCGCCTTCTCAAGACGGCGGCGCACTGGTGTGCGGACCTCAGGAGTTGGGCTCGTCGCCACCTTGTTCCCGGCTAGTGGCAACGGCGGGGCGGCCGGCTACCTGTCCTGCGCTCCGATGGTCGGCGGTGGAGGAGGCACGATGACGTCCAGCATGGCAACATCGCCGCCTTCCCTCTCCATGACCGTCTGCTCGTCGACGGCTCCCCAGGTCATCGCCACAAACTCTGGCAGAGGGGGCGCGGAATTCAGGGGAGCCACGAGCAGCGGCTCCTGGCGGCGCGTAGCCTCCGCAAGCCGCTGCTTCGCCGCGGCATCAGCCTCTGCCTTCTCCAGGCGGGCGGCCTCCTACTCCTCGTGCACCTCCCGCGCATTTCACTCCTGCGCCTCCCGAAGGTCGGTGGCCGGATCGATTCGCCGGGAGGTGGTGGAAGTCTCCGCCGACCTGATGACCGAGGCAACGGCCGACTTGTTGAGGGTGAGCGGGGCCCTGAGATAAGAAAGCAAGATAAATAAGTTTTAGGCCAAAACAGCAAGAAAGCGGAAGCGTAAGGGAAATACTTAAGCCGACACCATGGGCGGCACCTTCGGTTGCCTCTGGAACTTGGCCACCTTTGTCGGTGTCAAACCCGGAGGATCTCGGCTAGGGGGTCCCGATCTGTGCGTCTAAGGCTAATGGTAACAGGAGGTAAGGGACATGATGTTTTACCCAGGTTCAGGCCCTCTCGATGGAGGTAAAAACCTACTTCCTGCTTGATTGATATTGATGATATGGGTATTACAAGAGTTGATCTACCACGAGATCGTAGATGCTAAACCCTAGAAGCTAGCCTATGATGATTATGATTGTGTCTCTAAGGACTAAACTCTCCGGTTTATATAGACACCGGAGAGGGCTAGGGTTTACATGGAGTCGGTTACAAAGAAGGAAATTTAATATCCGGATCGCCAAGCTTGTCTTCCATGCAAAGGAGAGTCCCATCCGGACACGGGATGAAGTCTTGAGTCTTGTATCTTCATGGTCCAACAGTCCGGCCAAAGTATATAGTCCAGCCGTCCGTACCCCCTAATCCAGGACTCCCTCAGTAGCCCCTGAACCAAGCTTCAATGACGATGAGTCCGGCACATAGTTTTGTCTTCAGCATTGCAAGGCGGGTTCCATCTCCGAATAATCCAAAATACCTGTTGTACGGAACAGTGTCCGGCTTCCCATCTATGTTGTACTCCTCGGCTTCTGTACTTCAATAATGACCAACTCCACATGTCGGGCGAATACGAGGGGCCGGGGTAGTTTTGCATTCGCCACCCCAGTCCTGCAAGCAAAACCGTCTATTTGAAGGGACGGGGATTCTTAGATCCAAGCTTCACCTTCTTCCCTTGAGCGAGCATCCAACAGAGCATGCCCAGAAAAAATCATTCCAGCATGGCCGGTCGTCGCAGCTCCTCCTCTCGCTCCCGTTGCTCTAGGCGAGGGGATTGGGAAGAATGTTTTGTTCCTCAAAACCGCTTAATAAAGCTGCAGACCCAAGGGTTTCTTCCACCGGCGTTCATGGTCCCCGTCCGAGCCGGAATAGCCACCTATAATGGCGGGGATCAAGCGGAGAGATCCCCTAATCTTCCCCGGGGGAGCGAATATGCCTCATCCCTCATCTGCTAAGGGGTGTCGGGTTTCCAATCCACCCATTCCTTCACGGGCTCCTGGAGTTCTACGGCCTCCAGTTGCACAACTTCACCCCTGCCTCCGTACTACATATAGCAGGATACGTTACCCTTTGTGAACTATTTCTTGGCTACAAGGCTCACTTCGGGTTATCGAAGAAGTTGTTCTGCCTCGTTCCTCGCAATCAGGGGGAATCCTTATGTCAGGTGGGCGGAGCCGAAGTATGGCGCGTCGCCGAGACCGGATACCTATCTGGTACTCCCAAGAAGGCACCGGACAACTGGCCCTCATAGTGGTTTTATGTTGATGACATTCCCCTTCCGGATCAAGTCCGGACAGGTCTCCCTGAGTTCAGTAATGCTCCACTGAAGGCACGCCGAAGTTGGCGCCCTCGGGGCCCCCAAGAGGAGGATACCAGAGAAATACACTTCCTGATGAGCAGGATAAAGTTACTGGCCACATCAGGGCTGACAATAGTCGAGGTTATGGAAATATGCATAATGCGGGGAGTGCAGCCGCTTCAGTATCGGGGGAAGCCCATGTGGCACTACAACGGGGAAGATGATGCCACCCGCTGTGGTCGGAAGGGTCCGGACTCTGCCACTGCTCTGGTGAGGATATTATCCGATTTGTATAAAGAAGAATAAGAAGAATTCCTTCATATTAAATCGCGGGATGGGTTTTCTATGTACAACCCCCCAAGCTGGGTAAGTCGTCATTCTTTCACCTGCCTCATTCATTCTGGCGTCCTACGTCAAGATTATTTACCTCGATATTTCTGAGCAAGAACTGAGCAGGGCTATAGAAGGAATCTCCAGCCCCTTCCCGCAGCTAGAGGACCTTGGGAAGGCCTTCGATCCAGGACTCGACGAAGACCCGGATATTACTGTGGAGCTTGTCAACGGGACATTTTATCAGGTGAGCTGCGATGGCGCCTTAGTGGCTATTATCACCGACTATCCCGGACTGCTACCTGCATTGCGTGTAAGCAAAGCCAAAAAACCCTATCCTCTGAAGAGGACTCCTTTATGATGCCATGCCCTATGCCTAAGATATCGTATTTTTGTAGAGACGACAGTCGGAACACGGAGCCGAGCCCCTGGGGGCTCGTCGGCAAAGGGCGTCCGGATTGGGCAGGTTAAAGAGGAAGGCGGTTAGGGCCGAAACGCCGCTACACAGGTATGGTAAAAACCTGCTTTGTGTTTATTGTGTTTAAAATGTGACATCACCCTTTGTGTCCTGGCAGAAATAGGAGTAGCCGGACTATATCCGGAGATCCTTCCAATCATGCCTCCACCAGCGGAATTCCAGGACCGGCTTCGAGAGAGGAAGCGGACGCGGGGCCGATGCCGAATTGTCCTCCGACAGAGGATGCGGATATGCTCTCCTCCACGAATTTCGAAGTAGAGAGTGCCATGAATCACCGGCACCGACGGGCCATACTTCGCAACAACATCTTTTCTGAAGAGGCATTTAATGCTTTCAATTCGAGAGACGCATACATCCGAGCTGCTCAAGGCGGGCTTGCCCGGGCGATGGACCAGTATGCCAAGGATATACGGGTAAGAAAATTTGATAAGCATGTATAGCAGTAGCCCCTGAGACTTGAAACGGTTGGAACAACTGTTTTAAGGATCAATTTATGCACAGGTCCTTGTAGATAAGAATGCCCAATTGTCTTGAGAGCTGGAGGAGTGCAAGACTTAGCTGAGGGCCACGGTTTCCAAGCTAGAGGAATCCCAGAGGGCCTCATCTGGTAACATTTATCTTAATTGTATGGAAATGTACCAGTTAGTAAGTGGCTTGTATGATAAGTCTAACAGAAAATTCTGCAGACAATCCAGGGGTGAATCCGCAGGCTGTAAGAGGTGACGAGTCACATCTCCAGAGGCAGCTAAAAGCTGGCGAGCGTATTCTTACGCAAGTTAGGCAGGAGAAGAACAATCTTCAAGATGCCAATGTCCGGCTGGCATCAAATTAGGAGATGTTCGCGCTCAACTGGCGGACTCCGTGAAGGAGAACAAAAGGCTTCGTCGCGGCATTCATGGTAAGATACAAGACGAACTGTAGTACAGCTCGGCGAGGAAGCATATTGAAAGAATTTATATCTGTAGGTATGTTGGCGGGCCGCCCTGAAGAGGAGATGCCCGCTGTAACGCCCCAAGACCGACGCTTCAGAAGACTTCCATATTTTCATGATCATCGTGTGATTCTTTTGTGCTTGCTCTTTTATTTTTGCATTGCATCATGTGATCATGCCATCATATCATTAATTTTATAACTCTTTTAACAAACTGTATGGATCTTTGATCCATTTAAATCGAGGGAAGGGTGACTTCTCTTTATAACATATCCTCCTAATATTTATGGAGCTATTATAAATATTCCATTAGTTTGGAATTTACCACAACCCACGTGCATGTTAAATCCCTTGGCCTTTTCTTCTTCATGTTTTGACTCTCTAACCTTGTCTATAATTCTTTCTTCATCTATCGAAGCCCCACCAAAATTCTCAACATTTTTGGACCTTCCCAACCCTCACTTCCTATTCAAATCATTTGAATTTAAATCAAATGAGTTTGAATTTAAATCTTTCAATCATGGCCTTTTCTATTTTCTCGGAACAAGCACATTTTTGTGAGTTCGGGAAAATTATTTGCGTGTCCAACTTCTTCCCCTAACCTCTCTTTCTTTTATTTCTTATCTCTGTTCTGTGTTATTTTTTCTTTTAGAGGGAGAGACAGAGCGCCCAGCCCATCTATCCCTCCTAAGCCCAGCCGCGCCTATCTAACCCTAGCCCGATCGAATCCCCCTCTCCCTTCCCCTGCTCGATCTCTCCAGCGCCGCCAGGAGCCCGATCCCCATCTTCCTCCACTCGACGCCTTCTCTCCCCCTCGATCCCCATATCCTCCTCGCGCCAGCCGCCCGCAGCTCGCCGGCTACCCCAGAGCCGCGCCGCTCCTTCCTTCCCCTCGTCGACCTCCTCGAGGCCGACACCGCACGTTAGCGCATCGACGACCTCCGCGTCGCCCTTGCCATCGGCGTCCCATCCGTGCCGCCTCGCCAAGTCCCCGTCGCCCGAGCGCTCGAGGAGAGGAGCTCCTCGAGCACCTGCGCCCTCATCCGTCGTCCTCGGCGCCCAGTAGGAGCCCCGCGCCGCTCGTCCCCTCCGTTTTGGCCGGAGTTTGTTGGAGCCCCAGCACCGGCCGCCTTGCACCCGTGAGGACCACCATCTCCAGCGCGCCTCAAGCCTCCTCATGTGCGCCTCCACCCTGGTTCCAGCCTCGACGACCCATCCCCGACCTCCTCGTGTGCCGCCTCACCAACAATAGCCGCGCGTCCCGTGTGGATTCGCCTCCCACAACCCCGTGATGCCGCCTCGCCCTTGTCCCCCGTTGCCTCACTGCCGCCTTCGTCCGCTGCTGTCCGCCTCCCGCTCGTGCCCGGGGACCGAGCGCCTCCACCTTGGCCTGGCAGCCCCACCTTGCTCATGGTTTGCCGCTACATAAACCATCTCCGGCCAGGGCTCCTTCGCCTCCTTGCTGCTGCCACTCGAGGCCCTGGTGTTGCTTCATTTTGGATCGTCAAGACCGACTATACCTGCTGATGCGTCAAGTACCTTGGAACGTCTACGCCTTCGTGGATTTCGCCAAGTTCACCGGATGCCTAGGACGACTACAGGACCGGAACGCCAACTACATGGATACGCCAAGTTCCACTACCGATGAAAGCTTTGGAATCGCCAAGTCAGACTACAACACGAAGACCATGTACAACTGCTGACACCCGTGGATTTCACCAAGTACCTCTACCGACAACCCCGGACATCTACGAAAACATGTTCCACTACCGTCACCGAAGACCGTCAATTGTACAAGTACCACCGCCGTTGATTCGACAAGACAACGTGTACCACTACTTCCACGGCGTCCCATGAACGCCTACTTCCTCTACACCGCTCCGAACTCGAACCGCTCCGAAAATGCACGCTTCAAAGGTATAACCCCGAGACGATCACCCGTGGACCGAATGCATGTGTTGTATGATATGCTCGTGTTTGCATCGTGGTCGAGTTGTCGCTTGCGATGCCCCTCTTTTGCCATGCCACCGTCATGTGGGACACCCGGTATCCGGGATCACTCCCCATCTCTTGTGTGTTCCACACATCCGCATGCCTCCTTTTGCACCGGTATCTCCATGAGCTACCGGAACCGATATGTTGCCGTGGCATCATTTTCGGATTCGTCGCCGTGACACCCTTTCTTTCCGCCACGGTGACAAATGCCTCGTATCTTGCTCATGTCAACCTTTTCATAAAATTGCTTAAAACTTGCATATGTCATCCGCATCATGATAACAACAATTACAATGTTTAAAATTGTTGCTTGCTTTAAAGTTGCTAAATGACATATGGGGATTTTTCAGAATTATCGTTTGTTATTTCCGGCCTCATTTAAACTTGCCTAAATAGTTAGTTTACTTATGCTTCACCTCTTGCCATGTTAATAACATTTAATATTGTTGTGTATCTAACCAAGAGTAAACTAAAATAATTCGATGTGGTGTTTCGTCAATATGCAACTCGTTGCATATTGAGCTCCACTTAACTTATAGTATTGTTTGTTGCACTTTTCCATGCCATGCCTTATTGAAACGGACAGGCATCATACTTGTTTGTGCATCATGACATGTTTATGCTTGTGTGTTTACCATGTTGCTTGCTTCTTTCCGGTTTCGTTCTGGAGTTGTGAGGATTCAATCGACTACGTCTGTTTGTCTTCTTCATGGACTCGTTCTTCTTCCTTGCGGGATTTCAGGCAAGATGACCATTACCCTCGATATCACTTCTATCTTTGCTTGCTAGTATCTTCGTTCTATCGCTATGCTGCGCTACCTATCACTTCTTTACCAAGCCTCCCAAATTGCCATGAACCTCTAACCTTTGTCACCCTTCCTAGCAAACCGTTGTTTGGCTATGTTACTGCTTTGCTCAGCCCCTCTTATAGCGTTGTTAGTTGTAGGTGAAGTTGAAGATTGCTCCATGGTGGACATGATTATGTTGGGATATCACAATATATCTTATTTAATTAATGCATCTATATACTTGGTAAAGGGTGGAAGGCTCGGCCTTATGCCTGGTGTTTTGTTCCACTCTTGCCACCCTAGTTTTCGTCATACCGGTGTTATGTCCCCGGATTTTGCGTTCCTTACGCGGTCGGGTGATTTATGGGACCCCCTTGACAGTTCGCTTTGAGTAAAACTCCTCCAACGAGACTCAAGGGTCATCTTTATTTTTACCCCCCCCCCCGGGCCAGTGCTCGTCGTGAGTGTTGGTCCAACCTGTCAGCCGCCGGTGGCCAGCAGGGGCAACTCTGGGATGGCCTACAGGAAGTTTGGACAATCCGGTGTGCCCTGAGAACGAGATATGTGCAGGTCCTATCGGGATTTGTCGGCACATCAGGCGGCTTTGCTGGTCTTGTTTTACCATTGTCGAAATGTCTTGTAAACCGGGATTCTGAGAGTGGTCGGGTCTTCCTGGGAGAAGGAATATCCTTCGTTGATCGCGAGAGCTTATCATGGGCTAAGTTGGGACACCCCTGCAGGGTATAAACTTTCGAGAGCCGTGCCCACGGTTATGTGGCAGATGGGAATTTGTTAATGTCCGGTTGTAGATAAGTTGACATCAGATACGATCTAAAACGCATCAACCACGTGTGTAGCCGTGATGGTCTCTTTTCGGCGGAGTCCGGGAAGTGAACACGGTTTCTGTGTTATGTTTGACGTAAGTAGGAGTTCAGGATCACCTCTTGATCATTGCTAGCTTCACGACCGTTCCGTTTGCTCTCTTCTCGCTCTCCTTTGCGTATGTTAGCCACCATATATGCTTAGTCGCTGCTGCAACCTCACCACTTGCTGTTCCTTACCCATTAAGCTTCGCTAGTCTTCATACCCATGGTAATGGGATTGCTGAGTCCTCGTGGCTCACAGATTACTACAACAACAGTTGGAGGTACAGGTTATGCGATGATCATGACGCGAGAGCGATGTTTACTTGTTTTGGAGTTCTTCTTCTGTTTCTTCTTCGATCAGGGGATAGGTTCCAGGTCGGCAGCTTGGGCTAGCAGGGTGGACGTAGTTTGAGCTTCTGTTTGTGTTTCATCCGTAGTCGGATGTTGATCTTATGTATGTTGTATTGATGTATTTGTGTGGCATTGTATGCCTTATGTATGTATGCCCATCTATTATGTAATGTTGATGTAATGATATCCACCTTGCAAAAGCGTTTCAATATGCGGGTCTATCCTTGGTGGGACCTTCGAGTTCCTCTTGGATAGGGTCGCATATTAGGCGTGACAAGTTGGTATCAGAATTATTCATTCTCAGTTTTAAGCTCTCGCTCTCCAAATCTTACCGGTGCATCGTTCAAATACCCTCTAATCAGTTCATGACCTTTTTGTTCTCTTGTATCTAAAATCCCCTCAAGTATCTTCATTCATTTTCCAATTCTTCCAGGTGAATCGTGCCTTTGCTACGATCATTCTCAATTCTTATGGTGGTTCGTTTAGGATTTCTCTTCCTCCGTTATCATATCAAATATTCGTTGTTTCCAAATCCCACCGGTGGTTCCATCAATACCTTCTCAAGTTTGCACTATATGTCTTTTAATCCTTTCTATGGGAATAAGTAGTATGCCAAATCCATTGCTTGTCATCAATTTAATTTGATGAAGGATAATCATACAATAAATCTTATTCTTATTTCCTCGAGGTGATTCAATTCTTTTCTTCCGAAGATTGTTCATGATGAAGTAATTGTCGGTTCCAAGCTGTTCATCTTTTTTCCCGGAGTTCCAAGTTTCCTCGGTTATATCATCGCGCAGCTCCATCTAAATCATTGCAAGGCTTCACCTTGTGTTTTCAACTTCTCTTTCTTTTTATCATCCTTTTATTACCGGAGTTCTTCATGGAGGCTCTACATGGTGGTTAGTCAAGGATTCCTTTCATTCTTCAATTGTTCTTCAAGATTTCTCTCAAAGTTAAGATCCGCCAAGCTATACTCTAAAATAAACATGGTGCTTAACACATGTTTTGTTTTGAGGAGTTCAAGTATTCTTCTTCTTGCATTTTGAAGTGCGATTCTTTCTACCTTATCTTCTGAGGTGGTGTTAGGTCATTCTTGATAATTTCCCTTCGCGTTTCTTGATTCACAAGTTTTCAAGAGTGACATATTTAAATCCATCATTTTCTCTTTGTTCAAGAGATCTTTTCAACCGTCAGTTTCTTCATTGGAGTTATCTTGGTATAGATTTCACCTAAAGCCTTCCCTAAGGAATGTTGCTTTTGTGGTGCTTATCAATGATCCAAGTTATCTCTCTATCATCTTGGTGGAAGAAATTTTTTCATCTCGTCGGTGTTATCAATTATATTATTTGTTTCCGTAGTGGCAGAATTTCGCCTCAATTTTGAGATGTTTTCCATGAGCCCACTACAAGATTATTCGTTTCGTTGTTGGTTTTCCAACAACCCCGTTTTAACCTTCTTGGAAGGGTGCTTACCAAACTCATTTGTGGCAGAAGTTGGCATTTTCTTCTCCATTCTGTTATTCCAATGATCTATCTTCTATTCTTTCTTCGGGAGGCATTGTGATGTTGCTCCTTTCACTCATCATCTCGATTGTGAGGATCGTGTTCTTTTCGTGCTTATCCAGTTAACCGAAGTGTTGTGTCATCTCTTCAAGTTCTTTCATCTTATCAAGTTTTGCCTCTCTTTTCAACCTTAGTGCTGTCTGAAATCCTTCATACCCATTGTGCCATTCTTTCAATAGTTTCGGAGGCAGTGTGTTGTTGATTTCATCAAGTATCATCCCATCTTCTCAAGTTCATGTTCTATTCCTTCCTTGTTCAACCGGAGTGCTGCCCGAATTCTTCCTCTCTCATCTTGTTTTACCCGGAGTGGTTTCGAATTCTATCTTGTCCATTAAACTCTTGGTTCATGTCTTTGCAACCTTCAAGTCCTCGTAATGTTCCTTGTTCCTCTTTTCTAATGGATTGTTTGCAATCATGTTCATCTATATTTTACTCTTTCTTTTAAATTGCTCAACCTCTCAAGGTTCGTGGTTTCACTCGTTTGTCAAAGAAGCAACTTAGTTTTACCTCTTCTCTTCCTCTTCCGTTTCTCTCCGGTGCCATCCTAGATCTCGGGACGAGATCCTCTTGTAGTGGTGGAGTGTTGTAACGCCCCAAGACCGACGCTTCAGAAGACTTCCATATTTTCGTGATCATCGTGTGTTTCTTTTGTTCTTGCTCTTTTATTTTTGCATTGCATCATGTGATCATGCCATCATATCATTAATTTTATAACTCTTTTAACAAACTGTATGGATCTTTGATCCATTTAAATCGAGGGAAGGGTGACTTCTCTTTATAACATATCCTCCTAATATTTATGGAGCTATTATAAATATTCCATTAGTTTGGAATTTACCACAACCCACGTGCATGTTAAATCCCTTGGCCTTTTCTTCTTCATGTTTTGACTCTCTAACCTTGTCTATAATTCTTTCTTCATCTATCGAAGCCCCACCAAAATTCTCAACATTTTTGGACCTTCCCAACCCTCACTTCCTATTCAAATCATTTGAATTTAAATCAAATGAGTTTGAATTTAAATCTTTCAATCATGGCCTTTTCTATTTTCTCGGAACAAGCACATTTTTGTGAGTTCGGGAAAATTATCTGCGTGTCCAACTTCTTCGCCTAACCTCTCTTTCTTTTATTTCTTATCTCTCTTCTGTGTTATTTTTTCTTTTAGAGGGAGAGAGAGAGCGCCCAGCCCATCTATCCCTCCTAAGCCCAGCCGCGCCTATCTAACCCTAGCCCGATCGAATCCCCCTCTCGCTTCCCCTGCTTGATCTCTCCAGCGCCGCCAGGAGCCCGATCCCCATCTTCCTCCACTCGATGCCTTCTCTCCCCCTCGATCCCCATCTCCTCCTCGCTCCAGCCGCCCGCAGCTCGCCGGCTACCCCAGAGCCGCGCCGCTCCTTCCTTCCCCTCATCGACCTCCTCGAGGCCGACCCCGCGCGTTGGCGCATCGACGACCTCCGTGTCGCCCTTGCCGTCGGCGTCCCATCCGTGCCGCCTCGCCAAGTCCCCGTCGCCCGAGCGCTCGAGGAGAGGAGCTCCTCGAGCACCTGCGCCCTCATCCGTCATCCTCCGCGCCCAGCAGGAGCCCCGCGCCACTCGTCCCCTCCGTTTTGGCCGGAGTTCGTTGGAGCCCCAGCACCGGCCGCCTAGCACCCGCGAGGACCACCATCTCCAGTGCGCCTCAAGCCTCCTCCTGTGCGCCTCCACCCTGGTTCCAGCCTCGACGACCCGTCCCCGACCTCCTCGTGTGCCGCCTCACCAACAACAGCCGCGCGGCCCGTGTGGCTTCGCCTCCCGCAACCCCGCGACGCCGCCTTCGTCCGCTGTTGTCCGCCTCCCGCTCATGCCCGGGGACCGAGCGCCTCCACCTTGGCCCGGCAGCCCCACCTTGCTCATGGTTTGCCGCTACCTAAACCATCTCCGACCAGGGCTCCTTCGCCTCCTTGCTGCTGCCACTCGAGGCCCTGGTGTTGCTTCGTTTTGGATCGTCAAGACCGACTACACCTGCTGATGCGTCAAGTACCTTGGAACGTCTATGCCTTCGTGGATTTCGCCAAGTTCACCGCATGCCTAGGACGACTACAGGACCGGAACGCCAACTACATGGATACGCCAAGTTCCACTACCGATGAAAGCTTTGGAATCGCCAAGTCAGACTACAACGCGAAGACCATGTACAACTGCTGACACCCGTGGATTTCACCAAGTACCTCTACCGACAACCCCGGACATCTACGAAAACGTGTTCCACTACCGTCACCGAAGACCGTCAAGTGTACAACTACCGCCGCCGTTGATTCGACAAGACAACGTGTACCACTACTTCCACGACGTCCCGTGAACGCCTACTTCCTCTACACCGCTCCGAACTCGAACCGCTCCGAAAATGCACGCTTCAAAGGTATAACCCCGAGACGATCACCCGTGGACCGAATGCATGTGTTGTATGATATGCTCGTGTTTGCACCGTGGTCGAGTTGTCGCTTGCGATGCCCCTCTTTTGCCATGCCACTGTCATGTGGGACACCCGGTATCCGGGATCACTCCCCATCTCTTGCGTGTCTGCACGCCTCCTTTTGCACCGGTATCTCCATGAGCTACCGGAACCGATATGTTGCCGTGGCATCATTTTCGGATTCGTCGCCGTGACACCCTTTCTTTCCGCCATGGTGACAAATGCCTCGTATCTTGCTCATGTCAACCTTTTCATAAAATTGCTTAAAACTTGCATATGTCATCCGCATCATGATAACAACAATTACAATGTTTAAAATTGTTGCTTGCTTTAAAATTGCTAAATGACATATGGGGACTTTTCAGAATTATCGTTTGTTATTTCCGGCCTCATTTAAACTTGCCTAAATAGTTAGTTTACTTATGCTTCACCTCTTGCCATGTTAATAACATTTAATATTGTTGTGTATCTAACCAAGAGTAAACTAAAATAATTCGATGTGGTGTTTCGTCAATATGTAACTCGTTGCATATTGAGCTCCACTTAACTTATAGTATTGTTTGTTGCACTTTGCCATGCCATGCCTTATTGAAACGGACATGCATCATACTTGTTTGTGCATCATGACATGTTTATGCTTGTGTGTTTACCATGTTGCTTGCTTCTTTCGGTTTGCTTCTCTCGTTAGCTTCGGTTTCATTCTGGAGTTGTGAGGATTCAATCGACTACGTCCGTTTATCTTCTTCATGGACTCGTTCTTCTTCCTTGCGGGATTTCAGGCAAGATGACCATTACCCTCGATATCACTTCTATCTTTGCTTGCTAGTAGCTTCGTTCTATCGCTATGCTGCGCTACCTATCACTTCTTTACCAAGCCTCCCAAATTGCCATGAACCTCTAACCTTTGTCACCCTTCCTAGCAAACCGTTGTTTGGCTATGTTACTGCTTTGCTCAGCCCCTCTTATAGCGTTGTTAGTTGCAGGTGAAGTTGAAGATTGCTCCATGGTGGACATGATTATGTTGGGATATCACAATATCTCTTATTTAATTAATGCATCTATATACTTGGTTAAGGGTGGAAGGCTCAGCCTTATGCCTGGTGTTTTGTTCCACTCTTGCCGCCCTAGTTTCCGTCATACCGGTGTTATGTTCCCGGATTTTGCGTTCCTTACGCGGTCGGGTGATTTATGGGACCCCCTTGACAGTTCGCTTTGAATAAAACTCCTCCAACAAGGCCCAACCTTGGTTTTACCATTTGCCTACCTAAGCCTTTTTCCCTTGGGTTCTGCAGACTCAAGTGTCATCTTTATTTTTACCCCCCCCCCCCGGCCAGTGCTTATCGTGAGTGTTGGTCCAACCTGTCAGCTGCCGGTGGCCACCAGGGGCAACTCTGGGATGGCCTACCGGAAGTTTGGACAATCCGGTGTGCCCTGAGAACGAGATATGTGCATCTCCTATCGGGATTTGTCGGCACATCGGGCGGCTTTGCTGGTCTTGTTTTACCATTGTCGAAATGTCTTGTAAACCGGGATTCCGAGACTGATCGGGTCTTCCTGGGAGAAGGAATATCCTTCGTTCATCTCAAGAGCTTATCATGGGCTAAGTTGGGACACCCCTGCAGGGTATAAACTTTCGAGAGCCGTGCCCGCGGTTATGTGGCAGATGGGAATTTGTTAATGTCCGGTTGTAGATAACTTGACATCAGATACGAATTAAAACGCATCAACCGCGTGTGTAGCCGTGATGGTCTCTTTTCGGCGGAGTCCGGGAAGTGAACACGGTTTCTGTGTTATGTTTGACGTAAGTAGGAGTTCAGGATCACCTCTTGATCATTGCTAGCTTCACGACCGTTCCGTTTGCTCTCTTCTCACTGTCCTTTGCGTATGTTAGCCACCATATATGCTTAGTCGTTGTTGCGACCTCACCACTTGTCTGTTCCTTACCCATTAAGCTTTGCTAGTCTTCATACCCATGGTAATGGGAATGCTGAGTCCTCGTGGCTCACAGATTACTACAACAATAGTTGCAGATACAGGTTTTGCGATGATCATGACGCAAGAGCGATGTTTACTTGTTTTGGAGTTCTTCTTCTGCTTCTTCTTCGATCTGGGGATAGGTTCCAGGTCGGCAGCCTGGGCTAGCAGGGTGGATGTCGTTGGAGCTTCTGTTTGTGTTTCATCCGTAGTCGGATGTTGATCTTATGTACGTTGTATTGATGTATTCGTGTGGCATTGTATGCCTTATGTATGTATCCCCATCTATTATGTAATGTTGATGTAATGATATCCACCTTGCAAAAGCGTTTCAATATGCGGGTCTATCCTTGGTGGGACCTTCGAGTTCCTCTTGGATAGGGTCACATATTGGACGTGACACCCGCGTCTATAGGCGATTTGTTGCAAGACCTCTAACAGCTGCACGAGCGAGCTCGGCAGGTGATGCAGGGTTTTGCCCAGGCCTTGTGGCCATCCAGTTTCCTGCCAAAAGGCATGGGGGAGCTCGTGGATATGCTCCAAGGAGCACGGCGGCGCTTCCGATTGTGGAAGATGTCGGCCTGCCGACAAGGTGCAAGAGAAGCCTAGGCTATGGTGAAGATGCGCTACACCAAGCTTGACCCGAACCATATGGCCGAAGTTGGACCAGCGGGGCCCGATGGGCAAGAAATTCCCGTGAGTCTAGTGTATGACTAGGTAGCGTTAACCGCAAAGTATTCCCAACAGGATTGTAAGCTAGATAGCTTGTTGGATGGTATAGAGGAAGAGTGTAGTCAGTCCAAGTGACTATGTAATTCAATGGACATATGTAGTCCCTAGCCGGATTAAAATCATTTGTCATGGCGGACCTTTTCGCTTCAGCCCCCGAATCCGACAGTCCAGGGTGTATCTGAATACCGCTCAGTTATGCAGAACCGGGGTATGCGTGGAAATCAGGCCTAGGGGTCATAAGTGCTTGAAGAGACAAGTATCCAACTAGTTATGTTATATTACATGGATAGTAAGATACATTTTCCAGGGAGAATAGTTCCGTTAGGGATTCCTTTCCCCGGGTACGCATGCAGCGATGTACATGTCCGGACTGCGAACAGAGACATAGGATACAAAACATCTGGGGATTCACGTTGTGATAAACAAAAAACATCTTTTGTTCACCGACAGAATATTCCCTTAAGAACGCTAGCTTTCGGCTTCACCCAGTCAGAGGTACACATCCGGCTGAACCGGCAGTAACAATCGCAGAGGTGCTCCCCTTATGCTCTAGCCGAATTAACGGGAATGTAGGGTATAAACACAAGAGCCAGGCAAGCCAGCATGGCCACATCTTAAGTCATATCGATGCATATAATGGTGAAAAGGGGCACATATGGAAAAAGAATGCATATGTGATAGGCAAGAAGCCATGAAAGCAATTATATTTAACTTCCGTATAGGAAGCCCCCAGGTATAGCTTACACACATAGTGCGGCTGGAGTGATCCGAGCGTCCGCACTGTATTGAGTACTTTGTGTGAAGAAGGAAAAAGGTCGAGAAAGAAAAAAAGGAGGGAAGATAATAAAAAAGGAGCGGGTAAGGAGACGAACATTGAGTTCGGCGCTAGGCGTAGAATCTTCGGAGTATGGCCGCGTTCCATGGGTTCAGCTCGAGTCTTTTATCGGATGCATTACGTAGGTGGTATGCTCCTGCGGTGAGAACTTTGTCAATAACGAAGGGACCCTCCCACTTAGGTTTGAGCTTGTCTTTCTTCTTCTCCGGTAGGCGTAGAACGAGTTCGCCAATATTATAAGTTTTGGCCCGCACTTCTCTGCTTTGCTACCGTCGAGCCTGCTGCTGATAGAATGCGGAATGGGCTTTTGCAACGTCGCGCTCCTCCTCCAGGGCATCTAAGTTATCCTGCCGATCCAACTCGGCTTCCTTCTCTTCGTACAAGCGCACACGAGGTGAATCATGTATTATGTCACAAGGTAGTACTGCCTCTGCGCCGTGCACCATAAAAATGGAGTATATCCGGTGGTGCGATTCGGCGTGGTCCGCAGCCCCCAGAGTACGGAGTCGAGCTCCTCGACCCAGTGTGTGTCTGATTCTGTCAAGGATCACACTAGTCTGGGTTTGATGCCGCTCATGATGAGACCGTTTGCACATTCGACCTGGCCGTTTGTTTGGGGATGGTAGATGGAGGCGTAATCGAGCTTAATGCCCATGTTGCCGCACCAAGTTTTCACTTCATCGGCTGTGAAGTTTGAGCCATTATCAGTGATGATGCTGTGGGGGACGCCGTATCGGTGTACAACCCCAGATATGAAGTCTATCACTGGTCCGGATTCGGCCGTTTTGACTGGTTTAGCTTCTATCCATTTGGTGAACTTGTCCACCATGACCAATAAGTATTTTTTCTTATGGCTTCCCCCTTTAAGGGGTCCGACCATATCCAGCCCCCAGACCGCGAAGGGCCAAGTAATGGGAATTGGTTGGAGTGTGGTAGGGGGCATATGACTTTGATTGGCAAAGAGCTGGCAACCGACGTACTGTTGGACAATGTCATGTGCGTCTGCTCGGGCTGTTGGCCAATAAAAGCCTATACGAAAGGCCTTGCTGACAAGCGCCCGAGCTGCGGCGTGGTGCCCGCCGAGTCCGGCATGGATTTCAGCCAATAGCTACCGCCCTTCCTCTTCGGAGATGCATCTTTGGAGCACTCCGGTAGCGCTCTTCTTATAGAGTTCTCCCTCATGTACTTTGTAGGCCTTGGAACGCCGCATAATACAACGTGCGTCACTTTGGTCCTCGGGGAGCTCCTGCCTATTTAGGTAGGCCAAGAAAGGCTCAGTCCACGGGGCGATTACAGCCATGATTTCGTGGGCCGAAGGTGTTATTTCGGTGGCGGAGCCTCCGATTATGTCTGATGGTTCGAAATCTGTGGGTGTGTTCGGATCCGTGCTAGTGTTGCCGGACTCCCCTTCCCATACCACGGATGGCTTGAACAGCCTTTCCAGGAATATGTTAGGTGGGACAGGGTCGCGTTTAGCACCGATGCGGGCGAGGATATCCGCTGCTTGATTGTTTTCTCGAGCCAAATGGTGGAATACGAGCCCCTCGAACCGAGCTGACATTTTGAGGACGGCATTACGGTAGGCTGCCATTTTCAGATCCTTGGCCTCAAAGTCTCCGTTTATTGTGATATTGTGAGGTTTGAATCCCCACGCACCTCCAGGAGTTGAATGCCCATAGAGACTGCCATCCAAAGACCGTGCAACAGAGCCTCGTATTTGGCTGCATTGTTGGAGTCTGTGTATAGTATTTGGAGTACGTATTGGACCGTGTCTCCGGTGGGAGACGTCAGTACTACACCTGCTCCCAATCCGGCCAGCATTTTAGAGCCGTCGAAGTGCATGATCCAGTTAGAGTACGCGCCGTACTCTTTAGGGAGTTCGGCTTCTGTCCATTCGGTGACAAAGTCAGCCAGTACTTGCAACTTGATGGCCCGCCGTGGTTTGTATGTTATGTCGAACGGAAGGAGCTCAATGGCCCATTTAGCGATCCGGCCCATAGCGTCGCGGTTATTTATTATGTCGTTGAGTGGTACTTCGGAGGCCACCGTAATCGAACACTCTTGAAAGTAGTGTCATAGCTTCCGAGATGGCATGATGACCGTGTATGCTATCTTTTGATAGTGTGGGTATCGGGATTTGCATGGGGTGAGGACCGTGGGTACGTAATATACCGGCTTTTGGAGCGGGAATTTGTATCCGACAGCCTCTCGTTTGACGACGAGCACTTCGCTTACAACTTGATGTGTTGCAGCTATGTACAATAGCATGGGTTCGCCAGTATTTGGCGCTGTTAGGACTAGATTACTAGCCAATAAGGTCTTTATTTCGTCCAGTCCGGCCGCGGCTGCATCAGTCCACACGAAGTTTTCGGTGCGCCGAAGAAGGCGGTAAAGAGGTAATGCCTTTTCTCCTAACCAGGAGATAAAGCGGCTTAGGGCAGCCACGCATCCAGCTAGTTTCTGGATATGCTTGAGGTCTGTTGGGATAGCCAACTGCGACATAGCTCAGATTTTTGCTGGATTCGCTTTAATTTCTCTATTGGAAACAATGAAGCCGAGCAGCTTCCCAGAGGGCACGCCGAAAACACATTTTTCCGGGTTTAGCTTGATGTCGTATGTTCGGAAGTTATCAAACATAAGCCTCAAGTCATCTATTGGGGTTTCGACGTGTCTTGTTTTTATGACCATGTCGTCCACATATGCCTCCACTGTCTTGCCGATTTCTTTTTCAGGCATGTTTGAATCATGTGTTGATAGGGATGCTCCGGCATTTTTAATCCCGAAAGGCATAGTGTTGAAGCAGAAAGGACCATATGGCGTTATGAAAGCCGTTGCAGCTTGGTCGGACTCTGCCATCTTTATTTGATGGTATCCAGAGTATGTGTCAAGAAAACACAGTGAGTCGTGTCCTGCGGTGGCGTCGATGATTTGGTCGATGCGAGGGAGGGGGAAGGGATCCTTGGGGTAAGCCTTGTTGAGGTCTTTGAAGTCGACGCATAGGCACCAAGATTTGTCCTTCTTTTGTACCATTACCAGATTTGCCAGCCAATCCGGATGCTTGATATCTTTGATGAATCCGGCCTCGAGTAACTTGGCTAGCTCTTCCCTCATGGCTTGTCGTTTGGGCTGTGAGAATCGCCTAAGAGTCTGTTTGACAGGCTTGTATCCTTTCAGTATGTTGAGGCTGTGTTCGGCCAGTCTGCGTGGGATGCCCGGCATGTCCGAAGGGTGCCAGGCAAAAATGTCCCAATTTTCGCGTAGGAAGTCTCGTAGTGCGGCGTCCATTGTGGGGCTCAGCTGTGTCCCGATGGAAGCTGTGTTCATGGGATCCGTTGGATGCACCTAGAATTTGACTATCTCGTCTGCGGGTTTAAATGAGGTGGACTTGGGTCGCTTGTCGAGTATCACGTCGTCCCTATCTATGGTGGCACGCAGCGTTGTTAGTTCTTCGGCTGCTAGAGCTTCGAATAATGCTTCCAGGGCTAGTGCTGCGGTTTTGTTTTCGGCGCAAAGTGCGACGTCCGGATCACTGGCTAGAGTGATGATTCCATTGGGTCCGGGCATTTTAAGCTTCATGTACCCGTAATGGGGTATAGCTTGAAAGCTTGTGAACACGTCCTGCCCTAAAAGGGCGTGGTATCCGCGGCTAAAAGGAGCCACTTGGAATGTGATTTCTTCGGACCTGTATTTTCTGGAGTGCCGAATACCACATCGAGTGTGATTTTTCCCGCACACCGTGCTTCCCGACTAGGGATGATTCCCCTGAAGGTTGTGCTGCTTTGCTCAATGCGGCTTTTATCAATTTCCATCTTGTTGAGTGTTTCTTAGTAGATCAAGTTTACTCCGCTTCCGCTGTCCATGAGTACTTTAGTGAGCCGAAAGCCGTCCACGATTGGGCTAAGGACCAAAGCGGCTGGTGCCCGGACTGTCTGGAATTGAGGCTCGTCACTGGCACTAAAAGTTATAGCAGTGTCGTTCCACAGGTTTATTTTTGCCACGTCGCGGATTTCAGTGAAATTTCGATGAGCTCGCTTGCGCCTATTTTTTGAAGTGAAAGTCTCGAAGACTGTTAGTACCATATTGTTTTCTTTGGCGGGATGTTGTTCTGCTTTATGGTTACAAGAAGGTCCTCGCCACTTTTTGCTACCTGTCAGAGTATCCAACATGTTCTAAGGCTATGTGTTGGTGTAGCATCCGGCGTGCTGTGGAGTTTACATGGCCCATTGAGCCATTCTTCCAATACGGTTCCATGTCCTGGGGTGGGCTTTGGTTTCTTGGGGATTGGATCAGCTGTCTTATGAGAATTCACCTGTTTAGCTCGGACAAAGGTTTTGGTGAGATCCGGACTATCCCAAAATTTTGTTTGGGTTTTCCAGGTGCTTTCCATTGCACAGTACTTCTGTACTATGGCTGCTAAGTCAGCAAAGTGCACTATGTCACGGCAGCTTATAGCATTAAGGATCCCTTTGTTCGTGAAAGTTTTACAGAAAAGTGAGATTGCGTCTTCCTCACGACAGTCCGTGACCTTGTTTAGCACAAGGAGTAATCTGGCCCAGTAGCGATGTACTGTCTCCTGGGGCTCTTGTCTGATATGGGAGAGACAGTTTAAGTCCGGGTGGGTGGGTGTAGCTGAATCTGGATTCTGATCCGATCTAACGCCCGGGGGCAAAGGAGCTTCCGGGCTTGACAGCTCGGGATCCGGGGCGCTGCCTGATTTTTCCGGCCCGATACCCGACTCTAACTCCAGGGTCTGGGTTGTGTCCTCCCGTGAGGGGGAATCCGGCTCAGAGAGCTCGGTAATCCGGACATAATTCGTCCTCAAAACAGAGGGATAATCCGTATGCGGCTCCTCCACTACCGCTATCTCGTGGATGACCAGTGGGGATTTAATATCCCTTTGGTCGGGTTTAAGCCCAATCCGGTCATAGTCTGTGGCGACTCCCAAAGCGACGGTGCGATCCAAGAGCTCATTAAGGGAGGAGAGCTCCTTTGGATTCATCTGTTCGGCGAGTTCCAAATTGACGTGGAGGCTATTCGTGATGACCCAAGAGGTCATCGTCGGCGCGGTAGCCGATTGGGCGACCATGACGAAGCCGCCTAGTCGGAGAGTTTAGCCTACAGCCAGCGCTCCCCAGAGGTGATGTTGTCCTTGACAACGAGACAAGCCATCGGACCTTGCAGTGACGACACAGAGGAACTCTCAATTAAAGCACCAATGTCGGTGTCGAAACCAGCGGATCTCGGGAGGGGGTCCCGATCTGTGCGTCTAAGGCTAATGGTAACAGGAGGTAAGGGACATGATCTTTTACCCAGGTTCGGGCCCTCTCGATGGAGGTAAAACCCTACTTCCTGCTTGATTGATATTGATGATATGGGTATTACAAGAGTTGATCTACCACGAGTTAATCTACCACGAGATCGTAGAGGCTAAACCCTAGAAGGTAGCCTATGATGATTATGATTGTGTCTCTAAGGACTAAACTCTCCAGTTTATATAATATCCGGATCGCCAAGCTTGACTTCCACGCAAAGGAGAGTCCCATCCGGACACGGGACGAAGTCTTGAGTCTTGTATCTTCACGGTCCAATAGTCCGGCAAAAGTATATAGTCCGGCTGTCCGGCTACCTCTTAATCCAGGACTCCCTCAACCTTCCCCGCGGCCTCCTTCCGCCTGATCGCTGCGGCCGGGTTCTTGGGCTTCTTCGGCGCGCTGCCGAATAGGGCGGTGCCCTGTTTCCACTTGCGCTTGCCGCCTCGAGCAGACGGCCCGGCACAGGGGCCTGCGCTGGTGTTAGCAGTGCTCCGGGCAGGGCGCGGCCCGTCTTCGTCGTTGTCGTCGTCGGGCCAGGTCTCCACGCCGCCCACTTCTTTAGAGCCTCCTGCTCCGTCGCTGCCGCCTACGGTGTCGTCCTCCAAGGCGGCCGCCCCCAAGTCAGAGTCGTCCTCGTCACTCACCTCCCGGTCCGGCTGGTAGTCACCACCCGGCCCCACGATGGTGGCCATCACCGCAGACATATAAATCTGCGCTCCAGAGAAGGAACCACTTCATATCAAGATCAAGACTAAAGCAAGAACTAAAAAAGTAGAAGATAAAAACTTACGGCAGGCAGCGGGTCGTCACGGGAGTACGGCCGCTTCCCGAACCGCCAGGATCCCTCCAACACCTTGAGGTCGCAGATCTCGTTCACCATCCTCGCCACCTCGGCAGTCGTCATCTCCTTCGTGCACATCCTGCACGGGTCCCGGCGCCCGCTCATCCGACAGATCAGATGAGGGCTGCCTTGGAATGGGAGAACCCGGTGCTCGACGAAGGCGATCAGCAGGTCGGACGCCAGGAGGCCCTCCGAATCCGTCAGCACCCGGAGCCGGCCGATGGCGGCGACCGTGTCAGCCTAGATGGGCTTAGGCTTGTAGCCCCAGTTGGGCCAAAGCCCAACAGGTGGGCCGGCCTTGTAGGCCGGCAGGTTGAGGAAGTCGACAGCCGGGTCGACGTTCTCCACGTAGAAGTAAGATTGTTGCCATAGTTTCACTGACTGTGACAACTTGATGACAGGGAAAGCATTTTTCTTCGACGGCCGGCGCACGGCGACGTAGGCCCCGCACTCGGCCACCGTCTCCTTGGTGGAGGTCCCCAGCTTGCTGTAGAAGAAGGAGGCCCAAACCTCGATGGTGGGGACGAGGCCGAGGTAGCCCTCGCACGCCGCGACGAAGGCGGATAGCAGCATCACGGTCTTGGGCGTCATGTGGTGCGGCTGGATGTGGTTGAAATCCATGAACGAGCGGAGAAACCCGCTCACTGGGAGGCCGAAGCCGCAGAAGAAATGCGAGCGGAAGACGACCCGCTCGTCCCCCTGCGGCGCCGACAAGATCTCCTCCTATGGCGGCACCCGCACCTTGATGAACGCCGCGTTGGGCATCCGGCGTGTGGCCCGGGGGAAGGAGAGGCGATCCTCAATCACCATCGAACCGTCCCAATCTCCACCCTTCTCACGCACCATGGCTTCAAGTGGAGCTGCGTGGGGAGGAGGAGCTCAACAGCGGCGAACTATGGCGGTGCTACAGCAAGCACTAACAGCAGCAGCGGCGGCAAAGAGAGACAAAGGAGGAGGAGAGTGTGGGGAGGAGGGCGCGCGTGCTCCGCCGCTCCCCTGCCTCCCCCTACTTATAGCCCTCGGGCTGCAAAGCCGAGGGGGCGGGACGTGGGATCGTGGGATTAACTGCGCCCACGACCCCATGACCCACCGATTATCATGCAGAGTTACTCCGCAGTAACTCTTGCGGGAATCGCAACCGCCCGCCTTGGCCACAGCGGATCCGCACACGTGCCGAGGCCCGGTAGTGGCAGGCCCAGCCCACTGTCACATCCCATCATGAGCGTGGGGTGGCAGGCTAGCCAGGCTGACGTGCGCCGCGTGGCGTGCTCGTGGCGGGCGGCTGGCCTGGGGAAGCTTAGCAGGCACGCCACCTGTTTCGCGCCTGGATGTTCGAAATTGGCGGACAAGCCTGCCTTGTCAAATCGACTCCGGCAGTCGGCACGTCGCAAGGCGGATCAAGCATTTGTAAAGAACGTGGTGAGAGGGGAAGCTGCTGAGACTTCATGGCCCGTCGACCCCGACGCCTCACCAGCTTCGGGGACTACTGTCGGAGTAATGGGCCACGAGTAGCCTCACCCGAGTCCCTGAGCCTTTCAAGACTTGGGCCAGTTTCACCCTGTGAGAGCCCAGAATGAAGCACCGCCTTCTGGTAGCTAGCAGGCACAATGGCTAGCTGCCCGAAGACGGCCAAGCACCAGCAGACGGCACCAAGACTGGCCGGCTCCTAGAAGACGACCTCCGGAGAGGCCGGCTTCTAGCAGGCTGCCACCTAGCACCCTCAGAGTCTGCACCCCTCATCAAGAGGACAAGACAGGATGAGGCTACAGTGTAGTCCCTCACCCCTGAATCCCGGATTTAGCATGGCCACAGTGCCCCGTACAGGCAAAGATCTCCGCACGGCGTGGCACTGTTGCCACTCCCCCCTTGACGTCACTCCTGACAGGTGGAGCCCTGTTCCCACGATGGCATGTCGGTACGGCCCACAGGCGGCAGGCCTTACCAGGCAGTGAGAGCCCGGAAGACGGCGGAGGCCGAACCAGCCAGACCTAAGGGAGGCCGGCCTCCAGCAGGTGGCCAGTTCCTCCCTCGAGGCCTGTGCGCCATTAACCAGATAAGACATGGTATGGCTACACTAATCTCCCGCTAGGCGGCGGGACTGTATCCATGCTCCACTGACCAAGCCTGCGTCATTAGCAACACGACTACAGTGATCAGCCACCAACCAGACCCGCTAGCGGCGGGGACTGCCTGTCGGCTTCGTACCAGACCAGTCGGCGGGGCCCACCAGGCGGCGGGCCCCAGCAACCGCCGGAGAAGCCGGCGACCAGAGACACTGACAGCCGGGTCCAGCACCTAGCCATATTACCATTGTACCTCTGGGGGGTAGGCCTATATAAACCCCCCAGGGCACCCGTGCAAAGGGTTCCCACCCTGATAGAACTAGCCACCACCCTAGAGGAGGAGAGAGCTAGCCCAGCCTCCTGCTACCTCGGGCATATAGCTCGAGGAGCACCATTGTATCCACTTGAGCCTTGGTGATCATGCAGAGACCCCGCAGAGCAGGAGTAGGGGCGTTATCTCCTAGGAGAGCCCCGAACCTAGGTAAAGTGCGCCGGCGTTTGTGTCTACGCCTCATCCCGCTTCCAGGCACCGGTGACGTTCTACTCGCTCCCACCATGATAAGCCATCCTTTGGCATATGTCGCACCCAACCCCGATAGTTGTCAAGAAAGAAGTTGGCGCAACTGCTTCAACCAAGCCTGGCATTAAGAAGAAGGCACCTGCCAAGAGAATCCCAATGTCAAAAGCCAGAGCCTCAACTCAGGAAAAAATGGAGTTCACCATTGAACCAAGAGAAGAGCAGGCTTCTGGGGGCAAGAAAAGGAAAGAAAGGGTCAAGAAGACCATGGCCAGAGTTATTGGAAGGCCATCTACGGTCGGGGAATCTGATGACACTACAAAAAAATACACTTTTGTGATGATACGTGTTTGTCATAGTAGGTCACATTTTCTGTCATGCATGTACATCCATGACGATTTTATGACAGAATCAAGATAGTCATACCTGTGTTGTCGTAGAAGTGTTCCATGACATTACCAAAATTATCATCACAGAAGTGTCCACTTCCATGACGATAAATCGCGCGTCATAGAAGTGCTTTCGTGAAGGGTAACCGACACGTGGCAGCCACCGTAACGGCTCGCCGTTAAGCTATCGGGTCTGGTTTTGGATCCGATAACCCGTTAACAGCCCCAACCAATGGGGATTTTCCACTTGTAAAATCATCATTGGCTGGAGGAAACACGTGTCGGCACACCGTTGGGACAGATATCATCCACTCATTGGACCAAAGGCGCCTATGATATGTCAACACATGGCACGACCCAACAGAGGCCCATTCCTATGAAAAGGCTGGCCCATTTGACTTGGTCAAAAGATGGCAGGCCGGCCCATGAAAAGCCTGTTAACGGCCTCTTCGCATATAGCCCATTTACAGCCCGCTAACCCAGGGCCCATTATGACCTATACAAATCAGGCCCAGTAGTGCCATCTGGGCCGTCCAATATGATTTCAGCCCGTTGTAACTTCTGGCCCATGTATGGCCCATGACGTCTTTCGGCCCATATGAGGCCCTTTGTAACTCTTGGCCTATTAATGGCCCGTGGTGAAACTGGCCCATAATGAATGGTGTATCACTTTATACCCATTAATGGCCCATTATTCCATTGGACCGTTTCCAGCCCATGTAACTTTCGGCCTTCTCAGGGCGCATTTATTCTTGGGCTCATTTCGAGCATTCGGTTACTTACGGCCCGTTAATGTAATTTTCTACTTGTGGGCCAAATTCATCCTGTGGTTACAGTCGGCTCGTTTGTGGCCCGTTAATACGTTGGGCCGTTTTCATAGCGTCATCAAATACGGCCGATGAACGGGCGATTCCAACTTTAGCCCGTTTACGACCATAATGCGGTCTGTTATTGGCCCATGTTTGGCCAATCGATTGTATGGCCTGTAGAAGGCCCGTTGATGATACAGCCCGTAGAAGGCTCATTGTGTCTACGGCCCGTAGAAGGCCCATTGTTTCTACGCCCCATAGAAGGCCCATTGTTTCTATGACCCGTAGAAGGCCCATTGTTTCTATGGCGCGTAGGAGGCCCAGTGTCACTACAGTAAATATGTAGCACATGGTTATTGTGGCCTAGTTTTAAAAAATAGGTTATATTGCGACCACTAGCAAACCGCGGAAAAAGAACTGCACTGACTACAAGCAAACAAATAAACAAGACAACAAGGAAATAAATAAGCAAGAAACTTACGCTAGGCTATCACGGCTATTACACATATTACATCCACTTTGCATCAAAGTTCACCACCAGTGCAAATATAGGGAACAAAGCAGCATATTATATACACTGGTAGCACTACAAAAAAAAGACACATCCGTGACATTTTGGGCCGAACGAATTTTTTTTCTGTCATACATATGACACTTCTATGACGATAATTGTGAAAAAACCCGGTATCATCATAGATGTGGTGGGCTCCTACTTCTATGACAAAAAATCATGACAGAAAATGAGCTTTTCATCCTGGGCGGGCCGGAGACGCAGCTGCATGACATTCTTTGGGCTGTGCATGACGGAAAAAACCATGGTAGAAGCGAGGGCGAGGAAAATTTCGGGGAGTTCCCTGTTACGGTGGGTGGTCGGGAGCCGAGCGATGCGCGTTTCTCTTGTACACATACGTGCGTGTGTGCGAGGCGTTGGCTCTAACTTAACCCGAGCGAGGCGTTGGGCTCTAACTGAACCCGAGCAGTTGCACTGCAGGCTACGCGTTACTGAACCCGAGCGATCGATCGATGGCTGTTAACTGAACCCGATCGAGTGATTCCTTCGCTACAGCTGCTAACTGAAGCCAATCGATGCTGCCTTTCTGGATGAACAGTGAGCGTTGCGGGGGGGGGGGGGGTTGGATGAACAGTGAGCGGTGGGGGTGGATGAACAGGACCCCATTGTGTTGCCTCGATCAAGCCGGTTGGGGCTAGATGAACATGACCCCGTGGAGGGCTGGATGAATAGGACGACCCCGTGGAGGGCTGGATGAACAATAGACGGTGGAGGGGTGCCCGTGGAGGGGTGGTTGAACAGTAGCCAGTGGAGTAGCGCGCGGTGGAGGTTGGATGAACAGGACCCGTGGAGGCTGGAGGAGGTCGACGGTGGAGACGAACAGTATCCCGTGGAGTCTTGTTTTGCGGTACGCCACACCCCTCCCGATGAACAGGACCCCCGTTTTGACCGTAGCGCTCCAACACAAGTTCATTTTGTCCATTTTGCGGTACGCCACACCCCTCCCGATCAACAGGACCCCCGTTTCGACCGTAGCATTCCAACCCAAGTCCGTTTCATCCGTTTTGCGGTACGCCACACCCCTCCCGATTAACAAGACCCCTGTTTCGACCGTAGGAGGTCCATTTCCTCTATTTTGTGGTACGCCAGACCCCCTCCCGATGAACAGGATCCCGTTTCGAACATGGCCGGTCGAACACAAGGCCGTTTCCTCCGTTCTGTGGTACGCCAGGCCTCGTTTCCATCGCCTGTTCCGTCCAAGCCCTCCCGATGAACACGATGATGCATTCTGTTCTGACGAAGCCGGTTGGCTCCCCATGAACATGACGATGACGCTGTTTCTCCGTTCCGACCCAGCCATGTACACGAGCCCTGGCCGTACGTATGCGCGAGTTGGCGTTCGAGACCCCGCCCATATGTAAACATACGTGGCCGTATTTTCTTTCTTGGACACTGGCCACTGTACGTATGTGTACATGCTACGTGAGCGCCTCTATTACGACACGTACGCGCCTCTACTACGACACATGCGCGCCTCTACTACAACACGTGCGTGCCTCTACATCGACCAGTATATATGTATGTACACGTTCGCGACCAGAATGACAACGCTACGTACGCTTCGACCAGGTGGGTCCCGACTGTCAGGCACTTCCTTGCGTGCGAATATGTAGCTAGTGGGTTCCATCAGTCAGGGGGCGAATCGTTTTTTTTGCCCGGATGCACTTCCTTGCATACGAAGATGTAGCTGGTGGGTCCCAGTAGTCAGGGGGGCGAATCGTTTTTTTTGCCCGGACGCACTTCCTTGGGTGCGAAGGTGTAGCAGGTGGGTCCCAGCAGTCAGGGGGAAATGTTTTTTCGCAAAATACGGTGGCCCGTCCGGTGGGTCCCTGCTGTCAGGTGGATGAATCGTTACTTTCCGCGTAATAAGGAGGCACTTCCTTGCTGCGGCCGTGGACCCAGCTGTCAGCCTCTCCACGTACAGTCCATGTCCAATGGAAGTCGTTCCTTGACCACATTGACCACGCTCCGCTGAGAGCACCAGGGCAGTGGATGACGGAGAGGCTAGGAAGGGGACGACGTGGAGCCGGGGAAGACATGGCAGTGGATGCCCACGCGTAGAGGAGTTTGAGGGTTCACTCGTTCGGCTGCGGTGTGAGGCTGCCGTCGCCACAGAATAACAATGGGTGTGGGTGAGTAGAGGGATGGCCTGGCCAGCGGTGGGAGTAGTAGGGGGCGGTGAGGCCTCCGTGGCATCACAGCCGGCCACGGGCGGTAGGAGCATGCGGCACGACCGGCGCTGCTTTGGGCGGTGATACGTCTCCAACGTATCTATAATTTTTGATTGCTCCATGCTACTTTATCTACTGTTTTGGACTATATTGGGCTTTATTTTCCACTTTTATATTACTTTTGGGACTAACCTATTAACCGAAGGCCCAGCCCAGAATTGCTGTTTTTTTGCCTATTTCAGTGTTTCGAAGAAATGGAATATCAAACGGAGTCCAAACGGAATGAAACCTTCGGGAACGTGATTTTCCAACCGAACGTGATCCAGGAGACTTGGACCCTACTCCAAGCAGTGCCAGAGGCGGTCACGAGGGTGGAGGGCTCGCCCCCCTAGGCGTGCCCCCTACCTCATTGGCCCCCTGACGCTCCACCGACGTACTCCTTCCTCCTATATATACCTATGTATTCCCGAACGATCAGAACAGGAGCCAAAAACCTAATTCCACTGCCGCAACCTTTTGTATCCACGAGATCCCATCTTGGAGCCTGTTCCGGAGCTCCGTCGGAGGGGTATCCACCACAGAGGGCTTCTACATCATCACCATAGCCCCTCCAATGAAGTGTGAGTAGTTTACTTCAGACCTTCGGGTCCATAGCTAGTAGCTAGATGGCTTCTTCTCTCTTTTTGGATCCCAATACAATGTTCTCTCCCTCTCTCGTGGAGATATATTCGATGTAATCTTCTTTTTGCGGTGTGTTTGTTGAGACCGATAAATTGTGGGTTTATGATCCAGTATTATCTATGGAAAATTTTTGATTCTTCTCTGAATTCTTTTATGTATGATTGAGTTATCTTTGCAAGTCTCTTCGAATTATCCTTTTTGGTTTGGCCAACTAGATTGGTAGTTCTTGCAATGGGATAAGTGCTTAGCTTTGGGTTCAATCTTGCGGTGTCCTTACCCAGTGACAGAAAGGGTTGCCAGGCACGTATTGTATTGTTGCCATTGAGGATAACAAGATGTGGTTTTTATCATATTGCATGAATTTATCCCTCTACATCATGTCATCTTGCTTAAGGCGTTACTCTGTTTTTAACTTAATACTCTAAATGCATGCTGGATAGCGGTCGATGAGTGGAGTAATAGTAGTAGATGCAGAATCGTTTCGATCTACTTGTTTTGGACGTGATGCCTATATACATGATCATTGCCTAGATATACTCATAACTATGTTCAATTTTGTCAATTGCTCAACAGTAATATTTTTCACCCACCGTAGAATACTTATGCTCTTGAGAGAAGCCACTAGTGAAACCTATGGCCCCTGGGTCTATTCTCATCATATCAATCTCTATCACTTTATACTTGCTTTGCTTTTACTTTGCCTTTTACCTTTTACTTTGCATCTATCTATCAAAAATACCAAAAATATTATCTATCAGATCTCACTATCGTAAGTGACCGTGAAGGGATTGACAACCCCTAATCACGTTGGTTGCGAGTTGCTATCATTTTGTGTAGGTACGAGGGACTTGTGCGTGGTCTCCTACTGGATTGATACCTTGGTTTTCAAAAACTATGGGAAATACTTACGCTACTTTGTTGCATCATCCTCTCCTCTTCGGGGAAATCCAACGCAGTGCTCAAGAGGTAGCAAGAAGAATTTCTGGCGCCGTTGCCTGGGAGGCTCACGCAAGCAAGTCAACCATACCAAGTACCCATCGCAATCCCTATCTCCCGCATCACATTATTTGCCATTTGCCTCTCATTTTCCTCTCCCCCACTTCACCCTTGCCATTTTATTTGCCCTCTCTTTCCCAATCTCCTCCTCTCTTTTCCGTTTGCCTTTTTCCTGTTGCCTTTCTGTTTGCTTGTGTGTTGGATTACTTGTTGCCATGGCGCAAGATAATACCAAATTGTGTGATTTCTTGAATACCAATAACAATGATTTCCTTAGTACTCCGATTGCTCCTCTTAATAATGATGAGTCTTGTGAAATCAATACCTCTTTGCTGAATCTTGTTATGAAAGATCAATTCTCCGGCCTTCCTAGTGAAGATGCCGCTACTAATCTAAACAATTTTGTTGATTTATGTGATATGCAAAAGAAGAAAGATACGGATAACAATATTGTCAAATTGAAGTTATTTCTGTTTTCACTTAGAGATCGTGCTAAAGTTTGGTTTTCATCTTTGCCTAAAAATAGTATTGATTCTTGGGACAAGTGCAAAGATGCTTTTATCTCTAAGTATTTTCCTCCCGCTAAGATTATCACTCTTAGGAATGACATCATGAATTTTAAACAACTCGATCATGAGCATGTTGCCCAATCTTGGGAAAGAATGAAATTAATGCTTCGCAATTGCCCTACTCATGGTTTGAATTTATGGATGATTATACAAAAATTTTATGCCGGATTGAATTTTGCTTCTAGAAATCTTTTAGATTCGACCACGGGAGGCACTTTTATGGAAATTACGTTAGGAGATGCTACCAAATTGCTTGGTAATATTATGGCTAATTATTCTCAATGGCACACTGAAAGATCTTCTAGTAAAAAAGTGCATGCTATAAAAGAAATCAATGTTTTGAGTGAAAAGATGGATGAACTTATGAAGATATTTGCTCCTAAAAATACTCCTCTTGATCCCAACGATATGCCTTTATCTACTTTGCTTGAGAATAATAATGAATCTATGGATGTGAAGTTTGTTGGTAGGAATAGTTTTGGAAACAACGCTTATAGAGGGAATTTTAATCCTAGGCCTTATCCTAGTAATCCTTCTAATAATTATGGAAATTCCTACAACAACTATTATGGAAATTTTAATAAGATGCCCTCTGAATTTGAGAGTAGTGTTAAAGAGTTTATGAATTCACAAAAGAATTTTAATGCTTTGCTTGAAGAGAAATTGCTTAAAGTTGATGATTTGGCTAGGAACGTTGATAGAATTTCTCTTGAAATTGATTCTTTAAAGCTTCTATCTATTCCTCCTAAACATGATATCAATGAGTCTCTCAAAGCCATGAGAATTTCCATTGATAAGTGCAAGGAAAGAACCGCTAGGATGCATGCTTCCAAAGATGCCTTTATTAAAGCGTGTTCTTCCAATTCCTATGAAAATCAAGATGAAGATCTAAAAGTTATTGATGTGTCCCCCATAAAATCTTTGTTTTGCAATATGAATCTTGATGAATCGGAATATGATCTTCCTTTACCTAGAAGGCGTTTTAAGAATTCGGAGTTTCTAGATCTTGATGATGAATTTGATGATAGTGGGATTGAAATAAATAAAACCCGTGATGTTGCTAAACCCACTATTTTGGGTCTCATGGAATTTAATTATCAAAATTGCTCTTTGATTGGTTGTATTTCCTTGTTGCAATCCGTGCTAGATTCTCCTCATGCTTATAGTCAAAATAAGGCCTTTACCGAACACGTTGTTGATGCTTTGATGCAATCTTATGAAGAAAAACTTGACTTAAAAGTTTCTATGCCTAGAAAACTCTATGAGAAGTGGGAACCTACTATCAAAATTGAAATTAAAGATTTTGAGTTTCATGCTTTGTGTGATTTGGGTGCTAGTGTCTGTACTATTCCCAAAACTTTATGTGATTTGCTAGATTTACGTGATTTTGATGATTGCTCTCTAAACTTGCATGTTGCGCATTCCACTATTAAAAAGCCTATGGGAAGAATTAATGATGTTCTTATTTTTGCAAATAGGAATTATGTGCCCGTAGATTTTATCGTTCTTGATATAGATTGCAATCCTTCATGTCCTATTATTCTTGGTAGACCTTTCCTTAGAACGATTGGTGCAATTATTGATATGAAGGAAGGGAATATTTGATTCCAATTTCCCTTAAAGAAGGGCATGGAACACTTCCCTAGAAATAAAATAAAATTACCATATGAATCTATCATGAGAGCCACTTATGGATTGCCTACCAAAGATGGCAATACCTAGATCTATCCTTGCTTTTATGCCTAGCTAGGGGCGTTAAACGATAGCGCTTGTTGGGAGGCAACCCAATTTTATTCGGTGTTTTTTGTTTTTACTTCTGTTTAGGAATAAATAATCCATCTAGCCTCTGTTTGGATGTGGTTTTATCTTTTAATTAGTGTTTGTGCCAAGTAGAACCTATAGGATAATCTACGATGATAGTTGATTTGATTCTGCTGAAAAACAGAAACTTTGCACACACGAATATAGTTATGTTAAATCACAGGAACGTGCTTTTGCGTTGATTCTTTTTCTGCTGTTCAATAAACAAATTGTCCAGGACTTCCTATTTTGGTATAATTTTTAGAGTTCCAGAAGTTTGCGCTAGTTACAGATTGCTACAGACTATTCTGTTTTTGACAGATTCTGTTTTTCGTGTGTTGTTTGCTTATTTTGATGAATCTATGGCTAGTAAAATAGTTTATAATCCATAGAGAAGTTGGAATACAGTAGGTTTAACACACATATAAATAAAGAATGAGTTCATTGCAGTACCTTGAAGTAGTCTTTTGTTTTCTTTCTCTAACGGAGCTCACGAGATTTCTGTTGAGTTTTGTGTTGTGAAGTTTACAAGTTTTGGGTGAATTCTTTTGATGGATTATGGAACAAGGAGTGGCAAGAGACTAAGCTTGGGGATGCCCATGGCACCCCCAAGATAATCCAAGGACACCAAAAAGTCGAAGCTTGGGGATGCCCCGGAAGGCATCCCCTCTTTCGTCCACTTCCATCGGTAATTTACTTGGAGCTATATTTTTATTCACCACATGATATGTGTTTTGCTTGGAGCGTCTTGTATTATTTGCATCTTTGCTTGTTAGTTTCACAACCATCCTTGCTGTACACATCTTTTGAGAGAGCCATACATGATTTGGAATTTGTTAGAATACTCTATGTGCTTCACTTATATCTATTGAGCTTGATAGTTTTGCGCATAGTGCTTCACTTATACCTTTTGGGCATGATAATTTTTGCTCTAGTGCTTCACTTATATCTTTTAGATAATGGTGGTGGATTTGTTTTAAACAAACTATTGATCTCTCATGCTTCACTTAGATTATTTCGAGAATCGTTAATAGCATGGTAATTTGCTTAATGTTAATATACTTAGTGTTCAAGATATGTGGAACTTTCTTTTGAGTGAATTGAATACTAAGATAAGTTTGATGCTTGATAATTGTTTTGAGATATGGAGGTGATAATATCAAAGTCGTGCTAGTTGATAATTGTGAATTTGAGAAATACTTGTATTGAAGTTTGCAAGTCCCGTAGCATGCACGTATGGTTAAAGTTGTGTAACAAATTTGAAACATGAAGTGTAACTGGCTTGTGCATCCTTATGAGTGGTGGTCGGAGACGAGCGATGGTCTTTTCCTACCAATCTATCCCCCTAGGAGCATGTGCGTAGTACTTGATTTTTGATGGCTTCTAAATTTTTGCAATAAGTATATGAGTTCTTTTGACTAATGTTGAGTCCATGGATTATACGCACTCTCACCTTTCCGCCTTTGCTAGCCTCTACGGTACCGTGCATTGCCCTTTCTCACCTTGAGAGTTGGTGCAAACTTCGCCGGTGCATCCAAACCCCGTGATACGATACGCTCTATCACACATAAACCTCCTTATATCTTCCTCAAAACAGCCACCATACCTACCTATCGTGGCATTTCCATAGCCATTCCGAGATATATTGCCATGCAACTTCCATCATCATTATTATGACATACATTACTTTTGTCATATTGCCATTGCATGATCATGTAGTTGACATCGTATTTGTGGGAAAGCCACCATGCATTATTTTCCATACATGTCACTCTTGATTCATTGGACCATCCCGGTACACCGCCGGAAGCATTCATATAGAGTCATACTTTGTTCTAAGTATCGAGTTGTAATTGTTGAGTTCTAAGAAAAATAAAAGTGTGATGATCATCATTATTAGAGCATTGTCCCAAGTGAGGAAAGGATGATGGAGACTATGATTCCCCCATAAGTCGGGATGAGACTCCGGACGAAAAATAATAATAAATAAAAAAAGACAAGGCCAAAAAAAGGAAGGCCCAAAAAAATGAGAGAAAAAGAGAGAAGGGACAATGCTACTATCCTTTTACCACACTTATGCTTCAAAGTAGCACCTTGTCCTTCATGTAGTGAGTCTCATATATTGTGCTTCAAAGTAGCACCAAGATCTTCATGATAGTGAGTCTCATAAGTTGTCTTTTTATACTAGTGGGAATTTTTCATTATAGAACTTGGCTTGTATATTCCAATGATGGGCTTCCTCAAAATGCCCTAGGTCTTCGTGAGCAAGCGAGTTGGATGCACACCCACTAGTTTTCTTTTGTTGAGCATTCATAGATCTAAGTGCATCCGTTGCATGGCAATCCCTACTCCTCATGTTGACATCAATTGATGGGCATCTCCATAGCCCGTTGATTAGCCTCGTCAATGTGAGACTTTCTCCTTTTTTGTCTTCTCCACACAATGCCCATCATCATATTCTATTCCACCCATGGTGCTATATCCATGGCTCGCGCTCATGTATTGCGTGAAGGTTGAAAAAGTTTGAGATTATTTGAGTATGAAACAATTGCTTGGCTTGTCATCGGGGGTATAGAAGTTGGGAACATGTTTGTGTGACGAAAATGAAGCATAGCCTAACTATATGATTTTGTAGGGATGAACTTTCTTTTGCCATGTTATTTTGAGAAGACATGATTGCTTTGATTAGTATGCTTGAAGTATTATTATTTTTGTGTCAATATGAACTTTTGTCTTGAATCTTTCGGATCTGAATATTCACATCACAAGTAAGAAGAATTATATTGAAATTATGCCAAAGTATCACTTCGCATCAAAAATTCTTTTTTATCATTTACCTACTCGAGGACGATTAGGAATTAAGCTTGGGGATGCCTGATAAGTCTCCAACGTAATAATATTTGATTGCTCCATGCTACTTTATCTACTGTTTTGGACTATATTGGGCTTTATTTCCCACTTTTATATTAATTTTGGGACTAACCTATTAACCGGAGGCCCAGCCCAGAATTGATGTTTTTTGCCTATTTCAGTGTTTCGAAGAAACGGAATATCAAACGGAGTCCAAACGTAATGAAACCTTCAGGAACGTGATTTTCCAACCGAACGTGATCTAGGAGACTTGGACCCTACTCCAAGCAGTGCTAGAGGCGGTCACGAGGGTGGAGGGCGCCCCCCCGGGCACGCCCCCCTACCTCGTGGGCCCCCTGGCGCTCCACCGACGTACTCCTTCCTCCTATATATACCTATGTATCCCCGAACGATCAGAATAGGAGCCAAAAACCTAATTCCACCACCGCAACCTTTTGTATCCACGAGATCCCATCTTGGGGCCTGTTCCGGAGCTCCGCCGGAGGGGGCATCCACCATGGAGGGCTTCTACATCATCACCATAGCCCCTCCGATGAAGTGTGAGTAGTTTACTTCAGACCTTTGGGTCCATAGCTAGTAGCTAGATGGCTTCTTCTCTCTTTTTGGATCTCAATACAATGTTTCCCCCTCTCTCGTGGAGATCTATTCGATGTAATCTTCTTTTTGCGGTGTGTTTGTTGAGACAGATGAATTGTGGGTTTATGATCCAGTATTATCAATGTAAAATATTTGATTCTTCCCTGAATTCTTTTATGTATGATTGAGTTATCTTTGCAAGTCTCTTTGAATTATCCTTTTTGGTTTGGCCAACTAGATTGGTAGTTCTTGCAATGGGAGAAGTGCTTAGCTTTGGGTTCAATCTTGCGGTGTACTTACCCAGTGACAGAAAGTGTTGCAAGGCACGTATTGTATTGTTGCCATCGAGGATAACAAGATGGGGTTTTTATCATATTGCATGAATTTATCCCTCTACATCATGTCATCTTGCTTAAGGCGTTACTCTTTTTTTAACTTAATACTCTAGATGCATGCTAGATAGCGGTCGATGAGTGGAGTAATAGTAGTAGATGCAGAATTGTTTCAATCTACTTGTTTTGGACGTGATGCCTACATACATGATCATTGACTAGATATACTCATAACTATGCTCAATCCTGTCAATTGCTCAACAGTAATTTGTTCACCCACCATAGAATACTTATGCTCTAGAGAGAAGCCACTAGTGAAACCTATGGCCCTGGGGTCTATTCTCATCATATCAATCTCTATCACTTTATTTACTTGCTTTGCTTTTACTTTGCCTTTTACCTTTTACTTTGCATCTATGTATCAAAAATACCAAAAATATTATCTATCAGATCTCACTATCATAAGTGCCCGTGAAGGGATTGACAACCCCTAATCGCATTGGTTGCAAGTTGCTATCATTTTGTGTAGGTACGAGGGACTTGTGCGTGGTCTCCTACTGGATTGATACCTTGGTTCTCAAAAACTGAGGGAAATACTTACACTACTTTACTGCATCATCCTCTCCTCTTCGGGGAAATCCAACGCAGTGCTCAAGAGGTAGCAGGCGGCTGGAGCAAGAAGACCAGAGGTTGAAGAAGCACTACGGCCATTGGATGGACATCCTACGGTCACTGGAGCTAGAATCGTTCATATATTGACTAAAGTTGACAAAGGCCTCCGTCCCAGTAAACTTAGTAGGCCCACAAGTCAGCCTCCCACCAAGATGGGTCCCAGCTAGCAGGGGGTATTCATTTTTTGTGCGTAATAAAGAGGCACTTCCGGTGGGTTCGACTTGACAGCGGGGTAACGTTTTTTTCGCGAAATAGGGTGGCCTGTCTGGTGGGTCCCAGCAGTCAAGGGGAAACATTTTTTTTGCGAAATGCTGGTGGCCCGTCCGGTGGGTCCATGCTGTCAGGTGGAGGAATAATTATTTTTTGCGTAATAAGGAGGCACTTCCTTGCGGCTGCCATGGACCCAGTTGTCAGCCTCTCCACGTACAGTACTCTTCTGATGGAAGTCGGTCGTTGACCACATTGACCACGCCGCGCTGAGAGCACCACAGTGGTGGACGACGATGAGGCCTAGGAAGGGGACGACGCGGAGCCGGGGAAGACACAACAGTGGAAGCCCGCGCGGAGAGGAGTACGAGGGTTCACCGGTTCGGCTGCGGTGTGAGGATGCCGTCGCCGCAGAATAATAGGGTGTGTGGGTGAGTAGAGGGATGCCTTGGCCAGTGGTGGGAGTAGTAGGGGGCGCTGAGGCCTGCGCGGCAGCACAGCCGGCCACGGGAGGTGGGACCAGGCGGTCCCGCCGGCGCTGCTTTGGCAGCTGGAGCAAGAAGATCAGAGATTGAAGAAACACGACGGCCTTGGATTGACATCCAACGGTTATGTCTTCTAGAATCGGTTGTTGACGTATATAATAACTAAAAAAATCTTGCATACGCGTCAACTAAACAGGCCCACAAGTCAGACCACTCCCTCTTTTTTTTAATAATTTATATATAGCTCATGGCAACTTCTTCTGCAATTTATTGAAGTCGTTTTTTTGGTTGGCCAGGGCCAATTTCTTATATTTCTGTGGGTTCCAAACTATTTTTAATACCAAAATGTCGAGCCAGATTTAAAGTACTTTGAAGATAGATTTAAATTAGGTTAATGCCTCGTGAAATAGGAATCTGAAAATGTGAAAAAATTCAGAAATTATAAAGTAATTACCAATTTGTCATCTGTTTTTATATTTACAACCCATTTCATATTACTTTCAAGATTTGTAGGCGTCTTGAAAGAGTTGCAGCCCATCAGGGTGTAGAAAAATAAGTTGGCCTAGATTGGGTATTCTTCAGAAAAAATAAACTGGGCTCATTTTCACAAAGAAAAAATAGCTGGGCTGGTCACATGGTGAACATAAAATATAAGCCTGGGCTAGACGGGCCACAGCCTAGTTCAAACCCTGCTCCGTCTCAACAATAACAAAAAAATACTGCTCAAGAAGCTACGTCCCATGTGTCAGCCGATCTTGTGTTGTTCTCTTGTCTATTGACTATATACGCTCACAATGTCATGGGTCCCAGATGTCAGGAACACTCTAGGAGGAAGCATTTTATTTTTCCATACGCTGATGTGGTGGGCCCCTACTATCATCCTCTCCACGTACTTCTGCCAATTCCTGTTGTTTGTTGACCATGTTGACAATGCGACAGGGCGGCGCCATGGCGAGTGCACCAAAGCGCGCGGAGGACGTCGGCTTTAATGATTTAGGAGACGGTGGGGCGGTGATGCGTGCGCTGAGGCGCAGCCAGCCGTGGGAGGCGAAAGCTGGCGGCCCCACCGGCGCTAGTTTGGTTTTGGCGGCTGGGGGAAGACAGGAATAAAGAAACACGACAGACTGTAAAAGCAGCAGGAGTACTTAACAACCTTAACTGAAACCAGCAGGAGCACTTAACAACCAAAGCTGAAAGCAGTATGAGTACTTATACAGGTTCAACCATACAAAGCACGCCTCTAACAGTGCTACTTTCCTTACAGTTAACCACGGGTGAGGCCGCCAAACCCCAGGACAAGGCCCAGGCGCCACCCCGCGCATCCACAACCTTCTGAAAGCGGCCTCATCTCGCTATGTGGTCAATAAACAGGATATTCGCTTTAGAGCCATGGAAAAGCATGAACATAATCTTCTGTCCTATTCTCCAAGATGGACGGGCCTTCATTATTTGAGACCACCCATGAATAAGTATCTTTTCACCTCCAAGGGGAAATGAGTAGGTCGACATAAACATCATGTTGTCACCAAGCGCAAGTCTGACTCGACCATGGTCCGGCATCTGTATAGGAACAATAGAACTGGGCAGATTCTGTTTCAAGAAGATCACAGTTGTAAAACTGTGTATAAGCAATAGTTTATGAACAACATATATAACAGAAACAGCTCGTACCATAAGTTTCTCGACACAGTTGGACCTGTTCAACGAGTGCAGCAGTGGCACACATATCCCACGTGGCCTTCCACCATTGAAACGCCCCACAAGGAACTCAAGACGATCAATAAAGTGTAGGAACTTGTGGATGTCGATCCAGTCAACTTCAGTGGCATCAGTAACAACCGAGTTATTACAGAGTAACAAACGAGCAGACTGCTTAACTCTTAAGAAACCTACACGAGCCACCAATTATAAGAAAATATTAGTTAGAAGTAGCATCTTCGTGAGAGATTTGTTGCTACTTCTAAAGTTAAATTGTGATTAGTTAGACAGAATAGGTGGATTAAGAAGTAATCGAGGCAACAAGCAAGAACCAAATACAAAACTAACATGGATGAACAGTTGGAACGACGTTGGGGTGGAAGATTGCAGTGAAGATGAGACCAAGTTCTGCTATTTCCATCAACATTCGTGCGCCAACTTTTAGTCTGTAACACTTGAGAAAGTTTATCCAAGTTCGGCCATAAAAAAAGCAGCGATCTTGGTTCAAGAACCCAACTCGGAACTTATATCCATGGCTTGTCTTCATTGTGACCATTAAACTAGTGTATTTAGTTATGGCAAGGCCGAGCATATTGAGTACATGTGTTCTGGCAGAGCAAATAATACACTGCAGGAAAATTAATATGAGAACACAGTATGTTCAAAAAAAACCCACCCTCCCGGATAGAAAAGAGGATTCTAGGAACATACTGTGCGTGTTTCAAAAGCCTGTGTTAGGATGAGAAGGAACAAGCGTGGCATCTCGCCGAGGGCGTAGAAACCTGTAGGGTACTCACATTTTGGGCACTGCAAATGAAACACACTAGATTCAGTAGGAAGAAAAATGCATCAACGGTGGGGGCTGCCATCCTAGGATTACCTGCGACCAAGGGACTTGGATTTATCGGGGAAGGATGAACAATTCGTACCTAGTTCTCCATGAGAAAACCCTATGCAATCGCCGAGAGGGGGTTTTCTCTGAACAAGCAGACGAGGGAGAAGGGGATTCAGGCCCCGTGAAATATTGCCGCTTCGTCCATCTAGCTTACTGCTAAAGCTGGAAGGGGGGTTATGATTTGATGGCTCATTGGGCATTACCGCGGCGCTACAACCGGGGTGTGTCTACCGTGAAGTTGTGCACTCTAATTTGTGTATATGGCACGTGGACTGCGTTGCCGGTTGCCCCACATATCAGCGAAAGGAAGTAGAAAGACAGGAGTAACTAGTTACACATAAATATATATTTTGACAGAGAGATACTCCCTCTGTAAAGAAATATACAAATCTTTTATATCACAGACAGGCTCACCTTGCCAAGAAATATACTCCCTCTGCAATGCACGGGCATTATGGGGGTTCAGCTTTTCTTATGGGGGTTCAGTAGAGAATATAATACTCAGACATGCTCACAGTTCTGGACTCTAGGCCGTAGGCCTACCCTGCATGTTTGGGGGCCCATGTGCTCTACCTTAGCTCTTTTCATATTGCAAGCGATCAGTACGGCAATGGTTTTAGATGCTGTCGCAAGGCGAATACACAAAACTGAATAAAGCACGGCAGCTGTTGGAATGAAATCAAACGACAGTTCCTAACCAGCAAACAGAGTTGCAATTCTACCAACGATATACCATGTGATAAATAATACTGTCGTACTACTTATACACACAGGACACTTGTTTCACCATGCGAGATTATTACATCAAAAACTCTCGGAGGATAGATCAGTTCGGCAGTTGCGTGCTGCTACTGAAGAATTTCAAAGTTGATTTGGACCAGCTCTCCTTGCCGAGAAAGTTCGATTTTGACATCGTCCCCTACCGCAAGATATGATTTAGATTTGAACCTTGACCATCCTTTAGCATAAATCATCATGTGACCATCCTTTGTACTTACAGTATATTGAGCAGGTTCACTCACACCAAGGCTGCGCATGGTAAGAGAAACTTGCCCGCGGTCGCCTGGATTGTTGAACGACTCCCTCGTTGCTCTAGGAATTCTCTGTTTGCAAACAAGAAGACATACCCAAACAGTTAGATCAACACAGTGAATCATGTGAAACAACATGGAAAGAAAAAAGAACGAAGCACTTGGGCGGCCAATGCTTACCAAGAAGGTGGACATGTCGGTTTTTGTAAGGACTTTGGTATATGAAGTGCGAACTGCAGCCTAGTCTGTTGCCGGTGCAACTGCATGGGCTGGAGCAGATGCAAGTGCAAGTGTTGGTGTAGGTGTCGAAGCCGCTACTGCTGCCGGAGATGGTGCTCCTTATAGAGCTGGTGCCGGTGTCGGTGCCCGATCCTCTGGTAGATCAGACTGATCTGCTGACGCGGTCGGTGCCCAATCCTCAGCTGGATCAGACTGAGCTGCTGCCGCTGTCAGTGCTAGACCAACTGTCGGTGCTTGATCCATTGCGGAAGGTGGTACCGATGTGCGAGACAGCGGCGATCGTGTCTGGTCTGCTATGATCAGCTTTCTAACTTGACTAGGATCCGTGACCGTGATCCAGTTTTTTTCTTCATTTCTTTTAGACGCGAGAAGGACTAATTGTGGCATTTTTGTTAAACCAAACTGCAGTTCATCATAGGGATTTAGCTTGTACTCAGACAACAGACTTATCCAACTTTTTCTAGTAATATAAGTGATGGACAGTGCCTTCATTAATGACAGGACATAAGAAGTGAAACATGCAAAAATAGCCATCGTAGAGCAAACCAAACGGTTTATTCTGTGATGAATGTCACATGGCGAAACCTGCATCGTAAAATTGCAGGAAAAGAAAGAAAACATGACATTAAATCAATAAGATTTAGACAGTAAATCAATAAGATTTACATGATGTGACACAAGTGAATCCTTACCAGGAAATCACTATGTTGAAGTACTAAACAGAAGATTGATCGTCCAACTACAGGTGGCATGCAGGGGCCCTGCCTACTCCCACAAGCAGGACAGTCCAAAGGTCATGACAAATCATATGGACCGAACATCCATGGGACTGGAAATCCTGGTGGGGGCGATAAACCCTGCAATGCATACAGATATTGGAGTGTAACCATAATTGATAAACTGTCCTCACAAAAAATATGATCTGGATACTTCAAAATATACAGACTAAATTGAGTGGACAGACATTAACATAGGCCATTCTCAGGACTGACCACACACCAAAAACGGCAGTACTAATAAACAATACAGGGTTCACAAACACAAATCAAGTACTGAACAATAGTACTTACTACAGACAAGCAAAGTTGCACTAACTAAACTCTGCAGACTATTTCTTGCCACCGACCTACGGGATGACCCCCGCATAACTGACTAGGCCATGGACTTCGTGAGAGATGTCTACATGCACCATCACCATCTTGTCAACCTTGGAGAAACTAACAGAGTGGTCTTTCCACTCATAAACATGATGATGAAGACAGACCGCATCAGATTTGTTGGGAAGCTTTACAAGAACCACACCCTTCGTAATCGAAGGCACAGCCAGGAAATTGTTGTGGTCAAGTACAACCTCGAGAACACGCCTGACAACAAAGCTACAGGAAAACACTAGTTCAGGACACATAGCGACAAGGACACAGCAGCTGGATAATTCAGCAGTAGAACTCATCATCAGGTCTTCCAGTTCACACGGCATGACTTTGAGAACTTCATCTCCACTGCGGACCTGGTTCTAATTCAAACAGAAACCATATTTTATTACTACCTCCGTTCTGAATTATAAGATGATTTTCGATATTATACTCCATATATGACTACATATACGCATAGAAATGAGTGAACAAAGATACTAGAACATGTCTTCAAAGGCATGAGAGCAAATGGATTACTTGCAATATCCATAACACAAGTTACTGAGGCAAATATACCCTCTTCAAAGGTAGCATTGATGTTCATAAAGTAGTCCCTCCGTCCCAAAATTCTTGTCTTAGATTTGTCTAGATACGGATGTATCAAGTCATATTTTAGTATTAGATACATCTGTATCTGGACAAATCTAATACAAGAAATTTGGGACAGAGGGAGTAGTGGAAAGTAATCTATAAGAGATCAGTGTTAACCTCTCGCATGTTTTGGTCAAAAGAGGAATTTAGAACTATCATTCGGCACACTAAAATCACATGCAAGATCACCCAGAAAGTTGTACTACCAGTACTACTACTGCGTGTTAGATGAAAAAACACGATCAAGATCGAGAAAAAGATCGTCAACAAGAGACATTACCTAGACTTGCTTAATGAGGGATCCCGGAGAGGGGGGCTTGGACATGGCGATGGCTTTGAGCTTGTCTGCGGTAGTCTCGGCGGGGTGCTTGCGCTTCTTCGTACCATGAGCCTCGACGGTTTTGGCCAGAGCCATAGACATCACGTCGGCCGGTGCTCCAGCGTCCATCCAAGAGAGGAAGCTGAGAGAGAAGAGTGAAAGGAGGAACGAGATGAGGGAGAAGCGAAGCGAGTGGGGGTTTTCTTCAAGAGAGGAAGCTGAGAGAGAAGAGTGAAATGATGGTTGCTTCATCCGTCCAACTTACTTCTGGAAAGGAGGGGGTTTTGTGATTTGACGGCTCATTGGGAATTACTGCGGCGCTTCGATCGGCGTAGTCTACCGTCACTCTACTACGGAGTAATTTAGTGCATCGCTGGTGGACCCAGGTGCTGGATGTCCCACACGTCAGCGAAAGTGAGTAATTTAGTGCATGGTTGGAGGAGGATCCGCACGGTAGAGCATGTCCACTATTTTTCTGAAGAAAAAAATGATTACAGCAAGCGTTTCCACTCTTACGACGGAGGAGTGCGAAACACGGCGGCCACTTGAACATACACAGTGCTCCTACTACTAGGCATGTGCAGTGGTTCATACGTCAGTACTACACAATCTTGTTGCTAGTGTAGTAATATATGACGATAACAAATGATGTTGTGCGCATGTCAACTACTCCTATATGTAACATAGTACCGCTTTTTCGACTGTCCAGTCTAGAATGAATGGTGAGATCAATGTTAACAGAAGTAGGTCTACAGCGCACGGAGAATACGGTGCTACAGTACTCCATGAAACATGAACCATATGAAGCATGAATAGTGTTAGGCAGGGTGTATGAAGGGTGCACGGGATGGGAGCAAAAGTTCCCCTCTCGACCCACTTTTGGGTGTTTGGCAGAGTGCATGAAGGGTGCATGAGTCCACACTAGTAGGTTAACAAAAATACACGAAGAGGAAACAACTATATTGAGATGAGAATGCAACCAAACACACCCACACGCTTTGTGCTATAGTGACTGATCTGCACCGTCTGAGTTTGATCCAACGGTCATGTTGCGCCAAGAAATGGACATGCCCATGCAGAGGGCGCCTTAAACACCACCGAAGTCCCTCTGCTTCTCAAGGCGCACGACATTGGTGATGCAGGGTGCAACCACCCGCAGAGCCCGCTCCCGGTCAACGGGAGCCAGCTTGTCAAAGACGGCGTCAAATGGCACGAATGGATTCCGGTGACGGAGCCCTGAAAGGATTCGCCCAGAAACGGCGGCAGCCCGCAACCCCTCCTTGTCCAGCTCAGCCCCCACCATCGCATGGAGACGGCTCAGCTCCTCGGAGATATAGGTGAAGAAGGAGACCAGGTCAGGAAGCCGCAGCTCATTGAAGTCAACCGGTGGTCGAACGGGTTTAGCCCGACGGCCGGCATCGTCGCGCTGGCACGATGGTAGGAATTGGTGTCTACTACACAACCTTCTTCTTGTAGACGTTGTTGGGCCTGCAAGTGCACAGGTTTGTAGGACAGTAGCAAATTTCCCTCAAGTGGATGACCTAAGGTTTATCAATCCGTAGGAGGCGTAGGATGAAGATAGTCTCTCTCAAACAACCCTGCAACCAAATAACAAAGAGTCTCTTGTGTACCCAACACACCCAATACAATGGTAAATTGTATAGGTGCACTAGTTCGGTGAAGAGATGGTGATACAAGTGCAATATGGATGGTAGATAAATGTTTTTGTAATCTGAAATAATAAAAACAGCAAGGTAACTAAAAATAAAAGTGAGCATAAACGGTATTGCAATGATAGGAAACAAGGCCTAGGGTTCATACTTTCACTAGTGCAAGTTCTGTCAACAATAATAACATAGATAGATAATATGACAAGCCCTCAACACGCAACAAAGAGTCACTCCAAAGCTACTAATAGCGGAGAACAAACATAGAGATTATGGTAGGGTACGAAACCACCTCAAAGTTATTCTTTCGGATCAATCTATAAAAGAGTTCGTACTAGAACAACACCTTAAGACACAAATCAACCAAAACCCTAATGTCACCTAGATACTCCATTGTCACCTCAAGTATCCGTGGGCATGATTATACGATATGCATCACACAATCTCAGATTCATTCAAGCAACATAAAAGTACTTCAAAGAGTGTCCCAAAGTTTCTATCGGAGAGTCAAGAACGTGTGCCAACCCCTATGCATAGGTTACCAATGTCACAAAACCCGCAAGTTGATCACCAAAACATACATCAAGTGGCACACGATATCCCATTGTCACCACAAATAATCACGGCAAGACATACATCAAGTGTTCTCATAAAGACTCAATCCAATAAGATAACTTCAAAGGGGAAACTCAACTCATCACAAGAGAGTAGAGGGGGAGAAACATCATAAGATCCAACTACAATAGCAAAGCTCGGGATACATCAAGATCGTGCCATAGAGGAACACGAGAGAGAGAGAGAGAGAGATCCAACACATAGCTACTGGTACATACCCTCAGCCCCGAGGGTGAACTACTCCCTCCTCGTCATGGATAGCGCCGGGATGATGAAGATGGCCACCGGTGATGGGTTCCCCCTCCGGCAGGGTGCCGGAATGGGCTCCCGAGAGGTTTTTCGTGGATATAGAGGCTTGCGGCGGCGGAACTCCTGATCTATCTTCTGTTCTAGAAGTTTTAGGGTATATTGGTATATATAGGAGGAAGAAATACATCAGGGGAGCCACGAGGGCCCCACGAGGGTGAAGGTGTGCCCAGGGGGGTGGGTGCGCCCCCCTACCTCGTGCCTTCCTCGTTTCTTTCTTGACGTAGACTCCAAGTCTCCCGGGTTGCTTTCCTTCCAAAAATAACTTCTCCAGTTGATTTCGTTCCGTTTTGACTCCGTCTGATATTCCTTGTCCTCGAAACACTGAAATAGGCATAAAACAGCAAATCTGGGCTGGGCCTCCGGTTAATAGGTTAGTCCCAAAAATAATATAAAAGTGGAGAATAAAGCCCAATATTGCCCAAAACAGTAGATAAAGTAGCATGGAGCAATCAAAAATTATAGATACGTTGGAGACGTATCAAGCATCCGCAAGCTTAATTCTTGCTCGTCCGCGAGTAGGTAAATGATAAAAAAGGATTTTCGATGCGGAGTGCTACTTGGCATAATTTCAATGTAAATCCTCTTAATTGTGATATGAATATTCAGATCCGAAAGATTCAAGACAAAAGTTTATATTGACACAAAAATAATAATACTTCAAGCATACTAATGAAAGCAATCATGTCTTCTTAAAATAACATGGCAAAAGAAAGTTCATCCCTACATAATCATATAGTTAGGATATGCTTCATTTTCGTCACAAAAAGATGTTCCCAACTTCTATACCCCCGATGACAAGCCAAGCAATTGTTTCATACTTAAATAATCTCAAACTTTTTCAACCTTCACGCAATAAATGAGCGTGAGCCATGGATATAGAACTATGGGTGGAATAGAATATGATGATGGGTGTCGGTGTCAAAACCGGCGGATCTTGGGTAGGGGGTCCCGAACTGTGCGTCTAGGCGGATGGTAACAGGAGACAAGGGACACGATGTTTTACCCAGGTTCGGGCCCTCTTGATGGAGGTAAAACCCTACGTCCTGCTTGATTAATATTGATGATATGGGTAGTACAAGAGTGGATCTACCATGAGATCAAGGAGGCTAAACCCTAGAAGCTAGCCTATGGTATGATTATTGTCCTACGGACTAAAGCCCTCCGGTTTATATAGACACCGGAGAGGGCTAGGGTTACACAGAGTCGGTTACAATGTTAGGAGATCTACATATTCGTATTGCCAAGCTTGCCTTCCACGCCAAGGAAATTCCCATCTGGACACGGGACGAAGTCTTCAATCTTGTATCTTCATAGTCTTGGAGTCCGGCGGACGATGATAGTCCGGCTGTCCGGACACCCCCTAGTCCAGGACTCCCTCAGTAGCCCCTGAACCTGGCTTCAATGACGATGAGTCCGGCGCGCATAATGTTTGGCATTGCAAGGTGGGTTCCTCCTCCAAATAATCTATAGAAGATCGTGAACACCAGGATAGTGTCTGGCTCTGCAAAATAAATTCCACATTCCATCGTAGAGAGAATAAAATGTACACAAGTTCAATCTGCTGACGTATTTTGCGGCGTGACGTCACGCCACTACCAAGCGTGTACTTGAATCGTTTTTTTATTATACCACCTCAGCGCGTTTAGCGAAACGGTTTCCTTGGCACGTCTTGTCGAAGCAGAGATCGTGTTCCCCTTATTCCGGGATTCTCATCAATACGGATGTGGGTAACCCAACCACGCCACTGATGGTGGCGCTTAGGGGATAAGCGAGTTTTACTAGGCCGGCGGGGACGCATAGTCTTCGTCCGTCTATATATAAGGGATAAGGATCCACCTTTTCACCTACGCCTTCTTCCTCCTTTGCTTATCCATCTCCGCGCACTCGAGCTCCAGCGCCCAAGTTCGCACATCTCGTCTCGACCTTCTCCGACCATGTCCGAAGCGGGAGGCAAGTGGTTGGCCTCCACCGTTAAGGAGGAGCACATCACAAAGCTGCGCAGCGCCGGATACCATTCCAGCGACATCGCGCTCCGGCTGCCCGACGAGGGGCAGCTCATCCCCACCCCCAGGCCCCATGAGCGGGTCGTTTTCCTTCCCCACTTCCTCCGCGGACTGGGCTTTCCACTTCACCCCTTTGTCCGGGGGCTCATGTTCTACTACGGCCTGGATTTCCACGATCTGGCGCCGAACTTCAACCTCAACATCTCGGCGTTTATCGTCGTGTGTGAGGCCTTCCTCTGCATCCAGCCCCACTTCGGCTTGTGGCTCAAGACCTTCAATGTCAAGCCGAAGGTAGTGAAGGGCACTCAAGCGGAGTGTGGAGGCGCCATGTTGGGCAAGATGCCCAACGTCCTTTGGTTCGAAGGGGCCTTCATGGAATCTGTCAAGGGGTGGCAGTCGGGGTGGTTCTACATCCCCGAGCCACGCGACCCTACGTGGGCGGCGGCCCCCGAGTTCAGATCTGGTATCCCTACGCAGCTCACCTCCTAGAAAGAGAAGGGCTTGCTATGGGGTAGTTCAGAGGAGCTGACGGGACTCCAAGCCTGTATCCAGAAGCTGGTGAACAAGAAGCTCGGGCTTGTCAATGTGGTCCAAGTCATGCTCGTCCGCCGGATTCTCCCGTGCCAACAACGGGCTTTCAACCTGTGGGAGTTCGATCCGGCACAGCACTAGGCATTGAGCGGGCTCTTCGACACGACGTACGAAGGCGCCTGGAGGGTGCTGTTTAAGGGCGCCGAAGCCCCCGCATCCGCGTCGGAAGATCGCGGATTTTACTCGCAGCGTCCGGCTGACGAGGTAAGTGATTTTACCCCTTTACTGGACACTTGTTGTTAATAGCTTGACCCTAAGCGGGTTTCAATCTCCCTTTTCCTTTGACAGGAATGGATGAAGAAGGCCGAGCAGCTCATCTGGCCGGCTCCCATGCCAGAAAACCCAGTAGGCGCCCGTCTAGCGGGGCTGCTGGTTCCGGCACCACACGTGGTGCCGGAGAAGAAGGCCAAGAAGGTGGCCACGGGTACTCGAAAGAGATCCCATTTTCAGGTGTCCGACGACTCCGAGGCGGACTCCTCCCCCGAAGGTGAGGAGGAGGAAGAAGACTCTCTCCCAGAGGAGGGAGAGAGGAAGAGGAAGGCTTCCCCAACAGGGGAGGCCGAAGGGTCCAAGACGGGAAGAACTATTCCCCTGGACAGCTCCGCCAACACCAATGTTGGCGGCGAAGAGTGGCCTTCAAGGGCCAGGCCTCCGGCAAGATCGTAAGTATCCGGATTCCTAGGTAACTTATAATTTCTTTTTATGTCACATAACGTCCTTCTAATGCCGCATACTACCTGCAGTCCGGCCGATGATGATCTCCCCGCTTCGTCGAGCGGGTCGTTGGCTCCGTCGGATGTAGATTCCATCCCGACTGCCTCCACCCCTCGCGCCGCTGAGGATGTAGAGGTGGGATCCCAGGAAGGGACCCATCAGGAGGAGGCTCCGGAGGTGCCGCAAGGCAGCCTCCCGAACTTTGCGCCGGCCTCCACGCCGGAACCCGCAGTGGTTCCGGAGTCAGGCAGGCGGCCCCTTCGTAAGAAGGGCAAGACCGTGACACCGGCGGCCCCCTTCCAACCGGAGGCGCCGGACAACCTACTGGAGGCGCTCAAAGGCGCTTCCATCGAGGAAGAACACCGCACTATCATGAGTGCGGTGATTCAGAAGGTTCAGCTTGCCAAGAGCGGGCTGACCGAAGCCTGCAGTAGCCTTCTAACAGGCTTTGAGGTAAGAAGTTAAAAATATGTAATATAATACCGCATAGACAGTAGCCCCTGATGCTCGGTTCGGTGTTCGGAAAGAAAAGCCGGACTGAGGATCTAAACGAGATATACGCAGGGTTGCTAAAAAATTATGTCAATATGGGTTTGCAGGCTGCGCTGCTGACCTCTGCCGCACTGACTGCGGAGGTCGATGCATTGAAGCAGGATCTCGAGCGGTCCGAGCAAGAGCTCGGCCGTGCCAAGAAGCAGCTCGAGGACAAAGAAGGTGAGTAACACCGCTTTGAATAGTTACCTTACAGAAAAGGATTTAGGTTGCAAAAAATAACAAGGATAACATGGGTACTGTAGGGGCCATGAACGAGGTGGCATCCCTGAAGGAGGCTGTGTCCGTGGCCGAACGCAATGCGGCTGCAGAACGGGCAGAGCGAGAAAAGCAGGAGGCGCGGGTGGCGGAGGTGCGGCAAGAGCTCCAGGCTCTCATGGAGAAGCATGAGAGTTTGGAGCGCGACTCAAAGTCTCGAGAGTCCGAGCTTGCCTCGGCTCTCGAAAGTGCCAAGTCCGCCAAGGACGAGGCCCATAAGGCCCTTCAGGAGGTTGATGATGTGAAGAAAATAGTGGCGGGTAAGGCATTTTTCATGCAAAGCAAGCATGTTAATGTAAACTACCTGACACTTACCCGAATTCGGAGCTCTCCAGGGGCGTTTGCAGATCTGCCTCGCAGTGTATCCGATGCCGCCGCAATCTACCATGGCGAGGAGGGGAGCTCAATGGAGAAGGTCTTCTGGTCTCAGTACGCTGAGGCCGGCCATCCGATGCCCCCTAGCGACCAGCTGAAGTAGCTGGTCGAACTCCACAAGGTAGCTGAGAAGGCCATGAAGGGCCTCATAGTCCGGCTGTGGCCTGGAGAGGCCATGCCTGGGAGCTACTTTGGCCTCATGCGGCGGCTGGTGGATGCGTGCCCCTGGGTGGAGGTCATCAAGCGCTCCGCCTCTATTGAAGGTGCTCGTTGGGCCCTTGCCCGCGCAAAGGTGCACTGGGGCAAGCTGGATGCGGAGAGGCTTATCACTGACGTGCCGCCAGCGGCCAAGGAGTATCGTACGCCCGAGATGTACTATAAGACTGTCCTGAAGGGTGCCCGCAAGATTGCGGATGAGTGCCCCAAAGATGTAATTATTGAGTAGACTCGCTATGTATTATCCTGTGCGCTGAAAACTTTGTTCATATGCGCTAAGCAACGCTTGTTTAATTTAAAATATTACCTTATGTGCGGCCGTGTATAAAATCTAAGAGATGGCAAGTCGTCAGCTTCAGGCCCCATGCCATTAGTGCTGGGGTGTTCGGGATAAATTTGAGCACTCTTGTTCCCATTTTTGGGTCCATCTAGGGAGGCGCTCAACACAACCAACAAGGCAACCGGACTTATAATGCTTGAACACTCTCACTTAGCCATAGAATTCTATAATTTTAAATTTCGGCGAAGCCCCTAGTATTCGGAAGACCGAATTCGGGGCGCTATCCACGCCTTCGTCGGACATTATCCGGTTCTTCGCTCGAAGCGGCATGAGTCTTTAGGGACCCGAAAAGACCTCTCGAACAGCGACCAGTCTCTCGCCTTATCATGCCAGTCAGTTTTAGCTTTCTCCACTGAGGCGCTCGCCCAGCTCAACCGGGGCGCAATCGCAGTGGTTCTCCCAGTGCTACCTTAGCCGACAGAACGGAACGTAAGGTACCAAAACATGGGAGCCGGGCAAACCCAACTATTGACCCAAGACATGATTCGGAGCCGATTCATATAATGCTATAAGTTCGGGGTGCCGCACTTGTGAAAGTGTTCGGACTTATCGCACCATAATGCGGGGAACATAAGCCCCTGGTGTATTCGGCCGTACCAAAATATACGGGTGCGAGATGTCATGAATGAACATATATGTAAAGTGATGCAATTATAGGCAAAAAATGCTGCATTATTTATTTAAGGAATTCTGCTATGAGTGCGGAATGATACAAATAGTGCGGTAAGCAAGGGATTGGACTAATTAAACATGTCCCCCTCCAGGGGTGGGCTGCGGACTGGTGTGTATAATCAAATTTAATGCTCGTAATGGAGACCACCTGAGTGTTCGTCGCAGCCTTTTTCCCTCCCTGGCTGTTGCATCATGAGTTCGGCGGGCGCGCCGCCGGACAGGGCCTCTGGTGAACGGAGTCCTGTATATAAAAAGAAAGAAAATGAAAAATGAAAAGGTGACACACTTGGGAGCCTTTGGTGTGGTCGAGCCACACTCTGGGTCTGTTGTGGTCGTGCCCCTCCCCATATGCCCATGGTATCTCCAGAGCGTAGTGATGTACGCGGAGGGATTGTCTTGCGATCATGCGAGGGCTGGGGTTGGGGCCGCATTGCTACACGTGCTCGGAACGTGCCAGGTGGTCTTGATTGATGTTGCTCCGAGCGCGTTTGGCTGTGTCCGGTCGCTTAACGGCCGGACTCGAAAATTGCCTTAGAAGGCTGCTCTGTACTTCTGCCGCGAGAACCGCTGTATGTTCCTCCGTTCGGAGGGAGCGTTCCATGTTTCCGTTGACCGTAATGACTCCACGAGGGCCTGGCATCTTGAGCTTGAGGTATGCATAATGCGGCACCGCGTTGAACTTTGCAAACGCGGTTCGCCCGAGCAGAGCGTGATAGCCGCTGCGGAACGGGACTATGTCGAAGATTAACTCCTCGCTCCGGAAATTATCCGGGGATCCGAAGACCACTTCCAGTGTGACTGAGCCTGTACAATTAGCTTCAACACCTGGTATGACGCCTTTGAAGGTCGTCTTTGTAGGTTTAATCCTTGAGGGGTCTATGCCCATCTTGTGCACTGTATCCTGATAAAGCAGGTTCAGGCTACTGCCGCCGTCCATCAGGACTCTCGTTAGGTGAAATCCATCGACGATTGGGTCTAAAACCAATGCGGCGAATCCGCCATGGCGGATGCTGGTCTGATGGTCTCTTCGATCGAAAGTGATCGGGCAGGAGGACCATGGATTGAATTTCGGGGCGACTGGCTCCATCGCATATACGTCCATTAGTGCACGCTTCCGCTCCCTCTTGGGTATATGGGTTGCGTATATCATGTTTACCGTCCGCACTTGTGGGGGGAAACCCTTCTGTCCCCTACTGTTCGGCGGCCGGGTCTCTTCCTCGTCGTCGCTATGCAGCCCCTTGTCACTGTTTTCGGCAATTAACTTGCCTGCCTGCTTGAATACCCAACAATCTCTGTTGGTGTGGTTAGCTGGCTTTTCGGCGGTGCTATGTATCTGGCATGAGCGGTCGAGTATTCGGTCCAAATTGGACGGACCCGGAGTGGTTCTTTTGAATGGCTTCTTCCGCTGACCGGCTTTAGAGCCTCGGAATCCGGCGTTGACTGTCGTATCCTCATTGTTGTCGCCGTTAACGCGGCGCTTGTTTTTGCTTCGACGCGACCTACCGTTGTGGTCCTTAGTATCCAGACTGCCAGCATTTTTACTGAGGTTGTTGCTGCGAGCTAGCCAGCTATCCTCTCCCACACAGAAGCGGGTCATTAGTGATGTGAGGGCTGCCATGGATTTCGGCTTTTCCTGTCCTAGGTGCCGGGCTAGCCATTCGTCGCATATGTTATGTTTGAAGGCTGCGAGGGCCTCTGCATCCGGACAGTCGACGATTTGATTTTTCTTTGTTAAGAACCGTGTCCAGAACTGTCTGGCCGATTCGTCTGGCTGCTGAATTATGTGGCTTAGGTCATCGGCGTCTGGTGGTCGCACATATGTGGCTTTAGGAAGTTGTGGAGGAATGCGGCTTCCAGGTCTTCCCAACACCCAATTGACTCTGCGGGCAAGATGTTAAGCCAATGCCGAGCTGGTCCTTTAAGCTTGAGTGGGAGATACTTGATGGCGTGGAGATCGTTGCCGCGGGCCATATGGATGTGAAGGAGATTATCTTCGATCCAAACCGCGGGATCTGTTGTGCCATCGTAGGATTCGATGTTGACGGGTTTAAACCCTTCAGGGATTTGATGATCCATTACTTCGTCAGTGAAGCATAGCGGGTGTGCGGCGCCTCTGTATTGAGAAATATCACGACGTAGCTCGAGGGAGCGTTGTCTGCTGTGTTCGGCCTGGCCGGAGTTGTTGTATCCGGTGCGACGGTATTCGTCGTGGGTCGTGGGGCGCCCACGTGATCCGTAGATGGATCTGGATTGCCTTGCTTTGTCCTCCAATATATCTCGCAAGTCCGGCGTGTTCCCTCTTGGCTTCGTACTTTTGGAGCGATGCCGGGGTACGGTCTTGGTGGAGGGCCTGAATGCCTCTCTATCGCGACCACGGGGTGGTCGGTCGGCCGAATTGTGCGCTGGTGATGAAGGTATGTATGCTTCTTCCTCTAATCGGGGAGCAACTTGTGTTTTGGGTAACTCTTGAAGGGACGTTCGAGTTCATACTCTTCGGCCGCGAGGACCTCAGTCCATCTGTCGGCCAGCAGGTCTTGATCAGCTTGAAGCTGCTGCTGCTTTTTCTTTAGGCTATTTGCCGTGGCGATAAGCCTGCGTTTAAAATGCTCTTGTTCGACGGGATCCTCTGGCACGATGAATTCGTCGTCGTTGAGGCTTGCCTCGTCTCCGGAGGGAGGTATGTAATTATCATCCTCGACCTCTTCGTCTGCCGCTCTCTTGTGAGGGCTCGCTTCTGCATCCTCCTGCGCTGAATCTTGCTGGAGGGGATTCTCTTCGGCACTTTCCGGGGTATTATTATCTCCTGTGCCGGAATCTCCATTCTTGCTGTGGCGGGATTTAGAGCGGCGCCGCTGACGTTGGCGCTTGGGCTGTTTCTTTGAGGAATCTGCCTCCGCTGCATCTTCGCCACCCCCATCTTTTGGGGTGTCCACCATGTATATGTCATATGACGAGGTGGTCTTCCAGTGCCCCGTAGGCGCTGGTTCTTGTTCGTCTCCGGCATCGTCGTCCATACCGTCGATGTCTTCGGAGTCATAGTCTAGCATGTCGGTTAGATCGTCGACAGTGGCTACAAAGTGGGTGGTGGGTGGGCTTTGAATTTCTTCGTCGTCCGCATCCCAACCATCCTGGCCGTAATCCGTCCAGGGCTCTCCGGATAGCGAGAGATGCTTTAGCGAATATAGGATGTCGCCAAAGGGTGAGTGTTGGAAGATGTCCGCAGCGGTGAACTCCATGATTGGCGCCCAATCAGATTCGATTGGCAGGGGCGCGGGAGGTTCGGAGTCCGGCAAGGAGTCTGGCACCTCGGAGTCACAGGCTTTATAAGGGACAGGGTCAGTGTTCAGCTCCATCGCCGTGGAAATTGCAGCCCCCGGGGCGGTGTCCAGCCACCCGTCCTCGATCTGCGTAATCGGCTCTGGACCATGGGTCGGAGCGGATTTATGTGCGGCCTCCAAGGTACTGTCCGGCGGCAGAGTTAGATCATGCCCATCGTGACAGTCCGGCACGCTCGGCTGCGGCTCGGATCCATCAAAGATCAAGTCTCCCTGGATATCCGCCGTGAAGTTTAAGCTTCCAAATCTGACCTGACGGCCAGGGGTGTAGCTTTCGATCTGCTCTAGATGGCCAAGTGAATTGGTCCGCAGTGCGAAGCCGCCGAACACGAAGATCTGTCCGGGGAGAAAAGTCTCACCTTGGACAGCGTTGTTGTTGATTGAAGGAGCCATCAAGCCTATCGGTGACGACAGAGAGGAACTCTCAATTAAAGCACCAATGTCGGTGTCAAAACCGGCGGATCTCGGGTAGGGGGTCCTGAACTGTGCGTCTAGGCGGATGGTAACAGGAGGCAAGGGACACGATGTTTTACCCAGGTTCGGGCCCTCTTGATGGAGGTAAAACCCTACGTCCTGCTTGATTAATATTGATGATATGGGTAGTACAAGAGTGGATCTACCACGAGATCAAGGAGGCTAAACCCTAGAAGCTAGCCTATGGTATGATTGTTGTAATGGTTGTTGTCCTACGGACTAAAGCCCTCTGGTTTATATAGACACCGGACAGGGCTAGGGTTACACAGAGTTGGTTACAATGGTATGAGATCTACATATCCGTATTGCCAAGCTTGCCTTCCACGCCAAGGAAATTCCCATCCGGACACGGGACGAAGTCTTCAATCTTGTATCTTCATAGTCTTGGAGTCCGGAGGACGATGATAGTCCGGCTGTCCGGACACCCCCTAGTCCAGGACTCCCTCAATGGGGATTGTGTGGAGAAGACAAAAAAGGAGAAAGTCTCACATTGACGAGGCTAATCAACGGGCTATGGAGATGCCCATCAATTGATGTCAACATGAGGAGTAGGGATTGCCATGCAACGGATGCACTAGAGCTATGAATGCTCAACAAAAGAAAACTAGTGGGTGTGCATCCAACTTGCTTGCTCACGAAGACCTAGGGCATTTGAGGAAGCCCATCGTAGGAATATACAATCCAAGTTATATAATGAAAAATTCCCACTAGTATAAAAAGACAACTTATGAGACTCACTACCATGAAGATCTTGGTGCTACTTTGAAGCACAATATATGAGACTCACTACATGAAGAACAAGGTGCTACTTTCAAGAACAAGTGTGGTAAAAGGATAGTAGCATTGTCCCTTCTCTCTTTTTCTCTCATTTTTTTGTTTCGGCCTTTCTCTTTTTTTATGGCCTCTTTTTTTTGTTCGGAGTCTCATCTCGACTTATGGGGGAATCATAGTCTCCATCATCCTTTCCTCACTTGGGACAATGCTCTAATAATGATGATCATCACACTTTTATTTTTCTTACAACCCAACAATTACAACTCGATACTTAGAACAAAGTATGACTCTATATGAATGCCTCCGGCGGTGTACCGGGATGGTGCAATGAATCAAGAGTGACACGTATGGAAAATAATGCATGGTGGCTTTGCCACAAATACGATGTCAACTACATGATCATGTAATGGCAATATGACAAAAGTAATGTATGTCATGATGATGATGGAAGTTGCATGGCAATATATCTCGGAATGGCTATGGAAATGCCATGACAGGTAGGTATGGTGGCCATTTTAAGGAAGATATAAGGAGGTTTATGTGTGATAGAGCGTATCGTATCACGGGGTTTGGATGCACCGGCGAAGTTTGCACCAACTCTCAAGGTGAGAAAGGGCAATGCACGGTACCGAAGAGGCTAGCAAAGGTGGAAAGGTGAGAGTGCGTATAATCCATGGACTCAACATTAATCAAAAGAACTCATATACTTATTGCAAAAATTTAGAAGCCATCAAAAAATTCAAGTATTACGTGCATGCTCCTAGGGGGATAGATAGGTAGGAAAAGACCATCGCTCGTCCCCGACCGTCACTCATAAGGATGCACAAGCCAGTTACACTTCATGCTTCAAATTTGTTACACAACTTTACCCATACGTGCATGCTACGGGACTTGCAAAGTTCAACACAAGTATTTCTCAAATTCATAATCACCCAACTAGCACGACTTTGATATTATCACCTCCATATCTCAAAACAATTATCAAGCATCAAACTTATCTTAGTATTCAACTCACTCAAAAGAAAGTTTCACATATCTCGAACACCAAGTATATTAACATTAAGCAAATTACTATGCTATCAATGACTCTCAAAATAATATAAGTGAAGCATGAGAGTTCATCTATTTCTTCAAAATAAAACTACCACCATGCTCTAAAAGATATAAGTGAAGCACTAGAGCAAAAACAAACTACTCCGAAAGATATAAGTGAAGGTCAATGAGTAGCTAAATAATTATGCAACTATGTGAAGACTCCCTCTCGTTTAAGAATTTCAGATCTTGATACTTTATTCAAACAGCAAGAAAAGCTAAAGAAAACTACATTGCAAGGATAGCACAACTCATGTGAAGAAGCAAAAACTTAGGCTCAACCGGTACTAACCGATAGTTGTTCAAGAAGAAAGGTGGGATGCCTACCGGGGCATCCCCAAGTTAGATGCTTGAGACTTCTTGAAATATTATCTTGGGGTGCCTTGGGCATCACCAAGCTTGAACTTTTGTGTCTCCTTAATTCCTCTCATATCATGGTTTCTCTTTTTATCAAAAGCTTCATTCACAACAAACTCAACAAGAACTCGTGAGATAGGTTAGTATAAACCAATGCAAAACCTTATCATTTCCTACTGTAACAAATCACTAAAATTATTATTCAACAATGAATACTAAATGCCTCTGCATATTTAATATTCCTATCTTCAAATAGAATCATTAAACAAGCAAACAAATGCAAACAATGCAACCATAACAGCAATCTGCCAAAACAGTACAGTCTGTAAAGAATGCAAGAGTCATCATACTTCCCTAAATCCAAAAATTATGAACTAAAATTCCCACTGTAATAAATTTATCATATCTCAATATGCAAAAAGATTCAACATTATACCACTCTCTGACTTCTCTAGGGAATTTTTGCAACAGCGGTAAACTTTCTGTTTTCAAACAGCAACATGTATACTAGCAAAATAAGCATGGCAAAGGCTATCCTTGACTTCTTTATTGAAACTAAAGATGCAAAAAAATATTCTAAATAAAAGCAAGCTAATACTAACAAAAGAAAATGACGCTCCAAGCAAAACACATATCATGTGGTGAATAAAAATATAGCTCCAAGTAAAGTTACCGATGAACGAAGACGAAAGAGGGGATGCCTTCCGGGGAATCCCCAAGCTTAGGATCTTGGTTATCCTTGAATATCTTGGGGTGCCATGGGCATCCCCAAGCTTAGGATCTTGCCACTCCTTATTCCATAGTCCATCGAATCCTTACCCAAAACTTGAAAACTCCACAACACAAAACTCAACAGAAAACTCATAAGCTCCGTTAGTGAAAGAAAGCAAATCACCACATAAGGTACTGTAATGAACTCATTATTTATTCATATTGGTGTAATATCTACTGTACTCCAACTTATCTATGGTTCATACCCTCCGATACCACTCATAGATTCATCAAAATAAGCAAACAACACATAGAAAACAGAATCTGTCAAAAACAGAACAGTCTGTAGTAATCTGTATCAAACATATAGTTCTGGCACTCCAAAAATCCTACCAAATTAGGAAGTCCTAAGCAATTCGTGTACCAAGCCAGATCAAAAAGAATCAGATCATAATCAAGTTTCTGTGAATTAACAAAACTAATTTACTGGGTGCAAAAGTTTCTGATTTTCAGCAGGATCAACACAACTATCACCGTAAGCCATCCTAAAGGTCTTACTTGGCACTTTATTGAAACAAAAGCTATAAAATATGATTACTACAGTAGCATAATCATGTGGACACACAGAAACAGTAAGGATAAATATTGGGTTGTCTCCCAACAAGTGCTTTTCTTTAATGCCTTTCTAGCTAGGCATGATGATGACAATGATGCTCACATAAAAGATAAGAATTGAAACATAACGGGAGCATCATGAAGCATATGACTAGCACTTTTAATTCTAACCCACTTCCTATGCATAGGGATTTTGTGAGCAAACAACTTATGGGAACAATAATCAACAACCATAGGAAGGTAACACAAGCATAACATCAAGATTTTAAGCACATAGAGAGGAAACTTGACATTATTGCAATTCCTACAAGCATATGTTCGTCCCTCATAATAATTTTCAGTAGAATCATGAATGAATTCAACAATATAACCAGCACCTAAAGCATTCTTTTCATGATCTACTAGCATAGAAAATTTAATACTCTCCACATAAGCAAAATTCTTCTCATTCGGAATAGTGGGAGTATCATAAGAGACTTGAACACTAAAAATTGTTTCCACATTAAAAGAGTAATGTTCAGAGAAAGGGTAATCATAATCATGACAAGATTTGTAAATATAATCATCACTACTTTTTATAGCATAAGTTTCATCACAATAATCATCATAAGTAGCAACTTCGTTCTCATCATAATAGATTGAAACCTCTCCCAAGATAGTGGAATCACTAAATAAAGTTGACACTCTTCCAAATCCACTTTCGTATTCATCACAATAAAATTTAACATCCTCCAAAATAGTGGGATCACTACTTCCTAAAGTTGACTCTCTTCTGAACCCACTTTCATCAATATAATCATCATAGGTAGGAGGCATGATATCATCATAACAACTTTGCATAGCAAAACTTGGGATGCTAAAAATATCATCTTCATTAAACATAGCATCCCCAAGCTTGGGACAAACATTAATTCCAGCAAATATATTCTCAAATAATTCATCCCAATCAAACATAGCTTCCACAAGCTTGGGCCCTTTCATAACATAAGCATAATCACTCTCATCATTAAAAATATTGATAGCACCAATAGTATAGCAATTATCATCATCACAATGAGTAGTAGGAGCAACATCATTTGGGAGGGATACCTTTCTACCTTTGTTGCTCCTTCTTTTCTTCTTCTTCTGTGTAGGTTCAACCTTCCTCTTTGAGCTCCTTATTGATGAGATTGGTTGAATAGAAAGCTCCTCCTCGTTACCTGATTCATCATAAGAAATAATAGGAGGAGATTGGGAAGCCTCTTCCCTTTCATTAGTATTCTCATCATCTTCCATTTGCTTTCTTTTCTTTAGGTAATTGGCAATGTAAGGATTTTCAATGCAATTCACCGCACAATACATATAAATTTCTTCTAGATCAAAATAAAGAATTCTATCAAGGGAAAATTCTGGAATAATCTTAGTTATACATTTTATTTCTTCATAACCCATGAGCAAACTAAGCTCATTATGATGTGCAAGGGAAATCAAGTCATCACAATTTTTGGACACAATACGATCATGAAACAATTTGCATTGGGTACTAAAATGATCACGTTCATTGCAAAGTTCACAAGTATGGCTAAGAAAAAATAAATTTTCAGCACATGCATCTAGCCTTTCTTGCAACCATTTAGTTTCTAAGTACTTATGCCTCTTGCAATATCTATCTTCCATATTTGGTGTGTCCTTGCAAGCCGAATGCACTCCACAAAAATTGACATGCTTATAGGAGGCATTTTCATCATAACTAGTGCAATCATCATTAGCATCATGGATATTCAAAGAATTCGTACTAACAACATTGCAATCATGCTCATCATTCAAAGATTTAGTGCCAAACAATTTAGAGATTTCTTCTTCTAGAACTTGAGCGCAATTATCCTTTCCATCATACACACGAAAGATATTAAAAAGGTGAAGAGTATGAGACAAACTTAACTCCATTTTTTTTGTAATTTTCTTTTATAAACTAGACTAGTGCTAACACAAGAAACAAAAAGATTCAATTGCAAGATCTAAAGATATACCTTCAAGCACTCACCTCCCTGGCAATGGCGCTAGAAAAGAGCTTGGTGTCCATGACACAACATTCTTCTTGTAGACGTTGTTGGGCCTGCAAGTGCACAGGTTTGTAGGACAGTAGCAAATTTCCCTCAAGTGGATGACCTAAGGTTTATCAATTCGTAGGAGGCGTAGGATGATGATGGTCTCTCTCAAACAACCCTGCAACCAAATAACAAAGAGTCTCTTGTGTCCCCAACACACCCAATACAATGGTAAATTGTATAGGTGCACTAGTTCGGCGAAGAGAGGGTGATACAAGTGCAATATGGATGGTAGATAAATGTTTTTGTAATCTGAAATAATAAAAACAGCAAGGTAACTAAAAATAATAGTGAGCGTAAACGGTATTGCAATGATAGGAAACAAGGCCTAGGGTTCATACTTTCACTAGTGCAAGTTCTCTCAACAATAATAACATAGATAGATAATATAACAAGCCCTCAACACGCAACAAAGAGTCACTCCAAAGCCACTAATAGCGGAGAACAAACGTACAGATTATGGTAGGGTACGAAACCACCTCAAAGTTATTCTTTCGGATCAATCTATAAAAGTGTCACGCCCAATATGCGACCCTATCCAAAAGGAACTCAAAGGTCCCACCAAGGATAGACCCGCATATTGAAATGCTTTTGCAAGGTGGATATCATTACATCAACATTACATAATAGATGGGGATACATACAAAAGGCATACAATGCCACACGAATACAACATCATCATACATAAGAGCACCATCCGACTACGGATGAAACACAAACAGAAACTCAAACGACATCCACCCAGCTAGCCCAGGCTGCCGACCTGGAACCTATCCCCTGATCGAAGAAGAAGCAGAAGAAGAACTCAAGCAAGCAAGCATCGCTCTCGCGTCATGATCATCGCATAACCTGTACCTGCAACTGTTGTTGTAGTAATCTGTGAGCCACGAGGACTCAGCAATCCCATTACCATGGGTATCAAGACTAGCAAAGCTAAATGGGAAAGGAAGGGGTAAAGTGGTGAGGTTGCAGTAGCGACTAAGCATATATGGTGGCTAACATACGCAAAGGACAGCGAGAAGAGAGCAAACGGAACGGTCGTGAAGCTAGCAATGATGAAGAGGTGATCCTGAACTCCTACTTACGTCAAACATAACCCAAAGACCGTGTTCACTTCCCGGACTCCGCCGAGAAGAGCACATCACGGCTACACACGTGGTTGATGCGTTTTAATTCGGATCTGGTGTCAAGTTATCTACAACCGGACATTAACAAATTCCCATCTGCCACATAACTGCGGGCACGGCTCTCAAAAGTTTATACCCTGCAGGGGTGTCCCAACTTAGCCCATGATAAGCTCTCGCGATCAACGAAGGATATTCCATCTCCCAGGAAGACTCGATCAGTCTCGGAATCCCGGTTTACAAGACATTTCGACAATGGTAAAACAAGACCAGCAAAGCTGCCTGATGCGCCGACAATCCCGATAGGAGCTGCACATATCTTGTTCTCAGGGCAACACCGGATGAGACATCCTACGAGTAAAACCAGACCTCGAGTTTCCCCGAGGGGGCCCCGCAGTCTACTCAGTTCGGACCAACACTTAGACAAGCATTGGCCCGGGGGGGCTAAAATAAATATGACCCTCGGGTTAATTACTCCCAATGGAAATGTAGGTGGTGGTGAGGCAAATGGTAAAACCAAGGTTGGGCCTTGCTGGAGGAGTTTTATTCAAAGCGAACTGTCAAGGGGGTCCCATAAATCATCCGACCGCGTAAGGAACACAAAATCTGGGAACATAATACCGGTATAACGGAAACTAGGGCGGCAAGAGTGGAACAAAACACCAGGCATAAGGACGAGCCTTCCACCCTTTACCAAGTATATAGATGCATTAATTAAATAAGAGATATTGTGATATCCCAACATAATCCTGTCCACCATGGAGCAATCTTAAACTTCACCTGCAACTAGCAACGCTATAAGAGGGGCTAAGCAAAGCGGTAACATAGCCAAACAATGGTTTGCTAGGAAGGGTGACAAGGTTAGAGGCTAACATGGCAATTTGGGAGGCTTGAAGAGCAAATGATAGGTAGCGCAGCAAAGCGATAGAATGAAGCAACTAGCATAGCAATGATAGTAGTGAGATCCAGGGTAGCGGTCATCTTGCCTGAAATCCCGCTAGGAAGAAGAACGAGCCCATGAAGAAGATGAAGCCATGAAGACGAACCAAGCGTAGACGAACGAATCCTCGCGATCGCAACGAAACGGGAACTATCGAGAAGAAGCACACAACATAGTAAACACACCATACATAGACAAGACATGATGCACAACCAAGCATGATTCATGACAAAGCTAGATGAGGCTACTCATGGCAAGAGAGGATGCAAACAAGAACAACACATCAAGGAAAGTTTAAATGAGGCCGGAAACAACATATAACAATTCCGGTAAGTCCTCATATGTAAATTTCAAAGTTGGTCCATATATGAATAAACATTATGTTCAAGTTGTTAAACAACAAGTTAAGATGCACCCAGAGGATCTACATGAAATTCTAGTCAAGTTACATATAAAGTTCATTTAGTTCGGAGCTACGACCTAGAAGATATGAGCAAAACAAGTTAAACATGGCATTGATGCAAAATGCATCCAAACATCAAGCAAATACCTCAAAACAAGGATGCAACATGATAATATGAAACTATATGCCAATCTAAGCAAGTTTCATATAGATCACACTCAAAACGGAGCAACGGTTCAACACATACACACAATACAAGTTATAGCAACAATCTGTCCATAACAGCAACAAGGCATCTAGCAAGCATCAAAACAACATGCTACAGTACCACAATATGAAAACAAAAGGCATGGTCATGAAGTACAGGTAAAGCATGACAAAACATGAACACTGAGCTATCTCCAGAAAAGAATAGAACATGCTCAAAAGGACATGGTAAGATTGCAAATAATAACAGTTTCAGGCTTAGCAGAAATAACATCATGTTGCAATGTTTAGAGCTATCAAACATGTTACAGGAACTTATCATGGCAAACAAAGGCATGACATGAATCTACTAATTAAATAGAACAAAAGTCCCTTACTGACCATGAGCCAAAAAGGCATAGAAAATATGATGGCACCCATGTAAACATGGCAAAAGATATGACAGATTCATACATGGCAGGAACAACAATAAGTAGGCATGTTGGTGAGCTTGTTCCACTCACCACAGAGCAACACATGGCATGACAGGGCAACCAAAAGTAATAAGACATGTTTATGAAGCTAAGCATGGCAAGATCAAGTTCATAGGGTGCATGGATCACTAACAACAATCATGGCAACATTGAACTTAATGTTAATAGGCTGACATCAACATTATTTAGCAACTTTGAGAGCAAGATTACAACAAGCATCCTTAGTGAACATCTCCAGATTATGCATAGAATGACTTGTAGCAGCAGGTTTACATAGCAACAAAATATAACAGAATCAGCCTAGCAAAACAGCAACAGCAAGTACCCTACTTAACAAGCTCGATGCACTCATTACAAGACTCACAAAAATACAAAGATGGCACCACTGTAAATATGGCATATCATATATCAAAACTCATGTAGAGCTCATGCTCATAGGGTGCACACATCAAACATGGCAAAAATGACAAATGAGCATGTTATAACAGTTTCAGCAGATTAACATCATATAGCACGCTTGCAACGATGATTAGGGCATCAAGATTGACTCAAATGAACATGACGCAATGGAATGGAATGAAGTACTCATCGAGGCGAACAATTTGACATATTACACGCACGAAACGGAGTAGTATGCAGCAAGTTACGATGCGATGAACATGGCACGATAATGCAAAAATATTAGGGACTTAGGCAAAATCGGGGTCAACCATCATGGATCTGAATCTAGCACGGTTTTCGAAGCTCGTCAGAGAACTCACCGGATTCGATGCCGGAGAGGAAGGAGAAGGCCGGAGACGGGCAGATCCGGGCAGATCCGGGGTGCGGGGCGGCGCCGGTCGCCGGGGACGCGCGGCGGCGCGGGAAGACGAGGGCGGCGCCGGTGGCA